>NC_092709.1:372332682-372695369 GCF_047496885.1 Scyliorhinus torazame
TCTCCATCCCGCTAGCCCTGTTTTCCAGCGCATCCCCGCCGGGAGCGGGATTCTCCATCCGGCCAGCCCTGTTTTCCAGCGCATCCCCCGGGATCGGGATTCTCCATCCCGCTAGCCCTGTTTTCCAGCGCATCCCCGCCGGGAGCGAGATTCTCTGTCCGGCCAGCCCAGTTTTCCAGCGCATCCCCGCCGGGAGCGGGATTCCCCATCCGGCCAGCCCTATTTTCCGGCGCATCCCCACCGGGAGCGGGATTCTCCGGCCGACCAGCCCTGTTTTCCAGCGCATCCCCGCCGGAATCGGGATTCTCCATCCGGCCAGCCCTGTTTTCCAGCGCATCCCCGCCGGAAATGGGATTCTCCATCCGGCCAGCCCTGTTTTCCAGCGCATCCCCGCCGGGAGCGAGATTCTCTGTCCGGCCAGCCCAGTTTTCCAGCGCATCCCCGCCGGGAGCGGGATTCTCCATCCGGCCAGCCTTGTTTTCCGGCACGCCCCCACCGGGATCGGGATTCTCCATCCCGCTAGCACTGTTTTCCAGCGCATCCCCGCCGGGAGCGTGATTCTCCATCCGGCCAGCCCTGTTTTCCAGCGCATCCCCCGGGATCGGGATTCTCCAGCGGCTACCCAGTTTTCCAGCGCATCCCCGCCGGGAGCGGGATTCCCCATCCGGCCAGCCCAGTTTTCCAGCGCATCCCCACCGGGAGCGGGATTCTCCATCCGGCCAGCCCTGTTTTCCAGCGCATCCCCACCGGGAGCGGGATTCTCCATCCGGCCAGCCCTGTTTTCCAGCGCATCCCCGCCGGGAGCGGGATTCTCCGTCCGGCCAGCCCTGTTTTCCAGCGCATCCCCGCCGGGATCGGGATTCTCCAGCGGCTGCCCAGTTTTCCAGCGCATCCCCGCCGGGAGCGGGATTCCCCATCCGGCCAGCCCAGTTTTCCAGCGCATCCCCACCGGGAGCGGGATTCTCCGTCCGGCCAGCCCCGTTTTCCAGCGCATCCCCGCCGGGAGCGGGATTCTCCATCCGGCCAGCCCAGTTTTCCGGCACTCCCCCGCCGGGATCGGGATTCTCCAGCGACTGCCCAGTTTTCCAGCGCATCCCCGCCGGGAGCGGGATTCTCCATCCGGCCAGCCCAGTTTTCCGGCACTCCCCCGCCGGGAGCGGGATTCTCCATCCGGCCAGCCCAGTTTTCCAACACTCCCCCACCGGGAGCGGGATTCTCTGTCCGACCAGCACTGTTTTCCGGCACTCCCCCGCCGGGAGCGGGATTCTCCATCCGGCCAGCCCAGTTTTTCAGCACATCCCCGCCAGGAGCTGGATTCTCTGTCCGGCCAGCCCAGTTTTCCAGCGCATCCCCGTCGGGAGCGGGATTCTCCATCCGGCCAGCCCCGTTTTCCGGCGCTCCCCCGCCGGGATCGGGATTCTCCTTTCCCGCAGCAGGCCAATGGGGTTCCTCATTGTGGACACCCTGTCGGGAATCCCGCAGATATGGGTGCGCTGCCAGTGAAAGGGAGGATCCCGCTGACAGAGAATCCCCCAGGATCAATAATGTCCCATAAAATACTTTACTGCACAAAATTAGGCCTGATGTGATTGGGGGTAATGTATCAGCCTGGAGAGTGTATTATTTCAGAAATAGCAAACACACAACAAACAATTCAAATTCAGTTTCTCAAAATGTAACCATTGGGGTAATTTAAGAATCAGTGTTTGGGACAAAGCAATTTACAATCTCGATCAATGACCCAACTGAGAGCCCGAGGTGGGATTGTGCAAGTTTGCTGATGGTTCAAAATGAGGTGAAAAATTAAGCTCTGTGGAGGAGACAAGCGGCTGCAAGAGCGAGTGAGGAAATATTCTATCTGAGGCCAAACCCAGAAGTTATAAACCTTTCACACAATAATAGCATTACCCCATTCCACTGCCAGCCCCGCCAACCCGGCCCCCACTCAATTTGTTCACCAATTTGAAAGAAATGTGATTAGTTCCATACCCCTTTGTCACGACAGGCGGCGTCACACTGTTTCACTTTGAACACACCCACATCCTGACACTTCGCATTGTAGCAGGCCTGTGAAATTAAAAATAGAGCAATATTGTCACCACAGTGTCTCTGCAATTAGGTTTTATGAATCAGTCAGTCAGCATCAAAATGGTTTGACTCAAAACTCAATAATTAAGAGTCATGGCCGTTTGATTCAAAATATTATTTGGATGAATTGTCGGCACTGGGCTGGAGCAGAATAATGAAGCTTGAGTGAGGCTCTGCATCAGTTCAATAATAGATGCTGCCACATGCATTCATTTCATAATATAGGCAGAAAAAGTTCCCTGAGCAGCACACAGTCCTGTGGTGGGTCACACATGAGCTTGTCTCTTTAAGGTACAGTGCACTGTGACAAGGGGCAGTGCATCTAAAAACGTTAACTGTGCGAATAAAGGAGCATAGAACATACAGTGCAGAAGGAGGCCATTCGGCCCATCGAGTCTGCACCCACCCACTTAAGCCCTCACTTCAACCCTGTCCCCTTAACCCAATAACCCGTCCTAACCTTTTTGGACACTAAGGGCAATTGATCATGGCCAATCCACCTAAACTATACATCATGGACTGTGGGAGGAAACCAGAGCACCCGGAGGAAACCCACGCACACACGGGGAGAACGTGCAGACTCCACATAGACAGTGACCCAGCGGGGAATCGAAGCTGGGACCCTGGTGCTGTGAAGCAACAGTGCTAACCACTATGCTACCGTGCTGCCCTATAAAAGGAGGGGGCGGCCATCTGATTGGTACGTCAGGTGAATCTGTGGAGTCAGAAACAAGGTTAGTCTTTTACATTCATGACCTGTCTCTCTAAAGATATCACGGGCGGAATTCTCTCCCCCCCCCCACAACGCCGGGTGGGAGAATCGCCCGGGCGCCACGCAAGACCCGCCATGCCGTCCCGATGCCCACACGCGATTCTCCCAGCCCCCCCAAACCTGTGCGGCGAGAATCACAGCTGGCCGCTGGGAGGATCGCCGCTCGCCGCTTGCTGGCTCGGATGGGCCGAGTGGCCTGCCCAACACGACAGGTTCCCGCTGGCGCTGTCCACACCTGGTCGTTGCCAGCGAGAACAGTGTGGGAACGCTGGCGGGGGGGGGGCCTGTGGGGGGGGGCGAGGGGGTTCCTGCATGGTGGTGGGGGGGGGCCGCAAAAGGGGTCTGGCCCACGATCGGTGCCTACCGATCGGCGGGCCGGCCTCTCTGAGGGAGGACCTCCTTTCCTCCGCCGCCCCGCAAGATCCATCCGACATCTTCTTGCCGCGGGGAGGACGGCACCCGGCGCATGCGCGGGAAACGTCATTTACGCGACGCCGGTCGCTTCTACGCGGCGCCAAGGCCCGGCGCGCGTAAATGACGCGGCGATGCTCCTAGCCCCCCGGGGGCGGGAGAATAGGGGGTTGGGAGCGGCCTCCAACGCTGGAGTGATACACTCCAGTTTTCACTCCGGCGTCAGGACTTAGTCTCCCGATGGGAGAATTGCGCCCCACATTTCATGTAAAGTTCACAATCGTAGAAATTTGAAACAGGTTTTGAAATGAAGACAATTCAGGAGAGATGTTAGGAAGAATTTCTTCGCTCAAAGGGTGGTAGAAGTTTGGAACTAACCTCCACAAACGGCAGTTGTTCATTTTAAATGTGCTACACAGTGAATGGTAGAACCCTCAAGACTATTGACAGTCAGAGAGCTCTAGGTGTACAGGACCACAGGTCACTGAAAGGGGCAACACAGGTGGAGAAGGTAGTCAAGAAGGCATACGGCATGCTTGCCTTCAATGGCCTTGGGTAAAAGGGCATTGGGTAAAAAAATTGGCAAGTCATGTTGCAGCTGTATAGAACCTTAGTTAGGCCACACTTGGAGTATAGTGTTCAATTCTGGTCGCCACAAAACCAGAAGGATATGGAGGCTTTAGATAGGGTGCAGAAGAGATTTACCAGAATGTTGCCTGGTATGGAGGGCATTAGCTATGAGGAGAGGTTGACTAAACTCGGTTTGTTCTCACTAGAATGACGGAGATTGAGGGGCGACCTGATAGAGGTCTACAAAATTGTGAGGGGCATAGACCAAGTGGATAGTCAGAGATGTTTTCCCAGGGTAGAGGGGTCAATTACTAGGGGGCATAGGTGTAAGGTGTGAGGGGCAAGGTTTAGAGGAGATGTACGAAGGCAAGTTTTTTGAAATGAAAAATAAAATGAAAATTGCTTATAGTCACATGTAGGCTTCAATGAAGCTACTGTGAAAAGCCCCTAGTTGCCACATTCCGGTGCCTGTTCGGGGAGGCTGGTACGGGAATTGAACCGTGCTGCTGGCCTGCTTGGTCTGCTTCAAAAGCCAGCAATTTAGCCCAGTGTGCTAAACCAGCTTTTTTTACACAGAGGGTAGTGGGTGCCTGGAACACGCTGCCGAAGGAGGTCGTGGAAGCAGGGATGATGGTGATGTTTGACTTACGGGACCAGAGAGGAGCGGACCTGCCCCGGACACTGCTGCACTGGGAGAAGATAAAGGCAGCGCCAGGCTCGAGGCCTTCACTTACCTTCCGGGAGCAGAGAGGAGTGGACCTGCCCCGGACACTGCTTCAGGGGAGAGGATAATGGCAGCGCCAGGCTCGAGGCCTTCACTTACCTTCACTTACCTTCCGGGAGCAGACCTTCCGTAGTTCCGCACACATGAGTGTGGCCTGAACCTGGACCTGGGATTCATGTCACATTACATTCATCCCCCACCATCTGGCCTGCGAAATCCTACCAACTGTCCTGGCTTGACACAATTCACACCTCTTTAACCTGGGGTTACCCCATCTCTGGATCTGTAAAGATTTAATCACCTGCTAATGCTCGCATTCCAAGCATTATCTGGCATCTTTGAATTTGTCTCTATATGTTTCTGGAACAGACCTCTTCATTCACCTGAGGAAGGAGCAGCGCTCCGAAAGCTAGTGACATCGAAACAAACCTGTTGGACTTTAACCTGGTGTTGTAAGACTTCTTACTGTGCTCACCCCAGTCCAACGCCGGCATCTCCACATCATATCTTCCATGAGCAGAGAGGAGCGGACCTGTGCGGGACACTGCGTGGGACACTGCGTGGGACACTGCACGGGACACTGCGCGGGACACTGCACGGGACACTGCACGGGACACTGCGTGGGACACTGCGTGGGACACTGCGTGGGACACTGCACGGGACACTGCGCGGGACACTGCGTGGGACACTGCGCGGGACACTGCGCGGGACACTGCGTGGGACACTGCACGGGACACTGCGCGGGACACTGCGTGGGACACTGCGCGGGACACTGCACGGGACACTGCGCGGGACACTGCGCGGGACACTGCGCGGGACACTGCGTGGGACACTGCATGGGACACTGCACGGGACACTGCGTGGGACACTGCACGGGACACTGCGCGGGACACTGCGCGGGACACTGCGCGGGACACTGCGTGGGACACTGCGTGGGACACTGCGTGGGACACTGCGCGGGACACTGCACGGGACACTGCACGGGACACTGCGCGTGACACTGCACGGGACACTGCACGGGACACTGCACGGGACACTGCGCTGCAGGTAGGACAGCTGCAAAATTGAAAAAAACCTGGTAAAGTGATGTCACAGGAGACTGTGATCTGATTGGCTGAAAGGCAGACTGGGCTAAATTTGAATATTTGTGGAGTTAGTAGTTTTAATTTGATTGAAATGACTATTTTTAGGTTGATTTGAATTACTATTTCTTTCTTAATTTTTAAATCTCACTTAAATAACTATTTTTGATTGATTTAAATTACTATTTTTAAGTTGATTTAAATAACTTTTTAAATTTTAATTAAGTAACTAGTTATTTTGTTGTATGATCAAGCAAGATAAATACTCAGGGATAAAGCTAATTAAATAGCACATGGGGATTGGATTTAATCTGACACAAAAACATCTTTCTCAAGTTTAATTTTAAAGGTTTAATTTAAAGGAATAATTCATGGCAGGACAGCTCCAAGGTGTGGTCTGCTCCTCTTGCTCCATGTGGCAGGCTGGGGACAGTTCCAGTCCTCAGGGCCAGCATGTGTGCAGGAAGTGGCTCCAGTTACAGCTCCTGGAAGCTCGAGTTTCAGAGCTGGAGTGGCAGCTGGAGACACTGTGGAGCATCCACGAGTTGGAGAGCATTGTGGATAGCACATACAGAGAGGTGGTCACACTGCGGGCTCTGGCTCTGCAGGCAGGAAGGAAATGGGTGACCACCAGACAGAGCAAGAGAGTGAGGCAGGTAGTGCAGAAGTCTGCTGTGGCCATTCCCCTGCAGAACAGATATACCGCTTTGGATACAATTAAGGGGAATGACATCTCAGGGGAAAACAGCAACAGCCAAACTTGTGACACCATGGTTAGTTGTGCTGCAGAGGGGAGGGGTGATAAGTGTGACAGTGCAATAGTTATAGGGGATTCAATTGTAAGGGGAATAGACAGGCGTTTCTGTGGCCGCAAACGAGACTCCAGGATAGTATGTTGCCTCCCTGGTGCTTGGGTCAAGGATGTCTCGGAGCGGGTACAGGACATTTTGGAGCGGGAGGGTGAACAGCCAGTGGTCGTGGTACACATCAGTACAAACAACATAGGTAAAAAAAGCAGAATACAGGGAGCTAGGAAGGAAGTTAAGAAATCGAACCTCGAAGGTAGTGATCTCAGGATTACTACCGGTGCCACGTGCTAGTCAGAGTAGAAATGACAGGATATATAGGATGAATACGTGGCTGAAGGGATGGTGTCAGGGGGAGTATTTCAGATTCCTGCGGCATTGGGACCGGTTCTGGGGGAGGTGGGACCTGTACAAACTGGACGGGTTACACCTGGGCAGGACTGGAACTGATGTCCGAGGAGGACTATTTGCTCGAGCGGTTGGGGAGTGTTTAAACTAATGTGGCAGGGGGATGGGAAACGATGCAGGAAGTTGGAAGGTACTAAAACAAGGGCAGAAACAAAAGGCATTAAGGGGGAAAGTGTAAGGCAGAGAAGCCAGTGTCAAAAATCAAAAAGGGCGACAGTACAAGGTACAGTGACTGAGGGGATCTCAATGAATAGGACCAGGAATGCTAAAAGGAATAAAACGGGAAGTAAAAACATTAATGGTAAGCGACGCGGCAGGTTGTTACATGACGATATGGGTTCAACGACAAGGAAAATTAGGAGAAATGTTAAGAGGAAAAATAACTTAGGAGAGGCTACTGATCAAGGTGTTAAGATTCAAAACAGAGGTAAAAAAGCCAACATAAGTGTACTTTACCAGAATGCTCGTAGTATTCGGAATACGGTAAATGAGTTGATGGTGCAAATCATCGTGAATGACTATGATTTAGTGGCTATTACTGAAACATGGTTAAAGGATGGTCACGACTGGGAGTGAAATATCCGAGGGTATCTAACTATTCGGAAGGACAGAGTGGATGGTAAGGGAGGTGGTGTAGCTCTGTTATTTAAGGATGACATCCGGGCAACAGTAAGGGATGACATTGATGCTGTGGAGGATAAGGTTGAATCCATTTGGGTGGAAATCAGGAATAGTCAGGCGAAAAAGTCACTGATAGGAGTAGTCCAAAGGGCACCAAATAGTAACATTATGGTGGGGCAGGCAATAAACAAAGAAATAACTGATGCATGTAGAAATGGTACAGCAGTTATCATAGGGGATTTTAATCTACATGTCGATTAAGCAGGTCGGTCAAGGCAGCCTTGAGGAGGAGTTTATAGAATGTATCCGTGATAGTTTCCTAGAACAGTTTGTAATGGAACCTACGAGGGAACAAGCGGTCCTAGATCTGGTCCTGTGTAATGAGACAGGATTGATTAATGATCTCATAGTTAGGGATCCTCTCGGATGGATATGGTGGAATATGGTGGAATTTAAAATACAGATGGAGGGTGAGAAGGTAAAATCAAACTAGTGTTTTGTGCTAAAACAAAGGAGATTACAATGGGATGAGAGAAGAGCTATCTAAGGTAGACTGGGAGCAAAGACATTATGGTGAAACAGTTGAGGAACAGTGAAGAAACTTCCAAGCGATTTTTCACAGTGCTCAGCAAAGGTTTATAGCAACAAAAAGGAAGGACGGTAGAAAGAGGGAAAATCGACCGTGGATATCTAAGGAAATAAGGGAGAGTATCAAATTGGAGGAAAAAGCATACAAAGTGGCAAAGAGTGGTGGGAGACTAGAGGACTGGGAAATCGTCAGGGGGCAACAGAAAGCTACTAAAAAAGCTATAAAGAAGAGTAAGATAGATTATGAGAGTAAACTTGCTGAGAATATAAAAACAGACAGTAAATGTTTCTACAAATATATAAAGCAAAAAAGAGTGGCTAAGGTAACTATTGGTCCTTTAGAGGATGAGAAGGGAGATTTAATAACGAGAGATGAGGAAATGGCTGAGGAACTGAACAGGATTTTTGGGTCGGTCTTCACAGTGGAAGACACAAATAACATGCCAGTGACTGATGGAAATGAGGCTATGACAGGTGAGGACCTTGAGAGGATTGTTATCACCAAGGAGGTAGTGATGGGCAAGCTAATGGGGCTAAAGGTAGACAAGTCTCCTGGCCATGATGGAATGCATCCCAGAATGCTAAAAGAGATGGCTAGGGAAATTGCAAATGCACTAGTGATAATTTACCAAAATTCACTGGACTCTGGGGTGGTCCCGGCGGATTGGAAATTAGCAAATGTGATACCACTGATTAAAAAAGGAGGTAGGCAGAAAGCGGGTAATTATAGGCCAGTGAGCTTAACTTCGGTAGTCGGGAAGATGCTGGAATCTATCATCAAGGAAGAAATAGCGAGGCATCTGGATGGAAATTGTCCCATTGGGCAGGCGCAGCATGGGTTCATAAAGGGCAGGTCGTGCCTAACTAATTTAGTGGAATTTTTTGAGGACATTAACAGTGCGGTAGATAACGGGGAGCCAATGGATGTGGTATATCTGGATTTCCAGAAAGCCTTTGACAAGGTGCCACACAAAAGGTTGCTGCATAAGATAACGATGCATGGCATTGAGGGTAAAGTGTTAGCATGGATAGAGGATTGGTTAATTAATAGAAAGTTTCTCTGGTTGGCAATCAGTAGCTAGTGGTGTCCCTCAGTGTTCAGTGTTGGGCCCACAATTGTTCACAATTTACATAGATGATTTGGAGTTGGGGACCAAGGACAATGTGTCCAAGTTTGCAGACGACACTAAGATAAGTGGTAAAGCAAAAAGTGCAGAGGATACCGGAAGTCTGCAGATAGGCTAAGTGAATGGGCTAGGGTCTGGCAGATGGAATACAATGTTGACAAATGTGAGGTTATCCATTTTAGTAGGAGTAATAGCAAAAGGGATTATTATTGAAATGATAAAATATTAAAATATGCTGCTGTGCAGAGAGACCTGGATGTGCCAGTGCATGAGTCGCAAAAAGTTGGTTTACAGGTGCAACAGGCGATTAAGAAGGTAAATGGAGTTTTGTCCTGCATTGCTAGAGGAATGGAGTTTAAGACTAGGGAGGTTATGCTGCAATTGTATAAGGTTTTAGTGAGGCCACACCTGGAGTATTGTGTTCAGTTTTGTTCTCCTTGAGAAAGGACGTACTGGCAATGGAGGGTGTGCAGAGGAGGTTCACTAGGTTAATCCCAGAGCTGAAGGGGTTGAATTACGAGGAGAGGTTGAGTAGACTGGGACTGTACTCGTTGGAATTTAGAAGGATGCGAGGGGATGTTATAGAAACGTATAAAATTATGAAGGGAATAGATAGGATAGATGCGGGCAGGTTGTTTCCACTGGCGGGTGAAAGCAGAACTAGGGGGCATAGCCTCAAAATAAGGGGAAGTAGATTTAGGACTGAGTTTAGGAGGAACTTCTTCACCAAAGGGTTGCGAATCTATGGAATTCCTTGCCCAGTGAAGCAGTTGAGGCTCCTTCATTAAATGTTTTAAGATAAAGATAGATAGTTTTTTGAAGAATAAAGGGATTAAGGGTTGTGGTGTTCGAGTCGGAAAGTGGAGCTGAGTCCACAAAAGATCAGCCATGATCTCACTGAATGGCGGAGCAGGCTCGAGGGGCCAGATGGCCGACTCCTGGTTCTTATGTTTTTGTGTTTGGGGCATCTTGACAAATACATGAATAGGATGGGAATAGAGGGATACAGACCCCGGAACTGCAGAAGATTCTAGTTTAGACGGGCAGCATGGTTGGCACGGGCTTGGAGGGCCGCAGGGCCTGTTCCTGTGCTGTACTTTTCTTTGTTCTTTTTTCTTTGAGATAGTTAGACTTTTGTTACGCAAAGGTAATAAGGGATACGGTATAAAGGCAGGGGAGACAGTGGCAGAGTGGTATTGCTGCTGGACTAGAGACCCAGAGTCACGCTCTGCGGGTCTGGGTTCAAATCCCACCATAGCTGATGGTGAAATATAAATTAATAATTCAGGGATTAAAAGTCTAAAGTTGACCATGAAACCATTGTTGGATCAAAACATTATTTTTTAAAATTTGTACATGGGATGTGGTCATCGCAGGCAGGGCCAGCATCTATTGCCCAACCCTGAGTCAACCAGATTGCTGTGGGCCTGAAGTCACATGTAGGCCAGACCAGGTAAGGACGGCAGATTTCCCTCCCTCAAGGACATTAGTGAACCCGATGGGTTTTTACACCAATCGACAATGGTTTTATGGCCATCTTTATACATTTTTAATTCCAGATTTTTGTTGAATATTATCATAGAATTTACAGTGCAGAAGGAGGCCATTCGACCCATCGAGTCCACACCGGCTCTTGGAAAGAGCACCCTACCCAAGGTTAACAACACCACCCTATCCCCATAACCCAGCAACCCCACCCAACACCAAGGGCAATTTTGGACACTAAGGGCAATTTATCACGGCCAATCCACCTAACCTGCACATCTTTGGACTGTGGGAGGAAACCGGAGCACCCGGAGGAAACCCACGCACACACGGGGAGGATGTGCAGACTCCGCACAGACAGTGACCCAAGCCGGAATCGAACCTGGGGCCCTGGAGCTATGAAGCAATTGTGCTAACCACAATGCTACCGTGCTGCAAATGTCATCACCTGCCATGCCAGGATTTGAACCCCATGCATGATTCTGGGTCTCTGGGCGCGAGTCTAGTGACAATCCCACTATGCCACTGCCCCCCAGATTCCCTGGGGTTCACTCATGTCCTTTAGGGAAGGAAATTTCTTATCCTTGTCAGGCCTACATGTAACTCCTCTGAAAAATGCTATGATGTGGAGATGCCGGCGTTGGACTGGGGTGAGCACAGTAAGAAGTCTTCCAACACCAGGTTAAAGACCAACAGGTTTGTTTAGAATCACTAGCTTTCGGAGCACAGCTCCTTCATCAGTTGAGTGAAGAGGCGGGTTCCACACACTCCTACGGGTTTGTATAAAACGAAAGAGAAAATGCTGGAAAATTTCAGCAGGTCTGGCAGCATCTGTAGGGAGAGAAAAGAGCGAACGTTTCGAGTCCGATGACTCTTTGTCAAAGCTGACAAAGGGTTTATATAAAAGCTAGCTCAATACTCAGACCTGGGAAACGCTCCTGTAGAGGGTCCAGCTGTCTTGTTATTAAGAATGGGAAAAGTGAGATAACCATTGCCTTCGAGGTGGGAGAGGCGGAGAAATCATCAGTAATTGGAGTGGATGCTTCTGAAAAATTTCAGCTTGTTGAAAGGATTCACTTAACCGGTACTTCAGCTGTCTGAGATGAAGAGTCAAGAGAAGACTTAAGTGTTGTGGACAACATCTCCAAAGCTTCCACTGATGCTGAGATATGAGAATCCAGGACAACTACTGATGCTGAAACATCAGAACCCGAGTTAGTCCAAAGAATGGAAACTCAAGCTCGTTTAATTACCGAGAATCTACCAATGTCTGTCAGAAAACTATAGACCTTATACCAAAACTGAAAAGGACTTGACGCTCCAGAAGGTGAAACAATACCTAAAAGAACGATGGCCTGCTGGATGTAGCTGGCAAATCCAGCCACCAGGCATCAGGGGCGGGATTGAGTCAGTCCAGGCTGGTTTGGAGATGCCGCCCCGACGCAGGTCCACCAATTCTCCGGTGACTGGAGAATCGCCGCCATTGGCACCGACGACGTGGCGCCGGTCGGCAGGCCACTCTCCGCGGCCACCCCTGCCGATTCTCCGCCCGGGATGGGCCGAGTGGCCGCCAAAAGAACCCGAGTCCCGCCGGCGACGTTCACATCTGGTCTTATCCGGCGGGACCTCGGCGTCCATCCTGTCGGGGGCGGCCTGCTGGTGGGGGAAGAGGTGTCCGACCCTGGGGGGGTCCTCCACCATGACCTGGCCCGCGATCGGGGCCTACCGATTGGCTGGTCAGCCTATCCTGCTGGGGGCCTCTGTAGAGGCCCCTGTAGCCCTATGCCATGTTGCGCCGGGGCCAGCGCGGGGAAGGAAGCTACCGCGCATGCGCGTTGGTCACAACATGCATGCACAGACCCGCGGCATCCATTTGATGCCGGTATCAGCAGGCGGAGCAGCATGAGTCGCTCCAATGCCATGCTGGCCTCCATGCTGCACTCAGCGGTCTGATTGTGCTGTCGTTAAACTCTCCAGTTTTTATGACGGCGTCAAAACTCTGCCGTCAGGAGGGAGTAACCCGCCCCTTGTCTTCCACCATAGATTGGGCAGGAACGTTGAGTGAGACAAGAGAAAAAAATAGCAGGGATGCTGTCAATATTTTTCACTTCCTCTCTGGCCACAGGAGAGGTGCCGGGGGACTGGAGAATAGCCAATGTGGTACCATTATTCAAGAATGGAGGATGGGGAAAAAACAGGAAACGACAGGCCAGTCAGTGTACCTGAGCGGTGGGGAAACTATTGGAAGCAATTCTGAGAGACAGAATTAATCTGCATTTGGAGAGGCCGGGATTAATCAAGAACAGTCAACATGGTTTTGTTAAGGGGAGATCATGCCTGACCAACTTATAGATCATAGATCATTTACAGTGCAGAAGGAGACCATTCGGCCCATCGAGTTTCCACCGACCCTTGGAAAGAGCACTCCACCCTATCCCCTTAACCTAGTAACGACAACTAACCTTTTTAGACACTGAGAGCAATTTAGCGTGGCCAATCCACCTAACCTGCATGGGCTGGATTCTCCGCCGATGCGATGCTCCATTTTTCTGGTAGCCTGGGGGTTTCCCAACGGCGTGGGGAAGCCCCACAATGGAAAACCCCATTGACTGGCCGGTGGGATGAAATAGAAATGTGGCACGGCGGGGCAGAGAATGCAGCTCCACATCTTTGGACTGTGGGAGAAAACCGGAGCACCCGGAGGAAACCCACGCAGACACGGGGAGAACATGCAAACTTCACACAGACATTGACCCAAGCCGGGTATCAAACCTGGAACCCTGGAGTTGTGAAGCATCTGTGCTAACCACTGTGCTACCGTGTTGTCCTCTGCCATTTCTTTGTTTCCGATTATTACTTCTCCAGCCACATTTTCCAGTGGTCCAATGTCTAGTTTTGCCTCGCTCTTACCTTTTATATATTGAAAAAATCTCTTCCGATCTTCTTTTATACCATTAGTTAGCTTACACTAATACTTCCTCTTCTCTCCCTTTTCGCTGTTTAGTTGTCCTCTGCTCGCTTTTAAAGGCTTCCCAATCCTCTGGCTTCCCACTAACACTCGCCACTTTGTATGCATTTTCGTTAGCTTTTAAAGCAATGTCCGAAGATAGTTTTTATCTCGCAGCTCCGTTCGTATGGATACCACTGGCCATTCAGCACCTTCCACACCTTCTCATTCATTCTTCTAATTCCAGGAAAGGACTCATCTTCATGCCTTTACCTTAATTAATTCTGGACTCGGCACAAAGCTTAACTCTTCTTCCGCCGCCATCATCTCCGTGCTCACATCTTTGGGCAGGAGTCCTCCTGTTCAGTGGGCCCTTTCACACGCCTCATCTTCTCTCTCTGCTTGGAACATTCTCTCTTGCCTCCTACCCTCTATTCATTTTTTCATTGACAACTGTTGGCGTGAAGTCACACAGGATCAGGGGTGAGCTGGCAAGGTGGATACAGTACAGGCTCGGTCATAGAAGGCAGAGAGTAGCAATGGAAGGGTGCTTTTCTGATTGGAGGGCTGTGACCAGTGGTGTTCCACAGGGATCAGTGCTGGGACCTTTGTTGTTCGCAGTATCTATAAATGATTTGGAGGAAAATGTAACTGGTCTGATTAGTAAGTTTGCAGACGACACAAAGGTTGGTGGAATTGCGGATAGCGATGAGGACTGTCAGAGGATACAGCATGATTTAGATTGTTTGGAGACTTGGGCGGAGAGATGGCAGATGGAGTTTAATCCGGACAAATGTGAGGTAATGCATTTTGGAAGGTCTAATGCAGGTAGGGAATATACAGTGAATGGTAGAACCCTCAAGAGTATTGAAAGTCAGAGAGATCTAGGAGTACAGGTCCACAGTTCACTGAAAGGGGCAACACAGGTGGAGAAGGTAGTCAAGAATACATACGGCATGCTTGCCTTCATTGGCCGGGGCATTGAGTATAAGAATTGGCAAGTCATGTTGCAGCTGTATAGAACCTTAGTTAGGCCACACTTGGAGTATAGTGTCCAATTCTGGTCGCCACACTACCAGAAGGATGTGGAGGCTTTAGAGAGGGTGCAGAAGAGATTTACCAGGATGTTGCCTGGTTTGGAGGGCATTAGCTATGAGGAGAGGTTGAATAAACTAGGTTTGTTCTCACTGGAATGACGGAGGTTAAGGGGCGACCTGATAGAGGTCTACAAAATTATGAGGGGCATAGACAGAGTGGATAGTCAGAGGCTTTTTCCCAGGGTAGAGGGGTCAATTACTAGGGGGCATAGGTTTAAGGTGAGAGGGGCAAGGTTTAAAGGAGATGTACGAGGTAAGTTTTTTTACACAGAGGGTAGTGGGTGCCTGGAACTCGCTGCCGGAGGTGGTGGTGGAAGCAGGGACGATAGTGACATTTAAGGGGCATCTCGACAAATCCATGAATAGGATTGGAATAGAGGGATACGGACCCAGGAAGTGTAATAGATTTTAGTTTAGACTATCCGCAATTCCACCAACCTTTGTGTCGTCTGCAAACTTACTAATCAGACCCGTTACATTTTCCTCCAAATCATTTATATATACTACAAACAGCAAAGGTCCCAGCACTGATCCCTGCGGAACACCACTGGTCACAGCCCTCCAATTAGAAAAGCATCCTTCCATTGCTAGTCTCTGCCTTCTATGACCTAGCCAGTTCTGTATCCACCTTGCCAGCTCACCCCTGATCCCGTGTGACTTCACGTTTTGTACTAGTCTACCATGAGGGACCTTGTCAAAGGCCTTACTGAAGTCCATATAGACAACATCCACTGCCCTACCTGCATCAATCACCTCGACATGTCTTCCTTTTTCCTCACCGAGCCCCCCCACTATTGTGGTTGACAAGAGACTCAACCATGTCTGACCCCGCACCTCGGCCCTCCCCCTCTCTCCCGGAACCATGACAGGTTCCCTCTTGTTCTCACTTTTCAATTCACCGGCCTCCACAGTCAAAGGTAACCATTTCCGCCAACTCCAGCATGGTGCTACCACTAAACACAACTTCCCCTCGCACCCCCCCATCAGCATTCCGCAGGGACCACTCCCTCCGTGACACCCTGCTCCACACCTCATTCACCAGCTCTTTGTGGCAAGGAATTCCCAAGTGTTTCAAAGACTCACAACCCTCTGAGAGAGGAAATCACTCCTCATCTCAGTCTTTAAGCTGCTGGTATCTGCCCCATGGTCCACTCTGAGGTCTTGTCTGCTACCCTGTCAAGGAGGCTGTGGGGAGGAGAGGGGGCCCTCTAAACACACTGCTGCACCCACACCTGATGGAGCAGGGTGTCCTGCTGGGCCTTGCAACCTTTGCATCTTGTCAGGGGTGGTGTATGTGCTTGCCCTCTCACCTCTCAACCGATAGTGAAAGGAAACGTTGGCACTCACAGAATGGGGCGTTCAGCACACAAAGGGTTAACTGCTGATCAGTAATCAGTGGCAGCCAGACAGAATTGGCTCATCTGTCAAAGTTAAGGACTGTTGATAGACGAGTGGGTCAATACAGAGCAGCCATCCTGGAGTGCCTGTCCGCTGCGGGACTGGAGCAGGAATTACATCAGGAAACCGTTCGAGGATGGCAGCCCCGACTTCCTTTTCGGTTTGTGATCTCAGTGCTCCATCTCCAAATACTCAGCTGGCCAATATTTGGAGGACGTGGCGGGAAAGGTATTGGGCTTATGAAAATGGGATTACATACAAAAACATTATTTATCTCAGTCGTAATCGGGGGGGGGGGGGGGGGGGCAGTCTTTTAAAAATGAATTCAACAATCACAATTTCCTGTGCACTGGTGTGGGCAATCCAAATCTGGGATCATAACTTCTGTGGTGTAACTGTATCTGAGTGACTTGGAGACATCTCCTGGTCACTGCTTTTTAATACAGTCTGTTGTAATGTTTCCAACGCAGGACAAACTCGTTGCTTGTGTAACTTTATTTTTGGAATGGACCCCCCCCCCCCCGCCCCCGGATTGGACAGCACTTACTGAACAATCCCGAGTGTGCTGAGATTTACACAGACAACATATTTAAGATTATCAGTCGGGCAATCACTATACTTGCTACAAACTACATATAGGCAAACACATCACCCTGTCCTCTGCAAACAAAATACACAACCAGCCATTTATCACAAAATCAAAGGGGTTCAATAGTTCCTCACACATGGGGCAGCACGGTAGCATAGTGCTTCGCACTGCGGCTTCACAGCACCAGGGTCCCAGGCTCGATTCCTGGCTGGGTTGCTGTCTGTGCAGCGTTCTCCCCATGTCTGCGTAGGTTTCCTCCGGGTGCTCCGGTTTCATCCCACAGTCCAATGATGTGCTGTGAGGAAATTTGGACATTCTGAATTCTCCCTCTGTGTACCCGAACAGGCGCCGGAGTGTGGTGACCAGAGGATTTTCACAGTAACTTCATTGTAGTGTTAATGTAAGCCGACTTGTGACAATACAGATTATTATTATTCTGCATGGCAATACCTCCACCAATCAGAGTTGACTTGCCGACTAATCAGCAGCCTTTATCAGGCAGTCCGCATTCTGGCTTCCTTTGAAATTTGGTATTCTTGTGTCAGTTCTGATACATGCAAGACAAAAAGCTTCAACGGTGTATCTCTTTTTGCAGCAGTAAGATTCATTTATACTCACTGCGAATTGGTTACCTTTTGTGGTCCGCACCTGGTTCCTTGTTGAACTAGATCTGGGAAGCTGGAATCGGGTAAACTCGAAAACGTTGCTCGACATTGATATGTTTTACCCCCGGCAGCGAACTGAGAATTCAAAATATCCACGCTTCCTCCTCGGATTGGCTGAGCCTGTCTCCCGTTACACTGGATTTTTCCACACCGTACATCGCTGTCGGGGAGACATAAAATAACGTTGGTCTTCGAAATTCACCATATCGTGGAGGCACCATTGCTGCAAGGTTGTTGAGTATGAATATGTTGTTGCAACACCCTGGCCCAATTCCAGCCACACAGACCCCGGAGTCCCAACAGAAGTTTAACCAATAATTTGCATATTTTCCTGCAATCTCTAACCCTTGACTGCTGCAATGAGTTACGGGCACCAGATTTTCAAGTAAAACATTAAACAACTGTTTATTTATAACAAGGAAAAAGATGAATATAATGGTAAGAATGGAACAATGGTCTCCTCATCTATCTATTTGCCAAACCCCATTGCCACCCTCCACCCAGTGTTATTGGAGTGTCCCTTTAATAAATGTGTGTTTAACAAATAGCCTCAGTGGTGACATTGTGTGGGTGGAGCTGGGCTGTGGCTCTGAGTTTTACTTTCGGTTTAGACTTTTGGAAGCTGGATAAAGACAGAGAAGTCTTGGGTGTGTGGCTCTCTGCATGTTAAAAAATGTCCACATCACTTGATAATTTAAAAGTGATCACTGCTTTCTGTAAATAATTCATACTTACTGTTTTGGTAAAAAGGGTTTGTCCGGTATTGGATGTTCTTATCAAGTTGAAACAGCAGAAAAGGAAGTTATTAAGGGTTATATAAATAGACATTACTAAAGTCTGTGCGGGGAATTTATGTTTGTAGTTGATAAAAATTGCTTCCTGTGTGTGTTTAGAAAATGTTAACTGAATTAGTAGAATAAATACCACCTGAAAAGTAGGCCCTTGTACTCCTCATAACCAAAATCTATAAATAGTTGTGGGTCAGGTGAACTCCATGATATACTTTGGAGTTTTCTAAACCAGGCATTGTCAAACTCGGGGGAGCGACCCGTGGGTGGGTCGCGGGCGGATGTCTGGAGGGTCGCGGTGCCGTCCGTCGCGGCGCTCCCGATCGCGTAAATCCGCGCGTAACAGCCACAGCAGCCGGCTTTTAATGATGCCGGCTGCGAGCGGCCTTCAAAATGGCCAGGAACAGAAAGAAAAAAACTTTAGCTGCACTGCGCATGCGTGCGCGATATTCGGTGCGCATGCGCAGTGCGGTCGCATTTCTAAAAAATGGTTGCAGCCTTTTTTTTTCAAGTTCAGGGGGCCAAAGGGACCCAAAACCATTTCCTCCATTTTTGTCAGCAACAAACAAGGTCAGAGCAACTGGTGGGTCGCCAAGGTCGGCCGGCGTGGGTCACACAGGTCGGCCGGCGTGGGTCACACAGGTCGGCCGGCGTGGGTCGCGAAGGTCGGCCGGCGTGGGTCGCGAAGGTCGGCCGGCGTGGGTCACACAGGTCGGCCAGCGTGGGTCACACAGGTCGGCCGGCGTGGGTCACACAGGTCGGCCGGCGTGGGTCACACAGGTCGGCCGGCGTGGGTCACACAGGTCGGCCGGCGTGGGTCACACAGGTCGGCCAGCGTGGGTCACACAGGTCGGCCAGCGTGGGTCACACAGGTCGGCCGGCGTGGGTCACACAGGTCGGCCGGCGTGGGTCACACAGGTTGGCCGGCGTGGGTCGCGAAGGTTGGCCGGTTGGTAAAAATGGATCTCCGGAAAAAAGTTTGAAAAACACTGTTCTAAACCCTGGCCCATAACATCAGACACGTACAAGACAAACATATGGTGGGGTAGGATTGAAAATATCAAGGAGTAAAAGCATGAGATGGTTATTTGCTGCCGAGGTAGCATTCTTTGTAGCCCGACATCTTCTAATGGTGGTCTTCAACGAGAAGCTGCAGATTGTGGAATGCTCCCTGGTAAGTCACTTTCACTTTTAACACTCGGATCTTCACACTGAGAATGCACCCTCTGAGGTTGGCTCAGTCCTGACAGTCCTCCACCACATTGACTTCCTATCTCACTGAGACAATTTTAAAAATTCTGTGCCTGAGAATTTCAACAACGGTTCTCTACCACTCCACACACCGGCCACTTGCCTGCCGTTTCTGAAGGTCAAGCTTCACTTCCAGGGAGCTCCCACAGGTTAAACGGACTGCAGACAGGAAGGTCAGTTTCAGCTTTGAGCCTTCAATTCGAGATGTAAACCTTGACAGGCCTGATAGGGAGAGAGTACTTGAACCAGCTTCTCGCTGTCTCGATGTCTGACCAGAACTCAGGTAAAATGGTACTCTTCTCCTGACCCCGCCTTTCTTCTAGAAGGTTCTGAAAGGCTCCACCAATCGCAATTGAGATCAGCAGATATCCCAGAATTTCAGACACACTGATTGGCTGCTTGCCAAGTCCATCAAAATGATATCATAGGCTATGCCACAGCGCAACAACAGGAGACCAGAGCCAGCGCATTAGACCAATTTGACCATAGTCTCTCAGTTCTAAATCAAAACTGCAATGTTTCAGGGACAGGGGCTAAAAAGAGAAACATGAAACAGAAAAGGAACATAAGAACATAAGAACTAGGAGCAGGAGTAGGCCATCTGGCCCCTCGAGCCTGCTCCACCATTCAATGAGATCATGGCTGATCTTTTGTGGACTCAGCTCCACTTTCCGGCCCGACCACCATAACCCTTAATCTCTTTATTCTTCAAAAAACTATCTGTCTTTATCTTAAAAACATTTAATGAAGGAGCCTCTA
Source organism: Scyliorhinus torazame (assembly GCF_047496885.1). NCBI lineage: Eukaryota > Metazoa > Chordata > Chondrichthyes > Carcharhiniformes > Scyliorhinidae > Scyliorhinus > Scyliorhinus torazame. Next base: position 372,352,859 of record NC_092709.1, read on the forward strand.
CTGCTTCACTGGGCAAGGAATTCCATAGATTCACAACCCTTTGGGTGAAGAAGTTCCTCCTAAACTCAGTCCTAAATCTACTTCCCCTTATTTTGAGGCTATGCCCCCTAGTTCTGCTTTCACCCGCCAGTGGAAACAACCTGCCCGCATCTATCCTATCTATTCCATTCATAATCTTATATGTTTCGATAAGATCCCCCCTCATCCTTCTAAATTCCAACGAGTACAGTCCCAGTCTACTCAACCTCTCCTCGTAATCCAACCCCTTCAGCTCTGGGATTAACCTAGTGAACCTCCTCTGCACACCCTCCATTGCCAGTACGTCCTTTCTCAAGTAAGGAGACCAAAATTGAACACAATACTCCAGGTGTGGCCTCACTAACACCTTATAAAATTGCAGCAGAACCTCCCTAGTCTTAAAACTCCATCCCTCGAACAATGAAGGACAAAATTCCATTTGCCTTCTTAATCACCTGTTGCACCTGTAAACCAACTTTTTGCGACTCATGCACTAGCACACCCAGGCCTCTCTGCACAGCAGCATGTTTTAATATTTTATCATTTAAATAATAATCCCTTTTGCTGTTATTCCTACCAAAATGGGTAACCTCACATTTGTCAACATCGTATTCCATCTGCCAGACCCTAGCCCATTCACTTAGCCTATCCAAATCCCTCTGCAGACTTCCAGTATCCTCTGCACTTTTTGCTTTACCACTTATCTTAGCGTCATCTGCAAACTTGGGCACATTGCAATTGGTCCCCAACTCCAAATCATCTACGTAAATTGTGAACAGTTGTGGGCCCAACACCTACCCTGAGGGACACCACTGATTGCCAACCAGAGAAACAACCTTTAATCCCCACTCTTTGCTTTCTATTATTTAACCAATCCTCTATCCATGCTACTACTTTCCCCTTAATGCCATGCATCTTTACCTGATGCAGCAACCTTTTGTGTGGCACCTTGTCAAAGGCTTTCTGGAAATCCAGATATACCACATCCATTGGCTCCCCATTATCTACCACACTGTTAATGTCCTCAAAAAATTCCACTAAATTAGTTAGGCACGACCTGCCCTTTATGAACCCATGCTGCTTCTGCCCAATGGGACAATTTCCATCCAGATGCCTAGCTATTTCTTCCTTGATGATAGATTCCAGCATCTTCCCTACTACAGAAGTTAGGCTCACTGGCCTATAATTACCCGATTTCTGCCTACCTCCCTTTTTAAACAGTGGTTTTACGTTTGCTAATTTCCAATCCGCAGGGACCACCCCAGAGTCTAGTGAATTTTGGTAAATTATCACTGGTGCATTTGCAATTTCCCTAGCCATCTCTTTTAGCACTCTGGGATGCATTCCATCAGGTCCAGGAGACTTGTCTACCTTTAGCCCCATTAGCTTGCCCATCACTACCTCCTTGGTGATAACAATCCTCTCAAGGTCCTCACCTGTCACTGTCTCATTTCCATCAGTCACTGGCATGTTATTTGTGTCTTCCACTGTGAAGACCGACCCATAAAATCTGTTCAGTTCCTCAGCCATTTCCTCATCTCCCATTATTAAATCTCCCTTCTCATCCTCTAAAGGACCAATACTTACCTTAGCCACTCTTTTTTGTTTTATGTATTTGTAGAAACTTTTACTATCTGTTTTTATATTCTGAGCAAGTTTACTCTCATAATCTATCTTACTCTTCTTTATAGCTTTTTTAGTAGCTTTCTGTTGCCCCCTAAAGATTTCCCAGTCCTCTAGTCTCCCACTGATCTTTGCTACTTTGTATGTTTTTTCCTTCAATTTGATACTCTCCCTTATTTCCTGAGATATCCACGGTCGATTTTCCCTCTTTTTACCGTCCTTCCTTTTTGTTGGTATAAACCTTTGCTGAGCACTGTGAAAAATCACTTGGAAGGTTCTCCACTGTTCCTCAACTGTTTCACCATACAGTCTTTGCTCCCAGTCTACCTTAGCTAGTTCTTCTCTCATCCCATTGTAATCTCCTTTGATTAAGCACAAAACACTAGTGCTTGATTTTACCTTCTCACCCTCCATCTGTATTTTAAATTCCACCATATTGTGATCGCTCCTTCCGAGAGGATCCCTAACTATGAGATCCTGAATCAATCCTGTCTCATTACACAGGACCAGATCTAGGACCGCTTGTTCCCTCGTAGGTTCCATTACATACTGTTCTAGGAAACTATCACGTGTACATTCTATAAACTCCTCCTCAACGCTGCCTTGACCGACCTGGTTAAACCAATCGACATATAGATTAAAATCCCCCATGATAACTGCTGTACCATTTCTACATGCATCAGTTATTTCTTTGTTTATTGCCTGCCCCACCATAATGTTACTATTTGGTGGCCTATAGATTACTCCTATCAGTGACTTTTTCGCCTTAATATTCCTGATTTCCACCCAAATGGATTCAACCTTATCCTCCATAGCACCGAAGTCATCCCTTACTGTTGCCCGGATGTCATCCTTAAATAACAGAGCTACACCACCTCCCTTACCATCCACTATGTCCTTCCGAAAAGTTTGATACCCTCGGATATTTAACTCCCAGTCATGACCATCCTTTAACCATGTTCCTTTCAACAAGTTCTTTTCAATGTGGAGGATAATTGCCCACTATTGAGATGAGACCTTGTCCCTCCTTAGGATAGAGGGTATCAAAAGTTGTTCATGTAAATGCTTTGAAAAGTTGCCGTTTTTAAGAACTTGCAGTGAAAGGAAATAAAGTGAGAATGGTTCAGCGTACAGCACAGGAGGGCGTACCAGGAGAAACACCAAGCATACATAAATATGAAGCGTGAACCTGGTGAAGCTACAAAACAGGACTGTTTGTCTGGTAAACAGCATAAGCAGTAAATAATAGGGTGTGCTAAGCAATTCCACAATCAACAGATCAGATCTAAGCATTGCAGTTAGGTGACATCCAGCCGTGAATGGTGGTGGACAAATAAAGAATTCACTGGAGGAGGAGTCTCCACAAATATCCCCGTCCTCAATGATTGAGGAGGCCAGCAGATCAGTGTAAATGACAAGGCTGGAATATTCGTCACAATTTTCAGCCAGAAGCGCCAGGTCAATGATTCATCGCGACGTCCTCTAGAGGTACCCAGCACCACAGATGTTCGATTCGCTCCATGTGACATCAAGAAATGGCTGAAGGCACTGAATTGATATGAATTTGCTTTATGTCACGTGTACCGAGAAACAGTGAAAAGCTTTGCCTTGTGTACAGTCCCGACAGATCGGTCCATACATGACAAAACACAGGACATGCATAAATCCACAACCTAAGTATAGAGGAGCAGCCATCGGGTGAGCACACTGTGTAGTACTCCTCAGTAGAGACGATTTGTGAAATGTGTGAAGCACAGAATAATGACATTTTACGATACTGACCAAAAATGATTTGTCTGCATTTTCACAGTGGATCCTGTCTGGTCACCCTCGCCTACTGTAGCTGCTTTACTGGATTTGGGTGTCCAGGGAGATTTACTGATTTGTAGACAGCAGTTGAGAAACTCCCTGCACGTGTTTGTAATAATCAAAGCTCCTGTTAGTAGGTTCTTTCCAAATCATTCTGAATTCAGGCCTGTTGTGTATTCAGGAAACCAGAAAATGTTGGTAAAATATTGTTCAGAACTTAGGAAGTCTGGGCCACTGCCTTAGAATTGTGGCCATTTTAGTGAAATAAGCGATTAAAATAAAATCTCACTGTCTCAACATCAGGGGTTTATTCCAAATCAGAGGCAAAGTTATTTCTAAGAAAGGATGACAGATATCACTATAACTTCGTGTTTGTGTAGGTTAAGTCCATTTCCCTCTCTGTTTCTTAGCATTTATAAAAATAGATCAAACAAAATATCAAAATGTTTTTTATTTCAATTAAAATATCTGTGATCAGTGCCGATCAGTATAATTCACAACTGGCACAAAAGTATGGCTGTGGAAGCAGTGGCATCGTGGTATTGTCACTGGGCTAGTAATCCAGAGAGCAGATCGGGCCAGAGAGTGCAAATTCTCAGGCTGAGCATGAATTTCACAGTTAGTTTGGAGTTCTGGAGTATGGCAGCTTTTATCTCACTCTGTATCTGGTTACTTACTTAATAAACAGTTTATTCATTGATTACTTGTCTCACAGTCACGCAGCCCACTCAAGGGCAACACCCACAGTAGCCCCTACAGGGGGTCACCGGACGAGTGCCGTGGATTGTACTGCTGATAAGGGCAGCGGTAGCCGATGGTAGCCCTGGCAGCAGGGACGTGCGCCAGGGCCAGAGTCCCCATGATGCCAGGCGCCAACAGGGCCAGGGATGGGGGGTTGGAGGGGTTGGGACACGGGGTGGCAGACCGGCAGTATCAATCATGGGCACCATGTAGCCTGCTGCACCTGGTTGGGCATGGCGGTATGCCCATGTCAGCCTTTCACCCCTGCAGACAATGGACATTGGCATTCAACCAGCAATGGTGGCCGTCCTGCTGGTCGCTGGGGGATGCAATGCGGCCCTATGAGCTGGAGTTGCTCGAGGAAGAGCAAGATGCAGCAGCAGAGCGTGCCACAGTGAAGCCTGCCCCAGAGGAACAGGAGGAAGCCGCCCAGGATAGAGAGTCAGCTGCCCAATAAGCCGAGCAGGAGGAGGTGCAAAGGAGGCACCACATGAGGCCCCATATGTACCTACACCACCTGTCATTCGAGGACCTGCTGGACCAGGTCTGCCATCGAAGACGCCGGCTGAGCAGACAGACAGTGCGGCATATCTGCCCTGAAGCTTTACGCCACAGAGTCCTTCCAGGCACCGACTGGGAACCTGTCTAAGATCTCAAAGAGGTTGCTACACAGGTGCAAACACACCGTCATAGATACATAGTGTCATGTGAGATTACCTTTAAGAAATGGCTGTTTAGAAATGGGTGTGTATATAAACCTCTGTAGTGAGAGTACCTTTAAGAAATAGGTATTTAATACTGCAGTGATGTCAGAGCGTGGGTGGAGCTGGGCTGTCTGTCAGTTTTTTACTTTCGCTTTAGGCTGTTTGCTGCAGGGTGTGTTTTAGTTACGTTTTCAGTGTTGGAGCTGAAGCCAGACAGAGCGGGTGTACTGTTGATGTCTCTGCCATTAAAAGACTATCTCGTGATCATTTGGTGAATTCAGAATTATAAATGTTCTCAGTAGTGAATGTAAACCTAATGTGCTTCTGTTAAAAGGTGTTTCTTCTGTCTTCTGGATGTTGTTTGGGAAGTTATTAAGTATTACTTAATGTTGCATTCTTTGGGGGTTGTATTTGAATTGATGGTTGCTAAGATATTCACTGTATGTTAAAAACGTTAACTTGAGTTCATAGAATAAACATTGTTTTGTATTCGAAAAATACTTTTCCATTTCTGCTGTACCACACCCGTAGAGTGAGCCGTGTGCTCCCCATACCACAATCAAGTAAAGGTTGTGGGTCAGGTGAACTCCATGATACACTTTGGGGTCTCTAAACCCTGGCCCATAACAAATTGGTGGCTCATCCGGGATAAAAGTCTATCTATTGGATTGGCTTAGTGAACTTAAAGACAGTGAGGGGTGAGCATATTGTGGTTGCTTAGCAGGTGTGGTATTGTAGTTTAAGTGGGGAGTGTGTTGTGGACAATGGCTCTTTCAGAGGCTCTGAGGTTTTTGGGGGTGGAGACGGTCACAAGCAGCACCTTACGGACAGAGACTAAAAGCAGATTGTTAGATTTGGCAAAAACATTGCAGTTAACATTACCTGACAAATGCTAAAAGATTAGGTAATTATGGCGGTGGCTAAGCATTTAAAGATGCCTGAGATACAGTTTGACTCATTGGAAATAGCTAAAATTCAGTTACGAATGAAACAAATGGAACATGAGAAAGAATTAAAGCAGCTTGAATACGAGAGGGAGGAAAAAGAAAGAGGGAGAGAGGAAAAAGAAAGAGAGAGAGAAAGAGACAGAGAGGAAAAAGAAAGAGAGAGAGAGGAAAAAGAAAAGGAGAGAGAAGAAGGGAGAAAAGAAAGAATGGCCCTAGCAGAACAAAAAGAAAGAGAAAGGGAGATACAGATCAGGGAAAACGATAAAGAGAGAGAGTTTGTACTTCTGAAAATGGCCATGAAACATGACAGCCAGTTAAAATTGGCAGACATTAAAGGAAACGTACAGTTGGATGATAGTGATGAGGGTAGTGAGCAAGAGCGTCAAAGTCGAAGGCTTGGTGGGAATCTATTTAAATATGTCCAAGCATTGCCAAAGTTTGATGAGAAGGATGTGGAAGCCTTTTTCATTACATTTGAGAAGGTGGCTAAAGAAATGAAATGGCCACAGGAATGTGGGTATTACTGATTAAAACAAAGCTAGGAGGTAGAGCTAATGAAGTGTTTGCATCACCACAGGAGGAGGTATCTGGGACATATGAGGAGGTGAAAAAGATCCAGCTTAGGTGCATATGAACTAGTGCCTGAAGCCTACAGACAAAGGTTTAGAAATTTAAGGAAAGAATTTAGTCAAACATACATGGCGTTTGAAAGGCGCAAACAGAGTAATTTTGATAGGTGGATAAGGGCTTTGTAAATAGACCAAACGTATGAAGCTCTCAGAGAAACTATACTTTTGGAGGAGTTTAAAAATTCAATTCCTGATGTAGTGAGAACTCATGTGGAAGAGCAGGGGGTTAAAACTGCGTGGTTAGCAGCAGAAATGGCAGATGATGATAAATTAGTTCATAAATCAAAGCTTGGTTTTCGACATCAGTTTCAGGCTGTGAGGGATAGAAACTGGGGACATGAGACTCAAGTGGTAAAGGTAAAGGTGATCTGATGGGAGATAATAAGGAGAGTGTACCTCAGGTTAAAAAAGAAATCCAGGAGGGTGGAAGAGACATGAAAAGTTTCAAATGTTTTCACTGTAATGAACTAGGCCATGTAACGTCACAGTGTTGGTGGTTGAAGAAAAGCACTGGGAAGGCTGATGTGGTAAAACAGGATAAGACAGTGGGGTTGTTAAGTCCAGTGAAGAGTGGTGAAGTGGTAGTAGGAGTAATAGAGAAACTATCTTGTCCAGGAATACAGTTTATCTTGGGTAATTATATAGCTGGATCGCAGGTGGGACTGATGCCAACTGTGGTTGATAAGCCAGTGGAAAATCAGATAACTCAAGTGCTGAAGGACGAATATCCTGGGATTTTTCCGGATTCTGTAGTAACAAGTCACAGCTTAAGACAAGAGGATAAATCAAAGAGTGAAGATGAAGTTGAAGTGCAATTATCAGAAACGATTTTTGATCAGATGGTTGAAAAAGAACAAGAACAGGTGGAGGATGAGGCGGATATTTTTAGTTCAGGAAAATTGGCGAAGTTACAACAGAAAGATGTAGAAATAAAACGGATGTATCAGAAAGCATGCACGGAAGAGGAATCTGCGTGTATACCAGAGTGTTATTACCGTAAAAATGATGTCTTAATGAGAAAATGGAGACCTGTACATATGCAGGCGGATGAAAAGTGGGCAGAAGTTCATCAAGTAGTATTGCCGATAGGATATAGAAAGGTGGTGTTGCGAGTTGCACGTAAGGTACCAGTGGGAAGTCATTTGGGAATAAGGAAATCTCAAGCTGAAATCCAGAAACATTTTTATTGGCCTGGACTACATAAAGATGTAGTTAAATTTTGTCCATCATGTCACACATGTCAAGTGATAGGGAAACTTCAAGAAGTGATAAAACCAGCGCCCTTAATACCCATTCCAGCATTTGTGGAACCTTTCACCAGGGACCTAATTGATTGTGTCGGACCGCTTCCTAAAACAAAAAGTAGGAATCAATATCTTTTGACTATAATGGATGTGTCTACTAGGTTTCCAGAGGCCATTCCAGTATGTAATATTACAGCTAAAAAGACTGTGGAGGAGTTACTTAAATTCTTTGCTAGATATGGACTACCCACAGAAATACAATCGAATCAAGGATCGAATTTTACCTCAAGGTTATTCAAAGAAGTTATGGATAGTTTAGGAATAAAACAATTTAAATCAACTACGTACCATCCAGAATCGCAGGGAGCATTAGAAAGGTGGCATCAGACATTAAAGACAATGTTGAGGGTTTATTGTCAAGATTATCCAGAGGATTGGGATAAAGGAATTCCATTTGTACTGTTTGCAATTAGGGATGCATCTAATGAGTCAACCAAATTCAGATCCTTCTGAGCTAATTTCTGATCATGAGGTAAGAGGACCACTTAAATTGATTAAGGAAAAATAGGTGAGTGAGAAATTGGAAATTACACTATTGGATTACGTGTCAAATTTTAGGGAACGATTAAACAGAGCAGGTGAATTGGCTAGACAACATTTAAAAGTTGCACAGTATGTGATGAAACGGGTTGCGGACAAGAAATCCAAAGTTCGTAGTTTTGCCAGTGGAGATAAGGTTTTAGTACTGTTACCAGTGGTAGGTGAACCTTTAAAAGCAAGGTTTTGTGGACCTTATCAGATTGAAAGGAAATTAAGTGAGGTGAATTATGTGGTTAAAAACGTGCGGTTATAAGGAAAACTCACCGAGTGTGTCATGTGAATATGCTTAAAAGGTACTTTGAAAGGGAAGGACAGAAAAAGGATGAGGTTTTAATGATTCAAACTCAACGTGACGATCCAAATCCAGATGACTTGGAATTTGACATACCTCAAATTAAATTGGAAAATGAGGATGTTCTTAAAAATTGGGATAAATTGTTGAGTTCCTTCCAGAGGAAAAACAAACCGACCTGAAAGAGTTATTGATATCACATGGGCAAGTTTCTACAGATAAATTGGGAAGTACTAAAATGGCTATACATGATGTAGATGTGGGAAATGCTGTTCCAATCAAACAACATCCATACAGACTTAACTCTTTAAAATTGACACAGGTTAACAAAGAGATTGAGAGTATGCTTAAAAATGGTATAATTGTGTGGGTTGCAGCCAATGGAGCTCACCCATAGTGATGGTACCAAAACCAGACGGTACCCAACGGTTGTGTGTGGACTACAGAAAGCTTAATGCAGTTACAAGAACGGACTCTTATCCTATCCCATGTTTGGAGAATTGCATTGAGAAAGTGGGACAATCAGCTTTTAATTCCAAACTGGATTTACTTAAAGGTTACTGGCAGGTACCTTTATCCAAAAGGGCAAAGGAAATTTCAGCTTTCGTGACTCCAGATGGCATATACCAATTCAAAGTTATGCCATTTGGCATGAAAAATGCCCAAGACACATTTCAACGGTTAACTAACAAAGTTGTTTCCGGATTATCCAATTGTGCGGTATACATCGACGATCTGGTAATTTTCAGCCAGACGTGGAAAGAACATTTACATCATCTGATGGAATTATTCGATTGACTTCAGGAGGCGGGTTTGGTGATAAATCTAGCCAAAAGTGAATTTGGATAAGCCCAAGTCCCTTTCATTGCGGAGTTTCCTATACCCTCAAGACGAAGGGAAATAATGCGATTTCTTGGCATGAGTGGATTTGATCAAACATTTGTGCAAAATATTTGTAGCGTGGTGGCTCCACTGATAGACTTGCTCAAGAAGCGTAACAAATTCCAGTGGACAGCGGAGTGTCGACAGGCATTTGACTGCCTGAAAGCTGTGATAACCAATGCTCTTGTGTTGGAGAATTGCAAGGGACTCTGTGATCAGATTGAACTAAAGTATCTGACTTTAAAGAGAAATGCCGAGTTGTAGAAAGATCATGCAAGGACGTTCTTGTTCAAAGAGACTGTCAATCGAGAAGGATTTCAGTTGGAGGAGGAAAAACAAAAAATGGACTGTATTGTTGTACCTGTTTGCGTGTGTTGTCTTTTTTTAAACGTAAGAGTATATTTACTGTGTGCATTTCTTAAAGGATAGTGAAAAGGTGAAAAATGAAACCATCTTGAAGTTGATGGTTTATTTTTTTTTCTTGGGGGGAGGTGTCATGTGAGAGTACCTTTAAGAAATGGGTGTTTATTACTGCAGTGATATCAGAGAGTGGGTGGAGCTCGACTGCCTGTCAGCTTTTTAGTTTTGTTTTAGGCTGCTTACTGTCAGGTGTGTTTTAGTTGCGTTTTCAGTGTTGGAGCTGAAGCCAGACAGAGCGGGTGTACTGTTGATCTCTCTGCCATGAAATGGCAATCTCTTGATTATTTGGTGAATTCAGAATTATAAATGTTCTCAGTAATGAATGTAAACCTAATGTGCTTCTGTGAAAAGGTGTTTCTTCTGTCTTCTGGATGTTGTTTGGGAAGTTATTGAGGATTACTTAGTGTTGTATTCTTTGGGGTTTGTATTTGAATTGATGAATGCTAAGATGTTCACTGTATGTTAAAAAGGTTAACTTGAGTTTATAGAATAAATATTGTTTTGCTTTTAGAAATACTTTTCCATTTCTGCTGTACCACACCCGTAGAGTGGGCCGTGTGCTCCCCATACCACAATCTAGTAAAAGTTGTGGGTCAGGTGAACTCCATGTTACACATTGGCGTTCTCTAAACCCTGGCACATAACAATAGATACATGGAAGATAGGAGCAGGAGTTTGCCTTTTGGCCCTTCGAGCCTGCTCCGCCATTCATCACGATCATGGCTGATCATCCAACTCAATAACCTAATCCTGCTTTCTCCCCATAGTATTTGATCCCATTCGCCCCAAGTGCTATATCTAGCCGGCTGGATATTCAATGTTTTAGCATCAACTACTTCCTGTGGTAATGAATTCCCCAGGCTCACCACTCTTTGGGTATAGAAATGTCTCCTTATCTCTGTCCGAAATGGTTTACCCTGAATCCTCAGACTGTGATGCCTGGTCCTGGACACACCCATAATTGGTAACATTTTCCCTGCATCTGCCCTGTCTAGTCCTGTTAGAATTTTATAAGTCTCTATGAGAACCCCCCTCATTCTTCTGAACTCCAGCGAGAACAATCCCAACCTAGTCAATCTCTCCTCATATGACAATCCCGCCATCCCTGGAATCAGTCTGGTAAACCTTCGCTGCGCTCCCCCGAGAGCAAGAACACCCTTCCTCAGAAAAGGAGAGCAAAACTGCCCACAATACTCCAGGTGTGGCCTCACCAAAGCCCTGTACAATTGCAGCAACACATCCCTGCTTCTATACTCGAATCCTCTTGCAATGAAAGCCAACATACCATTAGCCTTCTTTACCGCCTGCTGCACCTGCATGCTTACCTTCAGCGAATGGTGTACAAGGACACCCAGGTCCCGCTGCACACACCCCTCTCCTAATTTACAACCATTCAGGTAGTAATCTAACTTCCTGTTTTTGCTTCCAAAATGAATAACCTCACACTTATCCAAATTATACTGCATCTGCCATTGATTTCCCACTTGCCCAACCTGTCCAGATCGTGCTGCAGGATCCCTGCATCCTCGTCACAGTTCACCCTCCCACCCAACTTGGTGTCATCGGCAAACTTTCAGATGTTACATTTTGTTCCCTCATCCAAATCATTAATATATAGTGTGAGTAGCTGTGGTACCCCACTGGTTACTGCTTTCCAATTTGAAAAGGACTCATTAATCCCTACTCTTTCTTTCCTCTCTTCAACCAGTTTTCTATCCACCTCAATACATTTCCACCTATCCCATGCGCTTTAATTTTGCACAATAATCTCTATTGCGGGACTTTGTCAAACGCCTTCTGAAAGTCTAAATATACCACATCGACTGGCTCCCCCTTGTCGACTGTACTGGTTACCTCTTCAAAGAATTCCAACAGGTTTGTCAAGCATGAGTTCCCCTTCATAAATCCATGCTGACTCTGACTGATCCTGCCACTGCTTTCTAAATGTTCCGCTATGAAGTCCTCGATAATCGATTGAAGCATTTTCCCCACTATCGATGTTAGGCTGACTGGTCTATAATTCCCTGCTTTCTCTCTACCTCCGTTTTTGAATATCGGAGTGATGTGAGCTACCCTCCAATCTGTAGGGACAGTTCCAGAGTCTATAGAATCCCAGAAGATGACAACCAATGCATTCACTATTTCCAGAGCCACCTCCTTACCACCCTGGGATGCAGATTCTCAGGCCCTGGGAATTTATCCGCCTTCAATCGCTTCAATTTTCCCAGCATCATTTCTCTACTAATGTTAATCACCCTCAATTCTTCCCTCTCACTAATCCTTCCATTCTCCAACAGGTATCTGGTATCTGATTTGTGTCCTCTTTTGTGAAGACAGAACCAAAGTTTGTATTCAAATGCTCAGCCATTTCTTTGTCCCTTATTGTGCATTCCCCTGTTTTTGTCTGTAGGGGGCCTACATTTCTCTTTACCAATCTCTTTCTCTTCACATATCCATAGAAACTCTCAGTGTCAGTCTTCATGTTCCCTGCAAGCTTCCTTTCGTACTGTACTTTCCCCTTCTTAATCAATCCCTTCATCCTTCTTCGCTGAATTCTAAACTGCTCCTAATCCTCAGTCCTATTATTTTTCTTGGCCAATCTGTGTGCTTCTTCCTTGGATCGGATACTATTTCTAATTTCCTTTGTAAGCCATGGATTGGCCCTCTTACCCCCTTAGTTTTGTGCCAGACAGGAATGAACAGTTGCTGTAGTTTCCCCATACATTCCTTGAATGTTTGCTATTGTCTATCCACTTTCATCCCTTTAAGTAACTCTCCCCAATCTATCAAGGCCAACTCACGCCTCATATCCTCATAGTTTCCTTTGTTAAGATTCAGCACCGTAGTCTCTGAATCAACTACTTCACTCTCCACCTTGATAAAAAATTCTCTCATGTTATGGTCGCTTATCCCCAAGGGGTCTCTGACAGCCAGATTGGCAATAATACCCTTCTCATTACGCAGGAGGTCATGGAGGCTCTGTGTGCCCGGTTGGGCCATTTCAATGTAGACCGAGCCCACCAGGATGCCCGGGTAGCATTGTTCACCACCATCGCCAACATGCCCTGTGTCCAGGGGGTGATCGACGGGAAGCATGTCCCCCTATGAGCACTGCAGATGACAGACTGCTCTATGCAAACAGAAAGGGGCTCCACTTGATGAATGTGCAGCTCATATGTGACCATCGGACGCGAATCGTGCACGTCTGGGCCCTGTACCTGGGCGGTGTGCAGGGCACCTTCATTCTGGCACACTCGATGACTCCTGAGCACCCCAGCAGCACCCTCCCAATGATCAGCAAAGTGATGGGAAGCATTGTTGACAGTGCTATCAAGCAGCATTTATACAGCAATAACCCGCTCATCAGTGCTCAGTTTGGGTGTTGCCAGGTCCACTTGACTCCTGATCTCATTTCTCTTTGGACAAAGGATACAATTAGTGCCCATAATTCTCAACAAGCTGGATGTTTCTGCATAAAACTTACGCATTATTGCATGCTTTGTAGCGATGATCATCATCCTCAACACAGTTTCCATACTGATTTCCCCTTTGATTGGTCAGTGAATAACAAAGCGTTTCAGCACTCCTTGCGCCTACGAGAAAGCAAGTGGAGAATTATCATGATTTTATGGATCAGAAACTGGCCTGATCCATACCACACATTCCTCCTCCCCATCTGGGTCCCAATGAGAAGTGAATAGAGTCGGGGAGAATGTGCTTTACAGAAAAACAGAGAGTTTCAAATGGAGAGGTGTCGAAAAACAAACAGCGTGAGGTACCCTCAATAATGATGCTTAGAGATTAAACTGTAAAGAAGGCTTTATTAGGCTAATAACTATGCTACAGATTTGGACGAGAGCTGACTGCTATACAGACCATGAGGCAGGCCTTTATGTATGGCTCCCAGATGGGCGGAGCCAGAGGCGGAGTCCCCAGGGTTCCAAGCCTGGTCTTAAAGGGGACATCACCTTACATGATGATAAGGCAGTAACCGTTCATCACATTCACCCCCTGTTTAAAAAGGAGTCCGGCGGGGGTGAAGTGCCATCATAGGTCCATCCGTCTCGGCGGCCGGATCGTCCTCCTCGATCTCCTCAATTCGGGCGGTGGTGCGGCGGGCACGGACGTCCCGGTTGAGGGCACATCGGGGAGCACAGCGGTCGGAGCTTCGGTCCGGGTCGGGGCAGAGGAACTAGGCAGGGCCGGGGGTAGCGGAGCCGGCGCCGGCGGGGTGTGTAAAGGGGGCGCATGGTAGGAGCTCACCAACGGGTGGTAGGGCCGGAAGGGGGTGTGTTGTAGGGGGCGACGGGTCCTGCAGGGGAGCGGCGCGGGAAGGGGCGTCTGTGGTGGAGGATCCAGCGGGCGCCAGATCCCGGAGGGAAACCGTACCTTGCCTGCCGTCGGAGTACTCCACGTAGGCGTAACTGGGGTTGGCGTGGAGCAGTCGGACCTTTTCAACTAGGGGGTCCGTTTTATGGCTCCTCGCGTGCCTCCGGAGAAGAACAGGTCCCGGAGCCGTCAGCCAAGGTGGAAGCGAGACCCCGGAGGTAGACCTCCTGGGGAAGAGAAACAATCGGTCGTGAGGGGTCTCATTTGTGGCCGTGCAGAGGAGTGACCTAATGGAGTGTAGGGCATCGGGTAGGACCTCCTGCCAGCGGGTGGTTGGGAGATTTCTCGACCGCAGGGCCAGAAGGACAGCCTTCCACACGGTCGCGTTCTCCCTCTCCACCTGCCCGTTTCCCCGTGGGTTATAACTGGTCGTTCTGCTCGAGGCGATGCCTTTGCTGAGCAGATACTGACGCAGTTCATCGCTCATGAACGATGTACCCCGGTCGCTGTGGATATAAGCAGGGAAACCGAACAGGGTGAAGATGCTGTGCAGTGCCTTAATCACCGTGGCTGAGGTCATGTCGGTGCAGGGAATGGCGAATGGGAAACGGGAGAACTCATCGATCACGGTGAGGAAATAGGCATAACGGTTGGTGGACGGGAGGGGCCCCTTGAAGTCCACGCTCAGTCGCTCAAAGGGGCCCGAGGCCTTCACGAGCTGAACCTTGTCTGGCCGATAGAAGTGCGGTTTGCACTCCGCACAGACCTGGCAGGCCCTGACAATGGCCTTGACCTCCTTGGTTGAGTAAGGTAGGTTGCGGGACTTGATGAAATGGACGAGCCGGGTAACCCCCGGGTGGCAGAGGTCATTGTGGATGGCTTGCAGGCGGTCCTCCTGCGCGTTGGCGCATGTGCCGCGGGACAGGGCATCTGGGGGCTCGTTGAGCTCCCCTGGACGATACTTGATATCGTACGAGTAGGTGGAGAGTTCGATCCTCCACCTCAAAATTTTATCGTTTTTTATTTTGCCCCGTTGCGTGTTATCGAACATGTAGGCGACCGACCGTTGGTCGGTGACGAGGGTAAACCTCCTACCGGCGAGGTAGTGTCTCCAGCACCGCACAGCCTCCACAATGGCTTGTGCCTCCTTTTCGACTGCAGAGTGTCGAATCTCGGAGGCGGTGAGGGTTCGGGAGAAGAACGCTACTGGTCTGCCTCCTTGATTGAGGGTAGCAGCCAGGGCGATGTCTGATGCATCGCTCTCTACCTGGAAAGGGATGGTTTCGTCCACCGCGTGCATGGCGGCCTTGATGATGTCGGCCTTGATGCGGTTGAAGGCCAATTGAGCCTCAGCCGAGAGGGGAAAAGTGGTGGTCTTTAGGAGTGGGCGGGCTTTGTCCGCATACTTGGGGACCCACTGGGCGTAATAGGAGAAAAGCCCCAAGCGCCGTTTGAGGGCCTTGAGGCTGCGGGGGAGAGGGAGTTCCTTAAGGGGGCGCATGCGGTCGGGGTCGGGACCTAGGACCCCGTCTTCCACGACATAGCCGAGGATGGCCAGCCGGGTGGTGTGGAAAACGCATTTGCCCTCGTTATAGGTCAGGTTAAGGGCTCGGGCGGTCTGGAGGAACTTTTTGAGGTTAGAGTCATGGTCCTGCTGGTCATGGCCGCAGATGGTGACATTGTCCAAGTACGGGTATGTGGCCCGCAAACCGTACTGGTCCACCATTTGGCCCATCGTCCTTTGAAAGACGGAGACCCCATTTGTGACACCAAAGGGGACCCTGAGGAAGTGGAAGAGCCGGCCGGCTGCTTCGAAGGCAGTATAGGGGCGGTCTTTTGGTCGGATGGGGAGCTGGTGGTAGGCAGATTTGAGGTCGACCGTGGAAAAGACTCGGTATTGGGCGATCCGATTTACCATTTCCGCGATGCGAGGAAGGGGGTACGCATCGAGCTGCGTGAATCGGTTTATGGTCTGGCTATAATCCACGACCATCCGTTTCTTCTCCCCGGACCGGGCTACCACCACTTGCGCTCTCCAAGGGCTGTTGCTAGCCTCGATCACCCCCTCTCCCAGTAAACGCTGGACCTCTGACTTGATAAAAGCCATATCTTGGGCACTGTAGCGCCGGCTCCTGGTGGCGACGGGCTTACAGTCGGGAGTGAGGTTAGCGAATAGCGAGGGGGGTGCGACTTTCAGTGTCGCAAGGCAGCACACCGTGAGGGGGGGCAAGGGTCCGCCGAACTTCAGTGTCAGGCTTTGGTGGCTGCACTGGAAATCCAGTCCGAGCAGCAGGGGGACACAGAGGTGAGGGAGGATATAAAATTTGAAACGGGTGTATTTGGCACCCTGGATCGAGAGATCCGCAATACAGTACCCCGTGATTTGTACCGAGTGGGACCCAGATGCGAGGGCTATGGTTTGAGATGTGGGATGGGTGCGTAGGGAGCAGCGCCTTACCGTTTCAGGGTGGATAAAGCTCTCCGTGCTCCCGGAGTCGAAGAGGCATGCAGTGTCGTGCCCGTTGACCTGGACCTGCATCATGGAGTTCTGCAGGTGTTTTGGCCGAGTTTGATCGAGGGTGATCGCACCCAGTCGCGGGTAGTCGGAGTCGTCAGCCGAGTCGGACTCGTAAAATGGCCGCTGCCGTTGGTCGCACGTGTCGGGTCGAGAAGATGGCCGCTGACCAGATGGCCGCTCCCATGATTCGCACGAGGCTGATGACGCGTCAGAAGAGGACGTGTCGGGTCGGTGCGCAGCAGCATTGCGAGGCCTGCGGGCCTGAGAGCGTGATTTTCGGGCCGGCTGTTCTTTGTTTTTCTGGCCCCTGGGTCTGGCCAGGCAGACCCTCGCAAAGTGCCCTTTCTTCCCGCGGTCGCTGCAGATCGCGGAGCGGGCTGGGCAGCGTGGGCGTGGGTGCTGGCCCTGCCCGCAGAAGTAGCAAGGTGTGCCCCCATGGTGAGCGGGTCGCCGCGTGGCGCAGGCCTGTAATACGGGCGAGTCTGAGGAAGTCCGGGGGGGCTGGCAGAGTCCGCGGGGTACGCACCCAAGTTATGTCGGGCCACCTCCAGAGAGGAGGCGAGCGTTAGCGTCTCCTGGAGGTCTTTTGCCCCGTTTTCGAGCAGTCGCTGCCGGATGTAGGTCGAGCGGATGCCGGACACGAAAGAATCTCTGATGTGCAGGTTCATATGGACTTCCCCTGTCACATCCTGATGGTCACAGTCCCTGGCCAGCGCGGTGAGTTTCTCAACAAACTCGTCGAGCGATTCCCCCGAGCGCTGCCGGCAGGTAGAGAGCAGATGCCGGGCGTGCACCTCATTGACGGGTTTGACAAACCACTTGCGGAGCAACTCAATCGCTTCCTCATAAACCGTCGCCTTTTCGAGCGTGGCGGAGATTCTGTGACTCACCCGGGCGTGGAGTAGACGCAGCTTGCATGGCCCCAGGATGGGAGTCTCTGCGGAGTCCAGGTAGGCCTCGAAGCACCGCAGCCAGTATTTAAAAATTTCCTTTGCCTCCGGCGTTCGTGCTTCCAGATTGAGCTTCTCTGGTTTTAGGCCTGCGTCGATCCTGAATCTAGTTTAGCCTAATAAATTGAGGTACCCTCAATAATGATGCTTCGAGATTAAACTGTAAAGAAGGCTTTATTAGGCTAATAACTATACTACAGATTTGGACGAGAGCTGACTGCTATACAGACCATGAGGCAGGCCTTTATGTATGGCTCCCAGATGGGCGGAGCCAGAGGCGGAGTCCCCAGGGTTCCAAGCCTGGTCTTAAAGGGGACATCACCTTACATGATGATAAGGCAGTAACCGTTCATCACACAGTGTAACAAAAATACAGCACCGACATTAAGCTTGTTCATGTGTGTGAGTGCATTCAATTCGAGGAATGCCCTGAACTTCAAATTCCCCAGGGAAGGACAGTCAGTTCCTGTTGAAAACATCTGAACAACACTGAGAGCACGGGACCCCCTGAGGAGAGCAAAGAACAAAGAACAAAGAAAAGAACAGCACAGGAACAGGCCCTTCGGCCCTCCAAGCCCATGTCAACCATGCTGCCCGACTAAACTACAATCTTCTACACTTCCTGGGTCCGTACCCCTCTATTCCCATCCTATTCATGTATTTGTCAAGATGCCCCTTAAATGTCACTATCGTAGTCCACACCAGAGAGCTCCTTCTCCCACCTGGGCTGGGATTGTCCGCTCCTGTCCACCACGGGACCGGACATTCTCACCCAAATCAATGGACCTTTGGCTGGTCCGTCAAATGTTCCATTCCAATAATTCATGCCGTAGGCAAGACCAGAAGGCGGCCCTGGTTTCACACATTTTTCCATGCCTGGATCAAGAATGGCACCACTAAAGATCATATCATAAGAACATAACAACTAGGAGCAGGAGGAGGCCGTCTGGCCCCTCGAGCCTGCTCCACCATTCAATGAGATCATGACTGATCTTTTGTGGACTCAGCTCCACTTTCCGGCCCGAACACCATAACCCTTAATCCCTTTATTCTTCAAAAAACTATCTATCTTTATCTTAAAAACATTTAATGAAGGAGCCTCTACTGCTTCACTGGGCAAGGAATTCCATAGATTCACAACCCTTTGGGTGAAGAAGTTCCTCCTAAACTCAGTCCTAAATCTACTTCCTCTTATTTTGAGGCTATGCCCCCTAGTTCTGCTTTCACCCGCCAGTGGAAACAACCTGCCCGCATCTATCCTATCTATTCCCTTCATAATGTTATATGTTTCTTTAAGATCCCCCCTCATCCTTCTAAATTCCAACAAGTACAGTCCCAGTCTACTCAACCTCTCCTCCTAATCCAACCCCCTTCAGCTCTGGGATTAACTTAGTGAATCTCCTCTGAACACGTCCTTTCTCAGGTAAGGAGACCAAAACTGAACACAATACTCCAAGTGTGGCCTCACGAACACCTGAAATAATTGCAGCATAACCTCCCTAGTCCTGAACTCCTTCCTCTAGCAATGAAGGACAAAACTGCATTCGCCTTCTTAACCAGTTGTTGCACCAGTAAACCAACTTTTTGCAACTCATGCACTAGGACACCCAGGTCCCTCTGCAGCATGTTTTAATATTTTATCATCTGGTTTAGCTCAGTGGGCTCAACAGCTGGTTTGTGATGCAGAACAAGACCAGCAGTGTTCAATTCCCGTAACAGCTTACCCAAACAGGCGCCGGAATATGGCGACTAGGGGCTTTTCATAGTAACTTCATAACTTGTGACAAGAAAAGAGTATTATTATTATTTATCATTTAAATAACAATCCCTTTTGCTGTTATTCCTACCAAAATGGATAACCTCACATTTGTCAACATTGTATTCCATGTGCCAGACCCTAGCCCATTCACTTAGCCTATCCAAATCCCTCTGCAGACTTCCGGTATCCTCTGCACTTTTTGCTTTACCACTTATCTTAGTGTCGTCTGCAAACGTGGACACATTGCAATTGGTCCCCAACTCCAAATCATCGATGTAAATTGTGAACAATTGTGGGCCCAACACTGATCCCTGAGGGTCACCACTAGCTACTGATTGCCAACCAGAGAAACCCCCATTAATCCCCACTCGTTGCTTTCTATAATAGGCCAATCCTCTATCCATGCTACTACTTTACCCTCAATGCCATGTATCTTTATCTTATGCAACACCTTTTGTGTGGCACCTTGTCAAAGGCTTTCTGGAAATCCAGATATACCAAAGAACAAAGAACAAAGAACAAAGAAATGTACAGCACAGGAACAGGCCCTTCGGCCCTCCAAGCCCGTGCCGACCATACTGCCCGACTAAACTACAATCTTCTACACTTCCTGGGTCCGTATCCTTCTATTCCCATCCTATTCATATATTTGTCAAGATGCCCCTTAAATGTCCCTATCGTCCCTGCCTCCACTACCTCCTCCGGTAGTGAGTTCCAGGCACCCACTACCCTCTGCGTAAAAAACTTGCCTCGTACATCTACTCTAAACTTTGCCCCTCTCACCTTAAACCTATGCCCCCTAGTAATTGACCCCTCTACCCTGGGGAAAAGCCTCTGACTATCCACTCTGTCTATGCCCCTCATAATTTTGTATACCTCTATCAGGTCGCCCCTCAACCTCCTTCGTTCCAGTGAGAACAAACCGAGTTTATTCAATCGCTCCTCATAGCTTATGCCCTCCATACCAGGCAACATTCTGGTAAATCTCTTCTGCACCCTCTCTAAAGCCTCCACATCCTTCTGGTAGTGTGGCGACCAGAATTGAACACTATACTCCAAGTGTGGCCTAACTAAGGTTCTATACAGCTGCAACATGACTTGCCAATTCTTATACTCAATGCCCCGGCCAATGAAGGCAAGCATGCCGTATGCCTTCTTGACTACCTTCTCCACCTGTGTTGTCACTTTCAGTGACCTGTGGACCTGTACTCCTAGATCTCTTTGACTTTCAATACTCTTGAGGGTTCTACCATTCACTGTATATTCCCTACCTGCATTAGCCCTTCCAAAATGCATTACCTCACATTTGTCCAGGTTAAACTCCATCTGCCATCTCTCCGCCCAAGTCTCCAGACAATCTAAATCCTGCTGTATCCTCAGACAGTCCTCATCGCTATCCACAATTCCACCAACCTTTGTGTCGTCTGCAAACTTACTAATCAGACCAGTTACATTTTCCTCCAAATCATTTATATATACTACAAAGAGCAAAGGTCCCAGCACTGATCCCTGTGGAACACCACTGGTCACAGCCCTCCATTGGCCATACCACATCCATTGGCTCCCCGTTATCTACCGCACTGGTAATGTCCTCAAAAAATTCCACTAAATTAGTTAGGCACGACCTGCCCTTTATGAACCCATGCTGCGTCTGCCCCATGGGACAATTTCCATCCAGATGCCTAGCTATTT
Source organism: Scyliorhinus torazame (assembly GCF_047496885.1). NCBI lineage: Eukaryota > Metazoa > Chordata > Chondrichthyes > Carcharhiniformes > Scyliorhinidae > Scyliorhinus > Scyliorhinus torazame. The sequence goes on from NC_092709.1 coordinate 372,374,016, forward strand.
CTTCCTTGATGATAGATTCCAGCATCTTCCCTACTACCGAAGTTAAGCTAACTGGCCTATAATTACCCGCTTTCTGCCTACCTCCTTTTTTAAACAGCGGTGTCACGTTTGCCAATTTCCAATCCGCCGGGACAACCCCAGAGTCTAGTGAATTTTGGTAAATTATCACGAGTGCATTTGCAATTTCCCAAGCCATGTCTTTTAGCACTCTGGGATGCATTCCATCAGGGCCAGGAGACTTGTCTACCTTTAGCCTCATTAGCTTGGCCATCTCAAGGTCCTCACCTGTCATAGTCTCATTTCCATCAGTCACTGGCATGTTATTTGTGTCTTCCACTGTGAAGACCGACCCAAAAAACCTGTTCAGCTCCTCAGCCATTTCCACATCTCCCATTAGTAAATCTCCCTTCTCATCCTCTGAAGGACCAATATTTAGCTGAGCCACTCTTGTTTGTTTTATTTATTTGTGGAAGCTTTTACTGTCTGTTTTTATATTCTGAGCAAGTTTTAACTCATAATCTATCTTACTCTTCTTTATAGTTTTTTTAGTGGCTTTCTGTTGCCCCTGAAGATTTCCCAGTCCTCTAGTCTCCCACTAATCTTTGCCACTTTATATGCTTATCAAAATGCTTATGGAGAGTAGCAGGAGATAAATCAAACCCATTCGCCTGGCAATAAATTGACACAAGCCAGGAAGTGGACTGGAAGTTACCAAACTAATGTCGTGCTGGTTTTGAGAGGTCACATACTCAGTTCTACAGTTGCCAACTCCATCCCCTTCTCTGGAAACACTGATGCTGAGGTTTTGCTGCGGTTGTATAGAGACTCAGTGCTGCCCCCTGGGGACCCAGGTTTGAATCCCACTACAGCAAATGGAATTTAAATTCAATTAAAAATCTGGAACTAAAATTCCATGACCATGAAACTATTGTCAAATGTCAAAAAAACCTCTCTGGTTTGGTGCTGTCCTTTAGGGAAGGAAGTCTGCCTTCCTTACCTGGTATGGCCTACATGTGACTCCAAACCTACAGCAATGTGGTTGACTCTTACGTGTCTCTGAAATTGCCCAGCAAGCCACTCAGTTCAAGGGCAATTAGGGATGAGCCCAGCCTGCGACGCCCACATTCCATGAAAGAATAAAAAAAAACAAATTCTTCCACCGCTTCCCAGGAAAGGACTTGGATGAGGAGGATTTTTTTTAGCGAGAGGTGGTGAACTCCTTCGCACAGAGAACCTTGGAGGCTCAGCCACTGAGCACAGAAAAAAGACTGATAGATTTTCTGATTTTGAAGATATTAAGAATTGTGGGGATAGTTCAGGAAATGGCATTCAACTAGATCAGCCATGAACCAATTAAATGGCGGAGTAGGCTTGAGGGACCAAATGGTCTGCCAGTAATGCTATATTCCTGAACCAGGGAGGCTTCTTTCACAACACCTTCCAAACCTGTCACCTCTACCACCTGATGTGTTAGGCAGGTAGATTCGATGCGGACTGCACTCGATGCAGGGAAGCTAGAAACAGACGTCTAACACTGGAGAAGATCCAACACGGTTTTATTGAATGATAGAACTAACATACATGTTTAGCTGGCACTGTGAGGCAGCAGTGTTAACCCGGGTCCCTGGCACTGTGAGACAGCAGTGTTAACCCGGGTCCCTGGCACTGTGACGCAGCAGTGTTAACCCGGGTCCCTGGCACTGTGAGACAGCAGTGTTAACCCGGGTCCCTGGCACTGTGAGACAGCAGTGTTAACCCGGGTCCCTGGCACTGTGAGGCAGCAGTGTTAACCCGGGTCCCTGGCACTGTGAGGCAGCAGTGTTAACCCGGGTCCCTTGCACTGTGAGACAGCAGTGTTAACCCAGGTCCCTGGCACTGTGATGCAGCAGGGTTAACCAGGGTCCCTGGGACTGTGAGACAGCAGTGATATCCCGGGTTCCTGGCACAGTGAAGCAGCAGTGTTAACCCGGGTACCTGGCACTGTGAGGCAGCAGTGTTAACCCGGGTTCCTGGCACTGTGAGACAGCAGTGTTAACCCGGGTCCCCGGCACTGTGACACAGCAGTGCTAACCGGGTCCCTGGCACTGTGAGACAGCAGTATTAACCCGTGTCTCTGGTACTGTGAGACAGCAGTGCTAACCGGGTCCCAGACTCTGTAATGCAGCAGTGTTAACCTGGGTCGCTGGCGCTGTGAGAAAGCAGTGTTAACCCGAGTTCCTGGCACTGTGAGACAGCAGTGTTATCTTATGTCCCTGGCACTGTGAGGCAGCAGTGTTAACCCGGATCCCTGGCACTGTGAGACAGCAGTGTTAACCCGGGTCCCTGGCACTGTGAGGCAGCAGTGTTAACCCGGGTCCCTGGCACTGTGATACAGCAGTGTTAACCCGGGTCCCTGGTTAACACAATTAGAAAAGCAGGGTTAACCGGGTCCCAGACACTGCTGTATCCACCTTGCCAGCTCACCCCTGATCTCGTGTGACTTCACCTTTTGTGCTAGTCTTCCATTAGGGACCTTGTCAAAGGCCTTGCTGGAGTCCATATAGACAACATCCACTGCCCTACCTGCATCAATCATCTTTGTGACCTCCTCGAAAAACTCTGTCAAATTAGTGAGACACGACCTCCCCTTCACAAAACCATGCTGCCTCTCACTAATACGTCCATTTGCTTCCAAATGGGAGTAGATCCTGTCTCGAACAATTCTCTCCAGTAATTTCCCTACCACTGAAGTAAGGCTCACCGGCCTGTAGTTCCCGGGATTATCCTTGCCAGCCTTCTTAAACAGAGGAACAACATTGGCTATTCTCCAGTCCTCCGGGACATCACCTGAAGACAGTGAGGATCCAAAGATTTCTGTCAAGGCCTCAGCAATTTCCTCTCCAGTCTCCTTCAGTATTCTGACGTAGATCCCATTAGGCCCTGGGGACTTATCTACCTTAATATTTTTTAAGACGCCCAATGCCTCGTCTTTTTGGATCTCAATGTGACCCAGGCTACCTACACACCCTTCTCCAGACTCAACATCTACCAATTCCTTCTCTTTGGTGAATACTGATGCAAAGTATTCATTTAGTACCTCGCCCATTTCCTGTGGCTCCACACATAGATTCCCTTGCGTATCCTTCAGTGGGCCAACCCTTTCCCTGGCAACACTCTTGCTTTTTATGTACGTGTAAAAAGCCTTGGGATTTTCCTTAACCCTATTTGCCAATGACTTTTTGTGACCCCTTCTAGCCCTCCTGACTGCTTGGTTAAGTTCCTTCCGACTTTCCTTATATTCCACACAGGCTTTGTCTGTTCCCAGCCTTTTAGCCCTGACAAATGCCTCCTTTTTCTTTTTGACGAGGTCTACAATATCTCTCGTCATCCAAGGTTCCCGAAAATTGCCGTATTTATCCTTCTTCCTCACAGGAACATGCCGGTCCTCAATTCCTTTCAACTGACACTTAAAAACCTCCCACATGCCAGATGTTGAGTTGCCCTCAAACATCCTACCCCAATCTAGGTTATTCAGTTCCCGCCTAATTTTGTTCTAATTAGCCTTCCCCCAATTTAGCACAATCATCCTCGGACCACTCTTATCCTTGTCCACCAGTACTTTAAAACTTACTGAATTGTGGTCACTGTTACCGAAATACTCCCCTACTGAAACTTCTACCACCTGGCCGGGATCATTCCCCAATACCAGGTCCAGTAGAGCCCCTTCCCCAGTTGGACTGTCTACATATTGTTTTAAGAAGCCCTCCTGGATGCTTCTTACAAACTCTGCCCGGTCTAAGCCCCTGGCACTAAGTGAGTCCCAGTCAATATTGGGGAAGTTGAAGTCTCCCATGTTGTTTTTCCTCTTTTCCAAAATCTGTCTACCTATCTGCTCCTCTATCTCCCGCTGGCTGTTGGGAGGCAGTGTTAACCCGGGTCCCTGGCACTGTGAGACAGCAATTTAACCGGGTCCCTGGCACTGTGAGACAGCAGTGTAAACCAGGGTCCCTGGCGCTGTGAGACAGAAGTATAAACCGGGTCCCTGGCACTGTGAGACAGCACTGTTAACGCAGGTCCCAGGCACTGTGAGATAGCAGTATTAACCCCGGTCCCTGGCACTGTGAGACAACAGTGTTAACCGGGTCCCTGGCACTGTGAGACAGCAGTTGTTAACTGGGTCCCTGGCACTGTGAGACAGCAGTGTTAACCCGGGTCCCAGGCGCTGTGAGACAGCAGTGTTAGCCCCGGAACCTGGCACTGTCAGACAGCAGAGTTTCCCCCGATCCCAGGCATTGTGAGACAGCAGTGTTAACCCGGGTCCCTGGCACTGTGAGACAGCAGTGTTAACCCAGGTCCCTGGTGCTGTGAGATAGCAGTGTTAACCCGGGTCCCTGGCTCTGTGAGACAGCAGTGTTAACCCGGGTCCCTGGCACTGTGAGACCGCATTGCTAACCGGGTCTCAGGCACTTTGAGACAGCAGTGCGAACCGAGTCCCAGGCACTGTTAGACAGCAGTGTGAACCCGGCTCTCTGGCACTGTGGGACAGCAGTGTTAACCTGGGTCCCTGGCACTGTGAGGCAGCAATGTTAACCCGGGGGCCTGGCACTGTGAGGCAGCAGTGTTAACCCGGGTCCCTGGCACTGTGAGACAGCAGCGTTAACACGGAACCCTGGCACTATGAGACAGCAATGTTAACCCGGGTACCTGGCACTGTGAGGCAGCAATGTTAACCCGGGTCCCTGGCACTGAGAGACAGCATTGATAACCGGGTCCCAGGCACTTTGAGACAGCAGTGTTAACCCGGGTCCCTGGCACTGTGGGAAAGCAGTGTTAACCCGGGTCCCTGGCACTGTGAGGCAGCAGTGTTAACCCAGGTCCTTGGAACTGTGAGACAGCAGTGTTAAACTGTGTCCCTGGCACTGTGAGGCAGTAGTGTTAACCCGGGTCCCTGGCACTGTGAGACAGCAGTGTTAATCCGGGTCTCTGGTACTGTGAGACAGCAGTGTTAACCCGGTCCCTGGCGCTGTGAGGCAGCAGTGTTAACCCGGGTCCCTGGGACTGTGAGACAGCAGTGTTAACCCGGGTCCATGGCGCTGTGAGACAGCAGTTTTAACCCGGGTCCCTGGCACTGTGAGACAGCAGTGTTAACGCGGGTCCCTGTCACTGTGAGACAGCAGAGTTAAGCCGGGACCCTGGCACTGTGAGGCAGCAGTGTTAACTGGGTCCCAGGCACTGTGAGGCAGCAGTGTTAACTCGCATCCCTGGCACTGTGAGACAGCAGTGTTCACTGGGTCCCAGGCACTGTGAGACAGCAGTGTTCACTGGGTCCCAGGCACTGTGAGGCAGCAGTGTTAACCGGATACCTGGTACTGTGAGACAGCAGTGTTAACCCAGGTCCCAGGCACTGTGAGACAGCAGTGTTAACCCGGGTCCCTTTCACTATGAGACCGCAGTGTTAACTGGGTCCCATGCACTGTGAGACAGCAGTGTTAACCCGGGTCACTTTCACTATGAGACCGCAGTGTTAACTGGGTCCCAGGCACTGTGAGACAGCAGTGTTAACCCGGGTCCCTTTCATTATGAGACCGCAGTGTTAACTGGGTCCCATGCACTGTGAGGCAGCAGTGTTAACCCGGATCCCTGGCACTGTGAGACAGCAGTGTTAACCCGGATTCCTGGCACTGAGACAAAGCAGTGTTAAGCGGGTCCCTGGCACTGTGAGACAGCAGTGTTAACCCGGGTCCCTGGCACTGTGAGACAGCAGTGTTAACCCGAATCGCTGGCACTGTGAGACAGCAGTGTTAAAACGGATTCCTGGCACTGAGACACAGCAGTGTTAACCGGGTCCCTGGCACTGTGAGACAGCAATGTTAACCCGGGGGCCTGGCACTGTGAGGCAGCAGTGTTAACCCGGGTCCCTGGCACTGTGAGACAGCAGCGTTAACACGGAACCCTGGCACTATGAGACAGCAATGTTAACCCGGGTACCTGGCACTGTGAGGCAGCAATGTTAACCCGGGTCCCTGGCACTGAGAGACAGCATTGATAACCGGGTCCCAGGCACTTTGAGACAGCAGTGTTAACCCGGGTCCCTGGCACTGTGGGAAAGCAGTGTTAACCCGGGTCCCTGGCACTGTGAGGCAGCAGTGTTAACCCAGGTCCTTGGAACTGTGAGACAGCAGTGTTAAACTGTGTCCCTGGCACTGTGAGGCAGTAGTGTTAACCCGGGTCCCTGGCACTGTGAGACAGCAGTGTTAATCCGGGTCTCTGGTACTGTGAGACAGCAGTGTTAACCCGGTCCCTGGCGCTGTGAGGCAGCAGTGTTAACCCGGGTCCCTGGGACTGTGAGACAGCAGTGTTAACCCGGGTCCATGGCGCTGTGAGACAGCAGTTTTAACCCGGGTCCCTGGCACTGTGAGACAGCAGTGTTAACGCGGGTCCCTGTCACTGTGAGACAGCAGAGTTAAGCCGGGACCCTGGCACTGTGAGGCAGCAGTGTTAACTGGGTCCCAGGCACTGTGAGGCAGCAGTGTTAACTCGCATCCCTGGCACTGTGAGACAGCAGTGTTCACTGGGTCCCAGGCACTGTGAGACAGCAGTGTTCACTGGGTCCCAGGCACTGTGAGGCAGCAGTGTTAACCGGATACCTGGTACTGTGAGACAGCAGTGTTAACCCAGGTCCCAGGCACTGTGAGACAGCAGTGTTAACCCGGGTCCCTTTCACTATGAGACCGCAGTGTTAACTGGGTCCCATGCACTGTGAGACAGCAGTGTTAACCCGGGTCACTTTCACTATGAGACCGCAGTGTTAACTGGGTCCCAGGCACTGTGAGACAGCAGTGTTAACCCGGGTCCCTTTCATTATGAGACCGCAGTGTTAACTGGGTCCCATGCACTGTGAGGCAGCAGTGTTAACCCGGATCCCTGGCACTGTGAGACAGCAGTGTTAACCCGGATTCCTGGCACTGAGACAAAGCAGTGTTAACCGGGTCCCTGGCACTGTGAGACAGCAGTGTTAACCCGGGTCCCTGGCACTGTGAGACAGCAGTGTTAACCCGAATCGCTGGCACTGTGAGACAGCAGTGTTAAAACGGATTCCTGGCACTGAGACACAGCAGTGTTAACCGGGTCCCTGGCACTGTGAGACAGCAGTGTTAACCCGGGTCCCTGGCACTGTGAGGCAGCAGTGTTAACCGGGTCCCACGCACTGTGAGACATCAGTGTTAACCCGGGACCATGACACTGTGAGACAGCAGTTTTAACCCGGGACCATGACACTGTGAGACAGCAGTGTTAACCCGGGTCCCTGGCACTGTGAGACAGCAGTGTTAACCCGGGACCATGACACTGTGAGACAGCAGTTTTAACCCGGGTCCCTGGCAATGTGAGACAGCAGTTTTAACCCGGGTCCATGGCACTGTGAGACAGCAGCGTTAACCCGGGTCGCTGGCACTGTGAGACAGCAGTGTTAACCCAGGTCCCAGGTACTGTGATACAGCAGTTTTAACCCGGGTCCCTGGCACTGTGAGACAGCAGTGTTAACCCGGGTCCCTGGCACGGTGAGACAGCAGTGTTAACCGGGTCCCTGGCACGGTGAGACAGATTTGTTAGCCGGGGTCCCAGGCACTGTGAGACAGCAGTGTTAACCCGGGTCCCTGGCACTGTGAGACAGGAGATGTAACCCGGGTCCCAGCCACTGTGAGTCAGCAGTGTTAACCCGGGTCCCTGGCACTGTGAGGCAGCAGTGTTAACCGGGTCCCACGCACTGTGAGAAATCAGTGTTAACCCGGGACCATGACACTGTGAGACAGCAGTTTTAACCCGGGTCCATGTCACGGTGAGACAGCAGTGTTAACTGGGTCCCTGGCACTGTGAGACAGAATTGTTAGCCGGGGTCCCAGGCACTGTGAGACAGCAGTGTTAACCCGGGTCCCTGGCACTGTGAGACCGCAGTGTTAACTGGGTCCCAGGCACATTGAGGACGCAGTGTTAACCCGGGTCGCTGGCACTGTGAGACACCAGTGTGAACCCGGATCTCTGGCACTGTGAGACAGCAGTGTTAACCGGGTCCCTGGCACTGTGAGACAGCAGTGTTAACCTGTGTCCCTGGCACTGTGAGACAGCAGTGTTAACCCAAGTCCCTGGCACTGTGAGACAGCAGTGTTAACCTGTGTCGCTGGCACTGTGAGACAGCAGTGTTAACCCGGGTCCCTGGCACTGTGAGACAGCAGTGTTAACCCCGGTCCCTGGCACTGTGAGACGGCAGTGTTAACCTGTGTCCCAGGCACTGTGAGACAGCAATGCTAACCCGGGTCCCTGGCACTGTGCGACAGCAGTGTTAACCTTTGTCCCTGGCACTGTGAGACAGCAGTGTTAACCCCGGTCCCTGGCACTGTGAGACGGCAGTGTTAACCTGTGTCCCAGGCACTGTGAGACAGCAGTGCTAACCCGGGTCACTGGCACTGTGAGACAGCAGTGCTAACCCGGGTCCCTGGCACTGTGAGACGGCAGTGTTAACCCGGGTCACTGGCACTGTGAGACGGCAGTGTTAACCTGTGTCCCAGGCACTGTGAGACAGCAGTGCTAACCCGGGTCGCTGGCACTGTGAGACAGCAGTGTTAACCTGTGTCCCTGGCACTGTGAGACAGCAGTGCTAACCCGTGTCCCTGGCACTGTGAGACAGGAGTGTTAACCCGGGTCCCAGGCACTGAAAGACAGAAGTGTTAACCGGGTCCCAGGCACTGAAAGACAGAAGTGTTAACCGGGTCCCTGGCACTGTGAGACAGCAGTGTTAACCCGGGTCCCTGGCATTGTGAGACAGCAGTGCTAACCGGGTCCCTGGTACTGTGAGACAGCAGTGTTAACCCGGGTCCCTGGCATTGTGAGACAGCAGTGCTAACCGGGTCCCTGGCACTGTGAGACATCAGTGTTAACCCGGGTCCCTGGCACTGTGAGACAGCAGTGTTAACCCAGGCCCCTGGCACTGTGAGACAGCAGTGTTAGCCCCTGTCCCAGGCACTGTGGGACAGCAGTGTTAACCCGGGTCCCAGGCACTGTGAGACAGCAGTGTTAACCTCGGTCCCAGGCACTGTGAGACAGCAGTGTTAACCCGTGCCCCTGTGAGACAGCAGTGTTAACCCGTGCCCCTGGCACTGTGAGACAGCAGTGTTAACCCCTGTCCCAGGCACTGTGAGACAGCAGTGTTGACCCCTGTCCCAGGCACTGTGGGACAGCAGTGTTAACCAGTGCCCCTGGCACTGTGAGACAGAAGTGTTAACCGGCGTCTCTGGCACTGTGAGACAGCAGTGTTAACCCGGGTCCCTGGCACTGTGAGACAGCAGTGTTTACCCCTGGCCCAGGCACTGTGAGACAGCAGTGTTAACCCGGGTCCCTGGCACTGTGAGACAGCAGTCTTAACCCCTGTCCCAGGCACTGTGGGACAGCAGTGTGAACCAGTGCCTGGCGCTGTGAGACAGCAGTATTAACCCGGGTCGCTGGCACTGAGAGACAGCAGTGTTAACCCGGGTCCCAGGCACAGTGAGACAGCATTTTTAACCCGGGTCCCTCGCACTGTGAGACAGCAGTGTTAACCCGGGTCCCTGGCACGTTGAGACAGAATTGTTAGCCGGAGTCCCAGGCACTGTGAGACAGCAGTGTTAACCGGGTCCCTGGCACTGTGAGGCAGCAGTGTTAACCCGGGTCCCTGGCACGGTGAGACAGGAGATGTAACCCGGGTCCCAGCCACCGTGAGTCAGCAGTGTTAACCCGGGTCCCTGGCACTGTGAGGCAGCAGTGTTAACTCGGGTCCCTGGCACTGTGAGGCAGCAGTGTTTACCCGGGTCCCTGGCACTGTGAGACAGCAGTGTTAATCCGGATCCCTGGCACTGTGAGACAGCAGTGTTAACCCGGGTTCCTGGCCCTGTGAGACAGCAGTGTGTACCCGGGTCCCTGGCACTGTGAGACAGCAGTGTTAACCGGGTCCCACGCACTGTGAGACATCAGTGTTAACCCGGGACCATGACACTGTGAGACAGCAGTTTTAACCCGGGACCATGACACTGTGAGACAGCAGTGTTAACCCGGGTCCCTGGCCCTGTGAGACAGCAGTGTTAACCCGTGTCCCAGGCACTGTGATACAGCAGATTTAACCCGGGTCCCAGGCACTGTGATACAGCAGATTTAACCCGGGTCCCAGGCACTGTGCAACAGCAGTGTTAACCCAGGTCCCAGGCACTGTGATACAGCAGATTTAACCCGGGTCCCTGGCACTGTGAGACAGGAGATGTAACCCAGTTCCCAGCCACTGTGAGTGAGCAGTGTTAACCCGGGTCCCTGGCACTGTGAGACAGCAGTGTTAAACCGGGTCCCAGGCACTGTGAGACAGCAGTGTTAACCCGGGTCCCAGGCACTGTGATACAGCAGATTTAACCCGGGTCCCAGGCACTGTGCAACAGCAGATTTAACCCGGGTCCCTGGCACTGTGATACAGCAGATTTAACCCGGGTCCCAGGCACTGTGCAACAGCAGTGTTAACCCAGGTCCCAGGCACTGTGAGACAGGAGATGTAACCCGGTTCCCAGCCACTGTGAGTCAGCAGTGTTTACCCGGGACCATGACACTGTGAGACAGCAGTGTTAACCCGGGTCCCTGGCACTGTGAGACAGCAGTGTTAACCCGGGTCCCTGGCACTGTGAGACAGCAGTGCTAACCCGGGTCCCTGGCACTGTGAGACTGCAGTGTTAACCCGGGTCCCTCGCACTGTGAAACAGCAGTGTTAACCGGGTCCCTGGCACTGTGAGACAGCAGTGTTAACCCGGGTCCCTGGCACTGTGAGACCGCAGTGTTAACCGGGTCCCTGGCACTGTGAGACAGCAGTGTTAACCCGGGTCCCTGGGACTGTGAGACCGCAGTGTTAACTGGGTCCCAGGCACATTGAGGAAGCAGTGTTTACCCGGATCCCTAGCACTGTGAGACACCAGTGTGAACAAGGATCTCTGGCACTGTGAGACAGGAGATATAACCCTGGTCCCAGCCACTGTGAGACAGCAGTGTTAACCACGGTCCCTGGCACTGTGAGACAGCAGTGTTAACCTGTGTCCCTGGCACTGTGAGACAGCAGTGTTAACCCGGGTCCCTGGCACTGTGAGACAGCAGTGTTAACCCCGGTCCCTGGCACTGTGAGACGGCAGTGTTAACCTGTGTCCCAGGCACTGTGAGACAGCAGTGCTAACCCGGGTCCCTGGCACTGTGAGACAGCAGTGTTAACCTTTGTCCCTGGCACTGTGAGACAGCAGTGTTAACCCCGGTCCCTGGCACTGTGAGACAGCAGTGTTAACCCCTGTCCCAGGCACTGTGAGACAGCAGTGTTGACCCCTGTCCCAGGCACTGTGGGACAGCAGTGTTAACCCGTGCCCCTGGCACTGTGAGACAGCAGTGTTAACCCGTGCCCCTGGCACTGTGAGACAGCAGTGTTAACCCCTGTCCCAGGCACTGTGAGACAGCAGTGTTGACCCCTGTCCCAGGCACTGTGGGACAGCAGTGTTAACCAGTGCCCCTGGCACTGTGAGACAGAAGTGTTAACCGGCGTCTCTGGCACTGTGAGACAGCAGTGTTAACCCGGGTCCCTGGCACTGTGAGACAGCAGTGTTAACAGGGTCCCTGGCAATTTGAGACAGCAGTGTTAACCCCTGTCCCAGGCACTGTGAGACAGCAGTCTTAACCCCTGTCCAAGGCACTGTAAGACAGCAATGTTAACCCCTGTCCCAGGCACTGTGGGACAGCAGTGTGAACCAGTGCCCCTGGCGCTGTGAGACAGCAGTATTAACCCGGGTCGCTGGCACTGTGAGACAGCAGTGTTAACCCGGGTCCCAGGCACTGTGAGACAGCATTTTTAACCCGGGTCCCTCGCACTGTGAGACAGCAGTGTTAACCCGGGTCCCTGGCACGGTGAGACAGCAGTGTTAGCCGGGGTCCCAGGCACTGTGAGACAGCAGTGTTAGCCGGGGTCCCAGGCACTGTGAGACAGCAGTGTTAACCGGGTCCCTGGCACTGTGAGGCAGCAGTGTTAACCCGGGTCCCTGGCACGGTGAGACAGGAGATGTAACCCGGGTCCCAGCCACCGTGAGTCAGCAGTGTTAACCCGGGTCCCTGGCACTGTGAGACAGCAGTGTTAACCCGGGTCCCTGGCACTGTGAAGCAGCAGTGTTAACCCGGGTCCCTGGCACTGTGAGACAGCAGTGTTAACCCGGGACCATGACACTGTGAGACAGCAGTGTTAACCCGGGTCCCTGGCACTGTGAGACAGCAGTGTTAACCCGGGTCCCTGGCACTGTGAGACAGCAGTGTTAACCCGGGACCATGACACTGTGAGACAGCAGATTTAACACGGGTCCCAGGCACTGTGAGACAGCAGATTTAACCCGGGTCCCTGGCACTGCGATACAGCAGATTTAACCCGGGTCCCAGGCACTGTGAGACAGCAGATTTAACCCGGGTCCCTGGCACTGTGAGACAGGAGATGTAACCCGGTTCCCAGCCACTGTGAGTCAGCAGTGTTAACCCGGGTACCTGGCACTGTGAGGCAGCAGTGTTAACCGGGTGCCACGGACTGTGAGACATCAGTGTTTACCCGGGACCATGACACTGTGAGACAGCATTTTAACCTGGGACCATGACACTGTGAGACAGCAGTGTTAACCCGGGTCCCTGGCACTGTGAGACAGCAGTGCTAACCCGGGTCCCTGGCACTGTGAGACTGCAGTGTTAACCCGGGTCCCTGGCACTGTGAGACCGCAGTGTTAACCGGGTCCCTGGCACTGTGAGACAGCAGTGTTAACCCGGGTCCCTGGCACTGTGAGACCGCAGTGTTAACCCGGGTCCCTGGCACTGTGAGACAGCAGTGTTAACCCGGGTCCCTGGCACTGTGAGACAGCAGTGTTAACTGGGTCCCAGGCACATTGAGGCAGCAGTGTTTACCCGGATCCCTAGCACTGTGAGACACCAGTGTGAACCCGGATCTCTGGCACTGTGAGACAGCAGTGTTAACCGGGTCCCTGGCACTGTGTGACAGGAGATATATCCCTGGTCCCAGCCACTGTGAGACAGCAGTGTTAACCCCGGTCCCTGGCACTGTGAGACAGCAGTGTTAACCTGTGTCCCTGGCACTGTGAGACAGCAGTGTTAACCCGGGTCCCTGGCACTGTGAGACAGCAGTGTTAACCCCGGTCCCTGGCACTGTGAGACGGCAGTGTTAACCTGTGTCCCAGGCACTGTGAGACAGCAGTGCTAAACCGGGTCCCTGGCACTGTGAGACAGCAGTGTTAACCTTTGTCCCTGGCACTGTGAGACAGCAGTGTTAACCCCGGTCCCTGGCACTGTGAGACGGCAGTGTTAACCTGTGTCCCAGGCACTGTGAGACAGCAGTGCTAACCCGGGTCCCTGGCACTGTGAGACGGCAGTGCTAACCTGTGTCCCAGGCACTGTGAGACAGCAGTGCTAACCCGGGTCGCTGGCACTGTGAGTCAGCAGTGTTAACCTGTGTCCCTGGCACTGTGAGACAGCAGTGTTAACCCGGGCCCCTGGCACTGTGAGACAGCAGTGTTAACCCCTGTCCCAGGCACTGTGGGACAGCAGTGTTAACCCGGGTCCCAGGCACTGTGAGACAGCAGTATTGACCCCTGTCCCAGGCACTGTGGGACAGCGGTGTTAACCAGTGCCCCTGGCACTGTGAGACAGAAGTGTTAACCGGCGTCTCTGGCACTGTGAGACAGCAGTGTTAACCCGGGTCCCTGGCACTGTGAGACAGCAGTGTTAACAGGGTCCCTGGCAATTTGAGACAGCAGTGTTAACCCCTGTCCCAGGCACTGTGAGACAGCAGTGTCAACCCGGGTCCCTGGCACTGTGAGACAGCAGTCTTAACCCCTGTCCAAGGCACTGTAAGACAGCAGTGTTAACGCCTGTCCCAGGCACTGTGGGACAGCAGTGTGAACCAGTGCCCCTGGCGCTGTGAGACAGCAGTATTAACCCGGGTCGCTGGCACTGTGAGACAGCATTTTTAACCCGGGTCCCTCGCACTGTGAGACAGCAGTGTTAACCGGGTCCCTGGCACTGTGAGACAGCATTTTTAACCCGGGTCCCTCGCACTGTGAGACAGCAGTGTTAACCGGGTCCCTGGCACTGTGAGGCAGCAGTGTTAACCCGGGTCCCTGGCACTGTGAGACAGCATTTTTAACCCGGGTCCCTCGCACTGTGAGACAGCAGTGTTAACCGGGTCACTGGCACTGTGAGTCAGCAGTGTTAACCCGGGTCCCTGGCACTGTGAGACAGCAGTGTTAACCGGGTCCCACGCACTGTGAGACATCAGTGTTAACCCGGGACCATGACACTGTGAGACAGCAGTTTTAACCCGGGACCATGACACTGTGAGACAGCAGTTTTAACCCGGGATCATGACACTGTGAGACAGCAGTGTGAAACAGGGTCGCTGGCCCTGTGAGGCAGCAGTGTTAACCCGTGTCCCAGGCACTGTGATACAGCAGATTTAACCCGGGTCCCAGGCACTGTGATACAGCAGATTTAACCCGGGTCCCAGGCACTGTGCAACAGCAGTGTTAACCCAGGTCCCAGGCACTGTGATACAGCAGATTTAACCCGGGTCCCTGGCACTGTGAGACAGGAGATGTAACCCGGTTCCCAGCCACTGTGAGTCAGCAGTGTTAACCCGGGTACCTGGCACTGTGAGGCAGCAGTGTTAACCGGGTCCCACGCACTGTGTGGCAGCAGTGTTTACCCGGGACCATGACACTGTGAGACAGCATTTTAACCCGGGACCATGACACTGTGAGACAGCAGTGTTAACCGGGTCCCTGGCACGGTGAGACAGAATTGTTAGCCGGGGTCCCAGGCACTGTGAGACAGCAGTGTTAACCCGGGTCCCTGGCACGGTGAGACTGCAGTGTTAACTGGGTCCCAGGCACATTGAGGCAGCAGTGTTAACCTGGATCCCTAGCACTGTTAGACACCAGTGTGAACCCGGATCTCTGGCACTGTGAGACAGCAGTGTTAACCGGGTCCCTGGCACTGTGAGACAGGAGATTTAACCCTGGTCCCAGCTACTTTGAGACAGCAGTGCTAACCCGTGTCCCTGGCATTGTGAGACAGCAGTGTTAACACGGGTCCCTGACACTGTGAGACAGCAGTGTTAACCGGGTCCCTGGCAGTGTGAGACAGAATTGTTAACACGGGTCCCAGGCACTGTGAGACAGCAGTGTTAACCCGGGTCCCTGGCACTGTGAGGCAGCAGTGTTAACCCGGGTCCCTGGCACTGTGAGGCAGCAGTGTTTACCCGGGTCCCTGGCACTGTGAGACAGCAGTGTTAATCCGGATCCCTGGCACTGTGAGACAGCAGTGTTAACCCGGGTTCCTGGCCCTGTGAGACAGCAGTGTGTACCCGGGTCCCTGGCACTGTGAGACAGCAGTGTTAACCGGGTCCCACGCACTGTGAGACATCAGTGTTAACCCGGGACCATGACACTGTGAGACAGCAGTTTTAACCCGGGACCATGACACTGTGAGACAGCAGTGTTAACCCGGGTCCCTGGCCCTGTGATACAGCAGATTTAACCCGGGTCCCAGGCACTGTGATACAGCAGATTTAACCCGGGTCCCAGGCACTGTGATACAGCAGATTAAACCCGGGTCCCAGGCACTGTGCAACAGCAGTGTTAACCCAGGTCCCAGGCACTGTGATACAGCAGATTTAACCCGGGTCCCTGGCACTGTGAGACAGGAGATGTAACCCAGTTCCCAGCCACTGTGAGTCAGCAGTGTTAACCCGGGTCCCTGGCACTGTGAGACAGCAGTGTTAAACCGGGTCCCAGGCACTGTGAGACAGCAGTGTTAACCCGGGTCCCAGGCACTGTGATACAGCAGATTTAACCCGGGTCCCAGGCACTGTGCAACAGCAGATTTAACCCGGGTCCCTGGCACTGTGATACAGCAGATTTAACCCGGGTCCCAGGCACTGTGCAACAGCAGTGTTAACCCAGGTCCCAGGCACTGTGAGACAGGAGATGTAACCCGGTTCCCAGCCACTGTGAGTCAGCAGTGTTTACCCGGGACCATGACACTGTGAGACAGCAGTGTTAACCCGGGTCCCTGGCACTGTGAGACAGCAGTGTTAACCCGGGTCCCTGGCACTGTGAGACAGCAGTGCTAACCCGGGTCCCTGGCACTGTGAGACTGCAGTGTTACCCCGGGTCCCTCGCACTGTGAAACAGCAGTGTTAACCGGGTCCCTGGCACTGTGAGACAGCAGTGTTAACCCGGGTCCCTGGCACTGTGAGACCGCAGTGTTAACCGGGTCCCTGGCACTGTGAGACAGCAGTGTTAACCCGGGTCCCTGGCACTGTGAGACCGCAGTGTTAACCGGGTCCCTGGCACTGTGAGACAGCAGTGTTAACCCCGGTCCCTGGCACTGTGAGACGGCAGTGTTAACCTGTGTCCCAGGCACTGTGAGACAGCAGTGCTAACCCGGGTCCCTGGCACTGTGAGACAGCAGTGTTAACCTTTGTCCCTGGCACTGTGAGACAGCAGTGTTAACCCCGGTCCCTGGCACTGTGAGACAGCAGTGTTAACCCCTGTCCCAGGCACTGTGAGACAGCAGTGTTGACCCCTGTCCCAGGCACTGTGGGACAGCAGTGTTAACCCGTGCCCCTGGCACTGTGAGACAGCAGTGTTAACCCGTGCCCCTGGCACTGTGAGACAGCAGTGTTAACCCCTGTCCCAGGCACTGTGAGACAGCAGTGTTGACCCCTGTCCCAGGCACTGTGGGACAGCAGTGTTAACCAGTGCCCCTGGCACTGTGAGACAGAAGTGTTAACCGGCGTCTCTGGCACTGTGAGACAGCAGTGTTAACCCGGGTCCCTGGCACTGTGAGACAGCAGTGTTAACAGGGTCCCTGGCAATTTGAGACAGCAGTGTTAACCCCTGTCCCAGGCACTGTGAGACAGCAGTCTTAACCCCTGTCCAAGGCACTGTAAGACAGCAGTGTTAACCCCTGTCCCAGGCACTGTGGGACAGCAGTGTGAACCAGTGCCCCTGGCGCTGTGAGACAGCAGTATTAACCCGGGTCGCTGGCACTGTGAGACAGCAGTGTTAACCCGGGTCCCAGGCACTGTGAGACAGCATTTTTAACCCGGGTCCCTCGCACTGTGAGACAGCAGTGTTAACCCGGGTCCCTGGCACGGTGAGACAGCAGTGTTAGCCGGGGTCCCAGGCACTGTGAGACAGCAGTGTTAGCCGGGGTCCCAGGCACTGTGAGACAGCAGTGTTAACCGGGTCCCTGGCACTGTGAGGCAGCAGTGTTAACCCGGGTCCCTGGCACGGTGAGACAGGAGATGTAACCCGGGTCCCAGCCACCGTGAGTCAGCAGTGTTAACCCGGGTCCCTGGCACTGTGAGACAGCAGTGTTAACCCGGGTCCCTGGCACTGTGAGGCAGCAGTGTTAAACCGGGTCCCTGGCACTGTGAGACAGCAGTGTTAACCCGGGACCATGACACTGTGAGACAGCAGTGTTAACCCGGGTCCCTGGCACTGTGAGACAGCAGTGTTAACCCGGGTCCCTGGCATTGTGAGACAGCAGTGTTAACCCGGGACCATGACACTGTGAGACAGCAGATTTAACACGGGTCCCAGGCACTGTGAGACAGCAGATTTAACCCGGGTCCCTGGCACTGTGATACAGCAGATTTAACCCGGGTCCCAGGCACTGTGAGACAGCAGATTTAACCCGGGTCCCTGGCACTGTGAGACAGGAGATGTAACCCGGTTCCCAGCCACTGTGAGTCAGCAGTGTTAACCCGGGTACCTGGCACTGTGAGGCAGCAGTGTTAACCGGGTCCCACGGACTGTGAGACATCAGTGTTTACCCGGGACCATGACACTGTGAGACAGCATTTTAACCCGGGACCATGACAATGTGAGACAGCAGTGTTAACCCGGGTCCCTGGCACTGTGAGACAGCAGTGCTAACCCGGGTCCCTGGCACTGTGAGACTGCAGTGTTAACCCGGGTCCCTGGCACTGTGAGACCGCAGTGTTAACCGGGTCCCTGGCACTGTGAGACAGCAGTGTTAACCCGGGTCCCTGGCACTGTGAGACCGCAGTGTTAACCCGGGTCCCTGGCACTGTGAGACAGCAGTGTTAACCCGGGTCCCTGGCACTGTGAGACAGCAGTGTTAACTGGGTCCCAGGCACATTGAGGCAGCAGTGTTTACCCGGATCCCTAGCACTGTGAGACACCAGTGTGAACCCGGATCTCTGGCACTGTGAGACAGCAGTGTTAACCGGGTCCCTGGCACTGTGAGACAGGAGATATATCCCTGGTCCCAGCCACTGTGAGACAGCAGTGTTAACCCCGGTCCCTGGCACTGTGAGACAGCAGTGTTAACCTGTGTCCCTGGCACTGTGAGACAGCAGTGTTAACCCGGGTCCCTGGCACTGTGAGACAGCAGTGTTAACCCCGGTCCCTGGCACTGTGAGACGGCAGTGTTAACCTGTGTCCCAGGCACTGTGAGACAGCAGTGCTAAACCGGGTCCCTGGCACTGTGAGACAGCAGTGTTAACCTTTGTCCCTGGCACTGTGAGACAGCAGTGTTAACCCCGGTCCCTGGCACTGTGAGACGGCAGTGTTAACCTGTGTCCCTGGCACTGTGAGACAGCAGTGCTAACCCGGGTCCCTGGCACTGTGAGACGGCAGTGCTAACCTGTGTCCCAGGCACTGTGAGACAGCAGTGCTAACCCGGGTCGCTGGCACTGTGAGTCAGCAGTGTTAACCTGTGTCCCTGGCACTGTGAGACAGCAGTGCTAACCCGGGTCCCTGGCACTGTGAGACAGGAGTGTTAACCCGGGTCCCAGGCACTGAAAGACAAAAGTGTTAACCGGGTCCCAGGCACTGTGAGGCAGCAGTGCTAACCGGTTCCCAGGCACTGTGAAGCAGCAGTGTTAACCTCGGTCCCAGGCACTGTGAGACAGCAGTGTTAACCCGGGCCCCTGGCACTGTGAGACAGCAGTGTTAACCCCTGTCCCAGGCACTGTGGGACAGCAGTGTTAACCCGGGTCCCAGGCACTGTGAGACAGCAGTGTTAACCCGGGTCCCTGGTACTGTGAGACAGCAGTGTTAACCCGGGTCTCTGGCACTGTGAGACAGCAGTGTTAACCCGTGCCCCTGACACTGTGAGACAGCAGTGTTAACCCCTGTCCCAGGCACTGTGAGACAGCAGTATTGACCCCTGTCCCAGGCACTGTGGGACAGCAGTGTTAACCAGTGCCCCTGGCACTGTGAGACAGAAGTGTTAACCGGCGTCTCTGGCACTGTGAGACAGCAGTGTTAACCCGGGTCCCTGGCACTGTGAGACAGCAGTGTTAACAGGGTCCCTGGCAATTTGAGACAGCAGTGTTAACCCCTGTCCCAGGCACTGTGAGACAGCAGTGTCAACCCGGGTCCCTGGCACTGTGAGACAGCAGTCTTAACCCCTGTCCAAGGCACTGTAAGACAGCAGTGTTAACGCCTGTCCCAGGCACTGTGGGACAGCAGTGTGAACCAGTGCCCCTGGCGCTGTGAGACAGCAGTATTAACCCGGGTCGCTGGCACTGTGAGACAGCATTTTTAACCCGGGTCCCTCGCACTGTGAGACAGCAGTGTTAACCGGGTCCCTGGCACTGTGAGACAGCATTTTTAACCCGGGTCCCTCGCACTGTGAGACAGCAGTGTTAACCGGGTCCCTGGCACTGTGAGGCAGCAGTGTTAACCCGGGTCCCTGGCACTGTGAGACAGCATTTTTAACCCGGGTCCCTCGCACTGTGAGACAGCAGTGTTAACCGGGTCCCTGGCACTGTGAGTCAGCAGTGTTAACCCGGGTCCCTGGCACTGTGAGACAGCAGTGTTAACCGGGTCCCACGCACTGTGAGACATCAGTGTTAACCCGGGACCATGACACTGTGAGACAGCAGTTTTAACCCGGGACCATGACACTGTGAGACAGCAGTGTTAACCCGGGACCATGACATTGTGAGACAGCAGTTTTAACCCGGGACCATGACACTGTGAGACAGCAGTGTGAAACAGGGTCGCTGGCCCTGTGAGGCAGCAGTGTTAACCCGTGTCCCAGGCACTGTGATACAGCAGATTTAACCCGGGTCCCAGGCACTGTGATACAGCAGATTTAACCCGGGTCCCAGGCACTGTGCAACAGCAGTGTTAACCCAGGTCCCAGGCACTGTGATACAGCAGATTTAACCCGGGTCCCTGGCACTGTGAGACAGGAGATGTAACCCGGTTCCCAGCCACTGTGAGTCAGCAGTGTTAACCCGGGTACCTGGCACTGTGAGGCAGCAGTGTTAACCGGGTCCCACGCACTGTGTGGCAGCAGTGTTTACCCGGGACCATGACACTGTGAGACAGCATTTTAACCCGGGACCATGACACTGTGAGACAGCAGTGTTAACCGGGTCCCTGGCACGGTGAGACAGAATTGTTAGCCGGGGTCCCAGGCACTGTGAGACAGCAGTGTTAACCCGGGTCCCTGGCACGGTGAGACTGCAGTGTTAACTGGGTCCCAGGCACATTGAGGCAGCAGTGTTAACCTGGATCCCTAGCACTGTTAGACACCAGTGTGAACCCGGATCTCTGGCACTGTGAGACAGCAGTGTTAACCGGGTCCCTGGCACTGTGAGACAGGAGATATAACCCTGGTCCCAGCTACTTTGAGACAGCAGTGCTAACCCGTGTCCCTGGCATTGTGAGACAGCAGTGTTAACACGGGTCCCTGACACTGTGAGACAGCAGTGTTAACCGGGTCCCTGGCAGTGTGAGACAGAATTGTTAACACGGGTCCCAGGCACTGTGAGACAGCAGTGTTAACCCCGGTCCCTGGCACTGTGAGACAGCAGTGTTAACCTGTGTCCCTGGCACTGTGAGACAGCAGTGTTAACCCGGGTCCCTGGCACTGTGAGACTGCAGTGTTAACAGGTTCCCTGGCTCTGTGAGACAGCAGTGTTAACCCCGGTCCCTGGCACTGTGAGACGGCAGTGTTAACTTGTGTCCCAGGCACTGTGTGACAGCAGTGCTAACCCGGGTCCCTGGCACTGTGAGACAGCAGTGTCAACCTGTGTCCCTGGCACTGTGAGACAGCAGTGTTAACCCCGGTCCCTGGCACTGTGAGACGGCAGTGTTACCCTGTGTCCCAGGCACTGTGAGACAGCAGTGCTAACCCGGGTCCCTGGCACTGTGAGACGGCAGTGTTAACCTGTGTCCCAGGCACTGTGAGACAGCAGTGCTAAACCGGGTCCCTGGCACTGTGAGACAGCAGTGTTAACCTGTGTCCCTGGCACTGTGAGACAGCAGTGCTAACCCGGGTCCCTGGCACTGTGAGACAGCATTGTTAACCCGGGTCCCAGGCACTGAAAGACAGAAGTGTTAACCGGGTCCCAGGCACTGTGAGGCAGCAGTGCTAACCAGTTCCCAGGCACTGTGAAGCTGCAGTGTTAACCTCGGTCCCAGGCACTGTGAGACAGCAGTGTTAACCCGGGCCCCTGGCACTGTGAGACAGCAGTGTTAACCCCTGTCCCAGGCAATGTGAGACAGCAGTGTTAACCTCGGTCCCAGGCACTGTGAGACAGCAGTGTTAACCCGTGCCCCTGGCACTGTGAGACAGCAGTGTTAACCCCTGTCCCAGGCACTGTGAGACAGCAGTGTTAACCCCTGTCCCAGGCACTGTGGGACAGCAGTGTTAACCAGTGCCCCTGGCACTGTGAGACAGCAGTGTTAACCCGGGTCCTGGCACTGTGAGACAGCAGTGTTAACCGGGTCCCTGGCAATGTGAGACAGCAGTGTTAACCCCTGTCACAGGCACTGTGAGACAGCAGTGTTAACCCGGATCCCTGGCACTGTGAGACAGCAGTGTTAACCCCTGTCCCAGGCACTGTGAGACAGCAGTGTTAACCAGTGCCCCAGGCGCTGTGAGACAGCAGTGTTAACCGGGTCACTGGCAATGTGAGACAACAGTGTTAAGCCGGGTCCCTGGCACTGTGAGACAGCAGTATTAACCCGGGTCGCTGGCACTATGAGACAGCAGTGTTAACCCGGGTCCCAGGCACTGTGAGACAGCAGTGCTAAACCGGGTCCCTGGCACTGTGAGACAGTATACCGATAGAGGCTAATTTCTTTGCTTCGGGGACACCCTGTGTTTTTGGTAATGATACTGACTCGAAAAGGCGCCTTCGGGTCCTCGGTGACAATATTGGGTAGCAGGTTCGCATCGGACTCGGTGACCGTGGGTTGAATGGCCCGGACATTCCTGCGCGGCTGGCCGAAGCGACGAGAGTTGGCAGGCTGAGCTGATCTGCATAAAGCAGCATAGTGGCCAAGTTTGCCACATCTCAGGCATCGTCGGGATTTGGCAGGGCATTGCCGCTTTAAGTGGGTGGAGCCACAGTTGCCGCACGTCGTAGCGTCAGTACGTTTGCTGCACCACCTAGCATGCGCGGTGCGGTCGTACGTGGTGCGCGCCTGCGCAGTACATTCGTCGACGTCGCCGTCCCCTCGTTTGGTGCGCACAAGCGCGGGAGTCCGCGAAAAGCGGGCGAAATGGCCGCCCTCATCCAGGCTCAGGCCCTGGAGTTGCTCGATTGCTTGGACCCGTTCTGCCTCGTGGGGACCTTGCCGCGCCGTTTCAGCCGCTTGGATGTGGGAATACCGACTATTGGCGTGTTCGTGTAGCACGCAGGTCTCGATGGCGGTCGCTAGGGTGAGTTGCTTTACTTTGAGGAGCTGCTGGCGTCGGGGGTCCGACTGAACACCGAAAACGATCTGGTCGCGTATCATGGAGTCGGAGGTGGACCCATAATTACAGGACTGCGCAAGGATGCGGAGGTGGGTGAGAAAGGACTGGAAAGGTTCATCCTTACCCTGCAAACGCTGTTGAAATACATCGCGCTCGAAACTTTCATTCACCTCTATGTTGCAGTGACTGTCAAACTTGAGGAGGACCGTCTTGAATTTTGATTTATCTTCATCATCCGCAAAGGTGAGAGAATTGAAAATGTGGATGGCATGGTCCCCGGCCGTGGATAGGAAGAGAGCGATCTTCCTGGTGTCTGAGGCAGCTTCCCGGTCTGTGGCTTCCAGGTAGAGCTGGAAGCGTTGTTTGAATATCTTCCAGTTGGCACCCAGGTTACCGGTGATGCGGAGCGGCGGCGGCGGGCGGACGCTGTCCATTTTGCAGGGTGGCTGTATGCTGGTTGAAGGCAGATCACTTGCAGGTAGGTCTAAGAAGTTCTAATATCCCTCAACTCCTGGTACCATGATGTGTTGGGTGCTCTGGATCCGTGGAACACATACAGGCCACCAACACTTAAAACAGTGCAACACTATTTTATTAAGTTCGAAACTGTTGAACATAGTTTCACTGTGGGTGAAAGACCTATGCCTTGTCCTAACCAGTCTATGCACTCAGCACATGGTGAGGATCTGTGCTGCAGGCTGTAAGCTCTGTCCTAGTAGGAGGCTGCATCTCGAATGAGCGGGAACTCTGATGCCCCCTGTCTTTAAAGTGAGTGTGCTCTAACTGGTGATTGGCTGCGGTGTTGTGTGTGTTGATTGGTCCCGCTGTGTGTCCATCAGTGTGTGTGTCTGCACCATGATATATTGGTGTATATTATGACAGGGATGACTTTGGCAAGATGTTTGTCTTCATCGATGACGTGTTGAAGGCTGCGAAGAAGATGTTGTAGTTTCTCTGCTCCGGGGAAGTACTGTTCTCATGGGCAACGAGGTCCCTCTCTCTAGTGAATACTGAAGCAAAGTATTCATTTAGGGCCTCCCCCATCTCCTCAGACTCTAGGCACAGGTTCCCTCCACTATCCCTGATCGGCCCTACTCTCACTCTGATCATCCTCTTATTTCCCACATAAGTGTAGAACGCCTTGGGGTTTTCCCTAATCCTTCCCCCCAGGGCTTTTTCATGCCCCCCCGTCTAGCTCTCCTCAGTCCATTTCTGAGGTCATTCCTGGCTACCTTGTAACCCTCTAGAGCCGAGTCAGATCCTTGCTTCCTCAACCGTACGTAAGCTTCCTTCTTCCTCTTGACTAGAAGCTCCAATTCTCTTGTCATCCAAGGCTCCTTCACCTTTCCATTCCTCCCTCATCTCAGTGGGACAAAACTATCCAGCACTCGCAGTAAGTGCTCCTTAAGCAACCCCCACATTACTGCTGTGCATTTCCCCAAGAACAATTGTTCACACTTTATGCTCCTCAGCTCCTGTCTAATAGCAGTATAATTTCCCCTCCCCCAATTAAATATCTTCCCATACTGTCTGTTCCGATCCCTCTCCATGACTATGGTAAAGGTCAAGGAGTTGTGGCCACTGTCACCGAAATGCTCTCCCACCGAGACATCGGACACCTGGCCTGGTTTGTTGCCGAGCACCAAGTCCAATATGGTCTCCCCCCTCGTCGGCCTATCAACATATTGAGTCAGGAATCCTTCCTGTACGCACCTGGCAAAATCTGCTCCATCCAAACCATTTGCACTGAGGAGGTTCCAGTCAATATTAGGGAAGTTCAAGTCACCCATGACAACAACACTGTTACTTCTGCACCTTTCCAAGATCTGCCGCCCAATCTGTTCGGGTCTGGGATCTCCAGTCATGTCTTAAACCTTAGGTTAACTTATACAACTACAATGCCAAAAAACAAAACAAAACAAAAATAGACGAATGAAAAGAAAAGAAAAACTACTTTCCAGGTCACCACTACTACTACTGGTGTTGTAAGACTTCTTACTGTGCCCACCCCAGTCCAATGCCGGCATCTCTACATCATGGCAACGGTACAAGGCATTGGTGAGACCACACGGGGAGTATTGTGCACAATTGTGGTCCCCTGATTTGATGAAAGATACATAGATACATAGAAGATAGGAGCAGGAGGAGGCCTGTTGGCCCTTCGAGCCTGCTCTGCCATTCATCGCCATCATGGCTGATCATCCAACTCAATAGTTGGCAGCACTGTGGATAGCACAATTGCTTCACAGCTCCAGGGTCCTAGGTTTGATTCTGGCTTGGGTCGCCATCTGTGCGGAGTCTGCACATCCTCCCCGTGTGTGCGTGGGTTTCCTCCGGGTGCTCCAGTTTCCTCCCACAGTCCAAAGATGTGCAGGTTAGGTGGATTGGCCGTGATAAATTGCCCTTAGAGTCCAAAATTGCCCTTAGTGTTGGGTGGGGTTACAGGGTTATGGGGATAGGGTGGAGGTGTTGACCTTGGGTAGGCTGCTCTTTCCAAGAGCTGGTGCAGACTCGATGGGCCGAATGGCCTCCTTCTGCACTGTAAATGATATGATAATAGCCTAATCCTGCTTTCTCCCCATAGCCTTTGATCCCATTCTCCCCAAGTGCTATATCCAGGGTGTGGTGGATGCTGGGACACTCAGTAAATTTAAGGAGGAGCTGGACAGATTTTTAATTGGGAATGGGTTGAAGGGTTCTGGAGAACAGGCAGGACGGCGGAGTTAAGGTCAGGATGAGATCAGCCATGATTGAATGGCGGAGCATTCTCGATGGGCCGAATGGCTGAATTGTGCTCCTATATCTCATTAACTTATATAGAGGCTGGGTCATGAAGTATGTTCAAGGCTGAGATAGATAGATATTAATCAGTAAGGGATTCGAGGATTGGCCGGGAAAGTGGAGCTGAGGCCATGATCGCATTGAATGGCGGAGGAGACCTGATGGGCCGAATGGCCTACTTCCCCTGCTATGTCGTATCATCTTAATAGCCACCTCATTGACTGAAAAGGTGCATGTATCTCTCTTTATCTGCACTCCAGAATTCTGGAATCTTTTTAAAACTTCCTCCAGGTTGGGTAACTCCTCCTCCTCTGTGACTCCTGTTGTCAACACGTCGACAAAGGGAACGATTACTTTTGGTAAATTATGCAGAAAACTCTCCATAGTACATTGAAATATGGCACAAACCAACGAGATCCTAAATGGTAATCATGTAAACTGAGATAGGCCTTTGTGTGTATTAATGGTGACAAATTCTCTGGAAGCATTATCCTATGCCAGTTGCTGGGATGCATGACGCTTGTCTAACTCGGTGCATGTTAGGCTCCCAGCCAACTCCACATACAGGTCCCCTATTTTGGGATGGGGTACCTGTCTAATTTTGCCACCTGGTTTACTGTAGTCTCCGCAGATGTGAACAGCTTTGTCAGGCTTGATTACAGGTACAAAGGGTGCTGCCACTCTGCAAATTGTATGAGCTTGTTGATGCCCAAATCCTCTAATCACTACAACTCGGTCTCCTTTTTATGCAATGAGTAAGGCACAGGTCTGGGCCTACACAGCCTTGCTAGAACTTCCGGATCTACATGAATCTTGGCTTATACCCCTGTGATGTTACCCAATTCCGTCTGGAATATCTCTTGATACTTCCTTAGGACCTCATACAGTCTTCCTTCATCTCTCTTAAAAATTTAACTTGATCTCTTCGAGCCAATCACACCCCATCAAGCTTGATGCCTGGCCTAAAATTATGATTAAGGGTAACTGGGGAGCTTGCTGCCTGTAATTCACAGGGGTCGCTGTTGTCCCCATGATCTTGATATGGCCAGCCTGGCTGTAGTGTTATTTAATCTCAGGGGTTGAACACCTCGCTGGGGGTACTGGTAAGCTTGTCCCCCAACTAGCGTGGCGGAGGTTCCCGTGTCGACCAACAGCTTGAGTGGGCGACCATTGACCATTAATACTATTGTATTTAGGGTTACTCTTGTCCACCTTTATATTATTCAATCGAAAGACGTTTGGTCTGTTTGCAGAGTTATCGTCTATGCTGTGCAGTGCAGCTGGATTGCAGACACTGCTTTCACTGGACAGGCCCTGCTTATTCCTGCACTTGCACCTGACATACCCTTTTCAACCTCAGGCAAGACACACAACTTCTTTAAATCGGCACTTTTCCTGGGGGTGACTCCCGTCACACCTGTAGCACTCTTCATTACTCTTGAGTTTCTGATTTTAATCTTTTACATCTCTATATTCTCTTGCTTTCTACGTTTCTCCGCTCATTGAACCCTATACCCTCAATCTTGGTGCTGCAGCCGTTAGCAGATTCTTTCCAGAGGGGTCGACTTCGCCACATCACACTCTTTGAAGCTCGAGAGTGCCTTTTCCTGCACTTTCCATCGCGAGAGCAACCTCCAGCTCCTTCTTCAGGGTTATCTAGTCAACACGGTTTTGTGAAGGGTAGGTCGTGCCTCACAAACCTTATTGAGTTCTTTGAGAAGGTGACCAAAAAGGTGGGTGAGGGTAAAGCAGTTGATGTGGTGTATATGGGTTTCAGTAAAGCGTTTGATAAGGTTCCCCCACGGTAGACTACTGCAGAAAATACGGGATTCAGGGAGATTTAGCGGTTTGGATCAGAAATTGGCTAGCTGGAAAAAGACAAAGGGTGGTGGTTGATGGGAAGTGTTCAGACTGGAGTCCAGTTACTAGTGGTGTACCACAAGGATCTGTTTTGGGGCCACTGCTGTTTGTCATTTTAATAAATGACCTGGAGGAGAGCATAGAAGGATGGGTGAGTAAATTTGCAGATGACACTAAAGTCGGTGGAGTTGTGGACAGTGCGGAAGGATGTTACAAGTTACAGAGGGACATAGATAAGCTGCAGTGCTGGGCTGAGAGGTGGCAAATGGAGTTTAATGCAGAAAAGTGTGAGGTGACTCATTTTGGAAGGAATAACAGGAAGACAGAGTACTGGGCTAATGGTAAGATTCTTGGCAGTGTGGATGAGCAGAGAGATCTCGGTGTCCATTTACATATATCCCTGAAAGTTGCCACTCAGGTTGAGAGGGTTGTTAAGAAGGCATACGGTGTGTTAGCTTTTATTGGTAGAGGGATTGAGTTTCGGAGCCATGAGGTCATGTTGCAGCTATACAACACTCTGGTGCGGCCGCATTTGGAGTATTGCGTGCAATTCTGGTCGCCGCATTACAGGAAGGATGTGGAAGCATTGGAAAGAGTGCAGAGGAGATTTACCACAATGTTGCCTGGTATGGAGGGAAGATCTTATGAGGAAAGGCTGAGGGACTTGAGGCTGTTTTCATTAGAGAGAAGAAGGTTAAGAGGTGACTTAATTGAGGCATACAAGATGATCAGAGGATTGGATAGGGTGGACAGTGAGAGCCTTTTTCCTCGGATGGTGATGTCTAGCACAAAGGGACATAGCTTTAAATTGAGGGGTGATAGATATAAGACAGATGTCAGAGGTAGGTTCTTTACTCAGAGAGTAGTAAGGGTGTGGAATGCCCTGCCTGCAACAGTAGTGGACTCGCCAACACTAAGGACATTCAAATGGTCATTGGATAGACATATGGACAATAAGGGAATAATGTAGATGGGCTTTAGAGTGGTTTCACAGTTCGGCACAACATCGAGGGCCTAAGGGCCTGTACTGCGCTGTAATGTTCTATGTTCTATGTTCTGTCTCGGTCTCTGCCAACAGATTCTTCTGTATCGCAGTGTTATTCGCTCCACATACTAGACAGTCTCTTAACATGTCATTAAGGGCAGGCCCATATTCACAATGCTGTGCAATTTGCCTTAATCTGGCCACACAACCTGCTCTCACTTCTCCAAGGGCTCTTGTAGTCGCAGTGAATGTCTACCTTTGCATAAATATCGTGGGCTTTGGCTGGGAATGGCCTTTCGCAAGATATACTAACTCTGTGAAAGTCTTTGTGTCGGGGGCTTCGGGAGATGTCAAACTCCTGATTAAATAATACGTTTGGGCTTCACAGGCTGGAAGTAGTCGGATCTTTTCTTCTCCTCCCCCTTTTATTTC
The DNA here is from genome assembly GCF_047496885.1 of Scyliorhinus torazame. NCBI lineage: Eukaryota > Metazoa > Chordata > Chondrichthyes > Carcharhiniformes > Scyliorhinidae > Scyliorhinus > Scyliorhinus torazame. The sequence continues at coordinate 372,402,892 of NC_092709.1, forward strand.
ATCTGGAAAAATACTGCAAATGTTCAACATATTGAACCCAATCTTCGGAGTTCGGGTCAAACAGCTCGAATTTGCCCGAAACAGGTATTTTGGTGACTCACTGGTTATAGACTGGCTTGACTTTAATTATTTGAACACAAAGTGTTTTCTCTTTTGTGTGACGAGTCGAAGGTGCTTCCGATTATCCTCATCGCCAATGTAGCATCTGAGTGATTGGCACCACCTGGTTTGAAGAACAAGTGACTTACCAGGATAACTGAATATATATAGAGTGCTAGGATGTGTTACCAGCCTCTGGAGCTCCAGGGTCGATTCTACCCAGGAAAGCCCAGGCTTAGGCCCGGGCTCCACACGCTACGCCTTGATTGGCCGATCGGGTCACATGACCTTTCGAAACCACGACCCATTTAAGGGGCCCGCTGCTACTATCCTAATTCCAGGGTGTCTCAGAAGCGGCTGCGCTGAAAGTGGAGATGATTCCGTGGCCATTATAAAAATCAATTGCTTCTTCCTCCATAGCATGTTGTCTGTCACCCTTTGACTCTGCAATGTTCTTCTCTGCTCATGTTGACTTCTCTTTTACAGAACGACCAACTTTGCTCACGATCTTTCAGGATTGGCATCGTTTGGCGGAATATGTTCAGTTCTAAAATCTGGAGGAGTAAACTCGGTAAGCACCCAATTTCCCTCATTTCCTCACGCCTGTGGCTAACACAACATCCTTGTCAAAGCTCAAACTCCTCATCACTGTAATATAAAATTATCAGCTTGAGGGGAGGATATGACCATGAGGTATTAGTTGTGAAGGAAAGAAGGAATTTTGTTTAATTATTTCATCATGTCTTAAAAGCTTAAATGAAAGATAATATCACTCAATAATAGCTTGAAACATACATTGAAAATAGAAGCAGGAGGAGGCCATTCAGCCCCTCGAGTCCGCTCCGCCATTCATTATGATCATGGCTGATCATCAAGTTCAACACCCTGATCCCACCTTCCCCCCATATCCCTTAATCCCTTTAGCCCCAAGAGCTGTATCGAATTCCTTCTTGAAATTACACAACATTTTGGCCTCAACTACTTTCTGTGGGAGTGAATTCCACAGATTCACCGCTCCCTGGCTGAAGAAATTTCTCCTCACCTCAGTCCTAAAAGGTTTACCCCTTATCCTCAAACTATGACTCCGAGTTCTGGACTCCCCCACCCTGGGGAACATTCTTTCTGAATCTACCCTGTTAGAATTTTATAAGTTTCTATGAGATCCGCTCTCACTCTTCTGAACCCCAATGAATATAATCCGAACCGATTTACTCTCTCCTCATATGACAGTCATGTCAATGAGAGTCAGGTCAGATAGGTTGGCAGAATAGAAGTGAAACAATGGTACCACAGAATGTTCCTAGAGGAAGTGTTACCTGGAAAATTATCCTGTTCGGGGTGGTTAACATTCAAACGGAAATCCAAACAACTTGTTTTGACCAACACAACTACATCTCAAGATGTCACTTTTAAAATCAAACTCTGTTGATAGCTGGAATGGTCGTTGTCTCATGAGGAAGGGTTGGACAGAATGGGCGTGTTCTTGTTGATCGGACTTTGCAGTTTCGAAGAGTAAGAAGCCACCTGATTGGATTATGTGTGACCCTGAATTGTCTTGGCAATGTGGATGTTTCCTCTTGTGGAGGAGTCCATTACTGATTTAAGATTCAGAATCTCCCTTTTAGAACAGGGATGACCAGATTTATTTTCTCCCAGAGGGTTCTGCGACTTTGGAACTCTGCTCAGAATGCGGGGGATACTGAATATTTTTAAAGTGGAGATAGATAGATTCTTGAGTAATCGCCGGGGCCGGCGTGAATCCCGCCCCCGCCGTTTCCCGAATTCTCCGCCACCGGAGATTCAGCGGGGGCGGGAATCGCGCTGCGCCGGTCGGCGGGGCCACCCCCGGCGATTCTCCGGCCCGCGATGGGCCGAAGTCCCGCCGCTGTCAACCCTGTCCAGCCGGCGTGGATGAAAGCACATTGTGAACGGCGGGACAAGGCAGCGCGGGCCCGGGGTCATCACACTGTGAGTGTGCCCCATCACGCTGTGAGTGTGCCCCATCACGCTGTGACTGTGCCCCATCACGTTGTGAGTGTGCACCATCACGCTGTGAGTGTGCCCCATCTCGCTGTGAGTGTGGCCCATCATGCTGTGAGTGTGCCCCATCACGCTGTGAGTGTGCCCCATCACGCTGTGAGTGTGCCCCATCACGCTGTGACTGTGCCCCATCACGCTGTGACTGTGCCTCATCACTCTGTGACTGTGCCCCATCACGCAGTGTGTGTGCCCCATCACGCTGTGACTGTGCCCCATCACGCTGTGAGTGTGCCCAATCGCACTGTGAGTGTGCCCCATCACGTTGTGAGTGTGTCCCATCATGCTGTGAGTGTGTCCCATCACGCTGTGAGTGTGCCCCATCACGCTGTGAGTGTGTCCCATCACGCTGTGACTGTGCCCCATCACGCTGTGAGTGTGTCCCATCACGCTGTGAGTGTGCCCCATCACGCTGTGAGTGTGCCCCATCACGCTGTGACTGTGCCCCATCACGCTGTGAGTGTGCCCAATCGCACTGTGAGTGTGCCCCATCACGTTGTGAGTGTGTCCCATCATGCTGTGAGTGTGTCCCATCACGCTGTGAGTGTGCCCCATCACGCTGTGAGTGTGTCCCATCACGCTGTGAGTGTGCCCCATCACGTTGTGAGTGTGTCCCATCATGCTGTGAGTGTGTCCCATCACGCTGTGAGTGTGCCCCATCACGCTGTGAGTGTGTCCCATCACGCTGTGAGTGTGCCCCATCACGCTGTGACTGTGCCCCATCACGTTGTGAGTGTGCCCCATCACGCTGTGTGTGTGCCCCATCACGCTGTGACTGTGCCCCATCATGCTGTGAGTGTGCCCCATCACGCTGTGTGTGTGCCCCATCACGCTGTGACTGTGCCCCATCACGCTGTGACTGTGCCCCATCACGCTGTGAGTGTGCCCCATCACGCTGTGAGTGTGTCCCATCACACTGTGAGTGTGCCCCATCACGCTGTGAGTGTGTCCCATCACGCTGTGAGTGTGCCCCATCACTCTGTGAGTGTGGCCCATCACGCTGTGACTGTGCCCCATCACGCTGTGAGTGTGCCCCATCACACTGTGACTGTGCCCCATCACGCTGTGAGTGTGCCCCATCACGCTGTGAGTGTGCCCCATCACGCTGTGACTGTGCCCCATCACGCTGTGAGTGTGCCCCATCACGCTGTGAGTGTGCCCCATCACGCTGTGAGTGTCCCCCATCACGCTGTGACAGTGACCCACCACGCTGTGAGTGTGTCCCATCACGCTGTGAGTGTGCCCCATCACGCTGTGACTGTGCCCCATCACGCTGTGAGTGTGCCCCATCACGCTGTGACTGTGCCCCATCATGCTGTGAGTGTGCCCCATCACGCTGTGAGTGTTCCCCATCACGCTGTGACTGTGCCCCATCACACTGTGAGTGTGCCCCATCACGCTGTGAGTGTGCCCCATCACGCTCTGAGTGTGCCCCATCACTCAGTGAGTGTGCCCCATCACGCTGTGAGTGTGCCCCATCACGCTGTGAGTGTGCCCCATCACTCTGTGAGTGTGCCCCATCACGTTGTGAGTGTGCCCCATCACGCTGTGAGTGTGCCCCATCACGCTGTGAGTGTGCCCCATCATGCTGTGAGTGTGCCCCATCACACTGTGACTGTGTCCCATCACGCTGTGAGTGTGTCCCATCACGCTGTGAGTGTATCCCCATCACGCTGTGAGTGTGCCCCATCACGCTGTGACTGTGCCCCATCACGCTGTGAGTGTGCCCCATCACACTGTGACTGTGTCCCATCACGCTGTGAGTGTGCCCCATCATGCTGTGAGTGTGCCCCATCACACTGTGACTGTGTCCCATCACGCTGTGAGTGTGTCCCATCACGCTGTGAGTGTATCCCCATCACGCTGTGAGTGTGCCCCATCACGCTGTGAGTGTGCCCCATCACGCTGTGACTGTGTCCCATCACGCTGTGAGTGTGTCCCATCACGCTGTGAGTGTATCCCCATCACGCTGTGAGTGAGCCCCATCACGCTGTGTGTGCCCCATCACGCTGTGACTGTGCCCCATCACGCTGTGAGTGTGCCCCATCACGCTGTGACTGTGCCCCATCACGCTGTGAGTGTGCCCCATCACGCTGTGAGTGTGCCCCATCACGCTGTGAGTGTGCCCCATCACTCTGTGAGTGTGCCCCATCACGCTGTGACTGTGCCCCATCACGCTGTGAGTGTGCCCCATCACGCTGTGACTGTGCCCCATCACGCTGCGAGTGTGCCCCATCACGCTGTGAGTGTGCCCCATCACGCTGTGAGTGTGCCCCATCACGCTGTGAGTGTGCCCCATCACTCTGTGAGTGTGCCCCATCACGCTGTGAGTGTGCCCCATCACTCTGTGAGTGTGCCCCATCACGCTGTGAGTGTGTCCCATCACGCTGTGACTGTGCCTCATCACGCTGTGAGTGTGTCCCATCACGCTGTGACTGTGCCCCATCACGCTGTGACTGTGCCCCATCACGCTGTGAGTGTGCCCCATCACGCTGTGAGTGTGTCCCATCACGCTGTGACTGTGCCCCATCACGCTGTGAGTGTGCCCCATCACGCTGTGAGTGTGGCCCATCACGCTGTGAGTGTGCCCCATCACGCTGTGAGTGTGCCCCATCACGCTGTGAGTGTGCCCCATCACGCTGTGAGTGTGCCCCATCACGCTGTGAGTGTGCCCCATCACGCTGTGAGTGTGCCCCATCACGCTGTGTGTGTGCCCCATCACGCTGTGAGTATGACCCATCACGCTGTGATTGTGCCCCATCACTCTGTGAGTGTGCCCCATCACGCTGTGACTGTGCTCCATCACGCTGTGACTGTGCCCCATCACGCTGTGAGTATGTCCCATCACGCTGTGAGTGTGCCCCATCACGCTGTGAGTGTGCCCCATCACGCTGTGACTGTGCCCCATCACGCTGTGAGTGTGCCCCATCACGCTGTGAATGTGCCCCATCACGCTGTGAGTGTGCCCCATCACGCTGTGAGTGTGCCCCATCACGCTGTGAGTGTGCCCCATCACGCTGTGAGTGTGACCCATCACGCAGTGAGTGTGCCCCATCATGCTGTGAGTGTGCCCCATCACACTGTGAGAGTGCCACATCACGCTGTGACTGTGCCCCGTCACGCTGTGACTGTGCTCCATCACGCTGTGAGTGTGCCCCATCACGCTGTGACTGTGCCCCATCACGCTGTGAGTGTGCCCCATCATGCTGTGAGTGTGCCCCATCATGCTGTGACTGTGCCCAATCACGCTGTGAGTGTGCCCCATCACGCTGTGAGTGTGCCCCATCACGCTGTGAGTGTGCCCCATCACGCTGTGAGTGTGCCCCATCACGCTGTGAGTGTGACCCATCACGCTGTGACTGTGCCCCCTCACGCTGTGAGTGTGCCCCATCACGCTGTGAGTGTGCCCCCTCACGCTGTGAGTGTGCCCCATCACGCTGTGAGTGTGCCCCATCACGCTGTGAGTGTGCTCCATCACGCTGTGACTGTGCCCCATCACGCTGTGAGTGTGCCCCATCACGCTGTGAGTGTGCCCCATCACGCTGTGAGTATGACCCATCACGCTGTGACTGTGCCCCCTCACGCTGTGAGTGTGCCCCATCACGCTGTGAGTGTGCCCCATCACGCTGTGAGTGTGCTCCATCATGCTGTGACTGTGCCCCATCACGCTGTGAGTGTGCCCCATCACGCTTTGACTGTGCCCCATCACGCTGTGAGTGTGCCCCATCACGCTGTGAGTGTGCCCCATCACGCTGTGAGTGTGCTCCATCACGCTGTGAGTGTGTCCCATCACGCTGTGAGTGTGCCCCATCACGCTGTGAGTGTGTCCCATCACGCTGTGAGTGTGCCCCATCACGCTGTGAGTGTGTCCCATCACGCTGTGAGTGTGCCCCATCACGCTGTGAGTGTGCCCCATCATGCTGTGAGTGTGTCCCATCACGCTGTGAGTGTGCCCCATCACGCTGTGAGTGTGTCCCATCACGCTGTGAGTGTGCCCCATCACGCTGTGAGTGTGCTCCATCACGCTGTGACTGTGCCCCATCACGCTGTGAGTGTGCCCCATCACGCTGTGAGTGTGTCCCATCACGCTGTGAGTGTGCCCCATCACGCTGTGAGTGTGTCCCATCACGCTGTGACTGTGCCCCATCACGCTGTGACTGTGCCCCATCACGCAGTGACTGTGCCCCATCACGCTGTGAGTGTGCCCCATCATGCTGTGAGTGTGTCCCATCACGCTGTGAGTGTGCCCCATCACGCTGTGAGTGTGTCCCATCACGCTGTGACTGTGCCCCATCACGCTGTGAGTGTGCCCCATCACGCTGTGACTGTGCCCCATCACGCTGTGAGTGTGCCCCATCACGCTGTGAGTGTGCCCCATCACGCTGTGAGTGTGTCCCATCACGCTGTGAGTGTGCCCCATCACGCTGTGAGTGTGCCCCATCACGCTGTGAGTGTGCCCCATCATGCTGTGAGTGTGTCCCATCACGCTGTGAGTGTGCCCCATCATGCTGTGAGTGTGCCCCATTACGCTTTGACTGTGCCCCATCACGCTGTGAGTGTGCCCCATCACGCTGTGAGTGTGCCCCATCACGCTGTGAGTGTGCTCCATCATGCTGTGACTGTGCCCCATCATGCTGTGAGTGTGCCCCATCACGCTGTGAGTGTGCCCCATCACGCTGTGAGTGTGCCCCATCACGCTGTGAGTGTGCCCCATCACACTGTGAGTGTGCCCCATCACGCTGTGAGTGTGCCCCATCACGCTGTGAGTGTGCCCCATCATGCTGTGACTGTGCCTCATCACGCTGTAACTGTGCCCCATCACGCTGTGAGTGTGCCCCATCACGCTGTGAATGTGCCCCATCACGCTGTGAGTGTGCCCCATCACTCTGTGAGTGTGCCCCATCACGCTGTGAGTGTGCCCCATCACGCTGTGAGTGTGCCCCATCACGCTGTGAGTGTGCCCCATCACGCTGTGACTGTGCCCCATCACTCTGTGAGTGTGCCCCATCACTCTGTGAGTGTGCCCCATCACGCTGTGAGTGTGCCCCATCACTCTGTGAGTGTGCCCCATCACTCTGTGAGTGTGCCCCATCACTCTGTGAGTGTGCCCCATCACGCTGTGACTGTGCCCCATCACTCTGTGAGTGTGCATCATCACGCTGTGAGTGTGCCCCATCACTCTGTGAGTGTGCCCCATCACGCTGTGAGTGTGCCCCATCACTCTGTGACTGTGCCCCATCACTCTGTGAGTGTGCCCCATCACGCTGTGAGTGTGCCCCATCACTCTGTGAGTGTGCCCCATCACGCTGTGAGTGTGCCCCATCATGCTGTGAGTGTGCCCCATCACTCTGTGAGTGTGCCCCATCACGCTGTGAGTGTGCCCCATCACTCTGTGAGTGTGCCCCATCACGCTGTGAGTGTGCCCCATCACTCTGTGAGTGTGCCCCATCACTCTGTGAGTGTTCCCCATCACACTGTGAGTGTGCCCCATCACGCTGTGAGTGTGCCCCATCACTCTGTGAGTGTGCCCCATCACTCTGTGAGTGTGCCCCATCACTCTGTGACTGTGCCCCATCACGCTGTGAGTGTGCCCCATCACGCTGTGACTGTTCCCCATCATGCTGTGACTGTACCCCATCACGCTGTGAGTGTGTCCCATCACGCTGTGAGTGTGCCCCATCACGCTGTGAGTGTGTCCCATCACGCTGTGAGTGTGCCCCATCATGCTGTGAGTGTGCCCCATCACGCTGTGTGTGTGCCCCATCACGCTGTGAGTGTGCCCCATCACGCTGTGAGTGTGCTCCATCACGCTGTGAGTGTGCTCCATCACGCTGTGACTGTGCCCCATCACACTGTGAGTGTGCTCCATCACACTGTGACTGTGCCCCATCATGCTGTGAGTGTACCCCATCACGCTGTGAGTGTGCCCCATCACGCTGTGACTGTGCCCCATCACGCTGTGAGTGTGCCCCATCACGCTGTGAGTGTGCTCCATCACACTGTGACTGTGCCCCATCACGCTGTGAGTGTGCCCCATCACGCTGTGACTGTTCCCCATCATGCTGTGACTGTGCCCCATCACGCTGTGAGTGTGTCCCATCACGCTGTGAGTGTGCCCCATCACGCTGTGAGTGTGCCCCATCACGCTGTGAGTGTGCCCCATCACACTGTGACTGTTCCCCATCACACTGTGAGTGTTCCCCATCACACTGTGAGTGTGCCCCATCACGCTGTGAGTGTGTCCCATCACGCTGTGAGTGTGCCCCATCACTCTGTGAGTGTGCCCCATCACGCTGTGAGTGTGCCCCATCAGTCTGTGAGTGTGTCCCATCACGCTGTGAGTGTGCCCCATCACGCTGTGAGTGTGTCCCATCACGCTGTGAGTGTGCCCCATCACTCTGTGAGTGTGCCCCATCACGCTGTGAGTGTGCCCCATCATTCTGTGAGTGTGCCCCATCACGCTGTGAGTGTGCCCCATCACGCTGTGAGTGTGTCCCATCACGCTGTGAGTGTGCCCCATCACTCTGTGAGTGTGCCCCATCACTCTGTGAGTGTGCCCCATCACGCTGTGAGTGTGCCCCATCACTCTGTGACTGTGCCCCATCACTCTGTGACTGTGCCCCAACACGCTGTGAGTGTGCCCCATCACGCTGTGAGTGTGTCCCATCACGCTGTGAGTGTGCCCCAACACGCTGTGAGTGTGCCCCATCACACTGTGAGTGTGTCCCATCACGCTGTGAGTGTGCCCCATCACTCTGTGAGTGTGCCCCATCACTCTGTGACTGTGCCCCATCACTCTGTGAGTGTGCCCCAACACGCTGTGAGTGTGCCCCATCACGCTGTGAGTGTGTCCCATCACGCTGTGAGTGTGCCCCATCACTCTGTGAGTGTGCCCCATCACTCTGTGACTGTGCCCCATCACTCTGTGAGTGTGCCCCAACATGCTGTGAGTGTGCCCCATCACGCTGTGAGTGTGTCCCATCACGCTGTGAGTGTGCCCCATCACACTGTGAGTGTGCCCCATCACTCTGTGACTGTGCCCCATCACGCTGTGACTGTGCCCCATCACTCTGTGACTGTGCCCCATCACTCTGTGAGTGTGCCCCAACACGCTGTGAGTGTGCCCCATCACGCTGTGAGTGTGTCCCATCACGCTGTGAGTGTGCCCCATCACGCTGTGAGTGTGCCCCATTACGCTGTGAGAGTGCCCCATCACGCTGTGACTGTGCTCCATCACGCTGTGAGTGTGCCCCATCACGTTGTGAGTGTGCCCCATCACGCTGTGAGTGTGACTCATCACGCTGTGACTGTGCCCCATCACGCTGTGACTGTGCCCCATCACGCTGTGACTGTGCCCCATTACGCTGTGAGAGTGTCCCATCACGCTGTGACTGTGCTCCATCACGCTGTGAGTGTGCCCCATCACGTTGTGAGTGTGCCCCATCACGCTGTGAGTGTGACTCATCACGCTGTGACTGTGCCCCATCACGCTGTGACTGTGCCCCATCACGCTGTGAGTGTGCCCCATCACGCTGTGACTGTGCTCCATCACGCTGTGAGTGTGCCCCATCACGCTGTGAGTGTGCCCCATCACGCTGTGAGTGTGACTCATCACGCTGTGAGTGTGCCCCATCACGCTGTGACTGTGCCCCATCACGCTGTGAGTGTGCCCCATCACGCTGTGACTGTGCCCCATCACGCTGTGAGTGTGCCCCATCACGCTGTGACTGCGCCTCATCACGATGTGAGTGTGCCCCATCACGCTGTGACTGTGCCCCATCACGCTGTGACTGTGCCTCATTACGCTGTGAGTGTGCCCCCTCACGCTGTGAGTGTGCTCCATCACGCTGTGAGTGTGCCCCATCACGCTGTGAGTGTGCTCCATCACGCTGTGAGTGTGCCCCATCACGCTGTGAGTGTGCATCATCACGCTGTGAGTGTGCCCCATCACGCTGTGACTGTGCCCCATCACGCTGTGAGTGTGCTCCATCACGCTGTGACTGTGCCCCATCACGCTGTGACTGTGCCCCATCACGCTGTGAGTGTGACCCATCACGCTGTGAGTGTGCCGCATCACGCTGTGAGTGTGCTCCATCACGCTGTGAGTGTGCCCCATCACGCTGTGAGTGTGCCCCATCACGCTGTGAGTGTGCTCCATCACGCTGTGAGTGTGCCCCATCACGCTGTGAGTGTGCCCCATCACGCTGTGACTGTGCCCCTTCACGCTGTGACTGTGCCCCATCACGCTGTGAGCGTGCTCTATCACGCTGTGAGTGTGCCCCATCACGCTGTGACTGTGTCCCATCACACTGTGAGTGTTCCCCATCACACTGTGACTGTGTCCCATCACACTGTGAGTGTGCCCCATCACACTGTGAGTGTGCCCCATCACGCTGTGACTGTGTCACATCACACTGTGAGTGTGCCCCATCACGCTGTGACTGTGTCCCATCACACTGTGAGTGTGCCCCATCACGCTGTGACTGTGTCCCATCACACTGTGAGTGTGCCCCATCACGCTGTGACTGTGTCCCATCACGTTGTGAGTGTGCCCCATCACGCTGTGACTGTGCCCCATCACGCTGTGATTGTGCCCCAAGACACTGTGAGTGTGCCCCATCACGCTGTGAGTGTGCCCCATCACGCTGTGAGTGTGCCCCATCACGCTGTGACTGTGCCCCATCACGCAGTGACTGTGCCCCATCACGCTGTGAGTGTGCCTCATCACTATGTGAGTGTGTCCCATCACGCTGTGAGTGTGCCCCCTCAACTGTGAGTGTGCCCCATCACGCTGTGACTGTGCCCCATCACGCTGTGACTGTGCTCCATCACGCTGTGAGTGTGCCCCATCATGCTGTGAGTGTGCCCCATCACGCTGTGAGTGTACCCCATCACGCTGTGAGTGTGCCCCATCATGCTGTGACTATGCCCCATCACGCTGTGAGTTTGCCCCATCACGCTGTGAGTGTGACCCATCACGCTGTGACTGTGCCCCATCACACTGTGAGTCTGCCCCATCACGCAGTGACTGTGCCCCATCACGCTGCGAGTGTGCCCCATCACGCTGTGACTGTGCCTCATCACGCTGTGAGTGTGCCCCATCACACTGTGAGTCTGCCCCATCACGCAGTGACTGTGCCCCATCACGCTGGGAGTGTGCCCCATCACGCTGTGAGTGTGCCCCCTCACGCTGTGACTGTGCCCCATCACGCTGTGAGTCTGCCCCATCACGCTGTGAGTCTGCCCCATCACACTGTGACTGTGCCCCATCACGCTGTGAGTGTGCCCCATTACGCTGTGACTGTGCCCCATCACGCTGTGAGTCTGCCCCATCACGCTGTGAGTCTGCCCCATCACACTGTGACTGTGCCCCATCACGCTGTGAGAGTGCCCCATCACGCTGTGAGTCTGCCCCATCACACTGTGACTGTGCCCCATCACGCTGTGAGTGTGCCCCATCACGCTGTGAGTGTGCCCCATCACGCTGTGACTGTGCCCCATCACGCTGTGAGTGTGCCCCATCACGCTGTGACTGTGCCCCATCACGCTCTGACTGTGTCCCATCACGCTGAGTGTGTGCCCCATCACGCTGTGACTGTGCCCCATCACGCTGAGTGTGTGCCCCATCACGCTGTGACTGTGCCCCATCACGCTGTGAGTATGCCCCATCACGCTCTGACTGTGTCCCATCACGCTGAGTGTGTGCCCCATCACGCTGTGACTGTGCCCCATCACGCTGTAACTGTGCCTCATCACGATGTGAGTCTGCCCCATCACGCTGTGAGTGTGCCCCATCACGCTGTGACTGTGCCCAATCACGCTGTGAGTGTGCCCCATCACACTGTGAGTGTGCCCCATCACGCTGTGAGTGTGCCCCATCACGCTGTGAGTGTGCCCCATCACGCTGTGACCATGTCCCATCACACTGTGAGTGTGCCCCATCACACTGTGAGTGTGCCCCATCACGCTGTGACTGTGCCCAATCACGCTGTGAGTGTGCCCCATCACACTGTGTGTGTGCCCCATCACACTGTGAGTGTGCCCCATCACGCTGTGACTGTGCCCAATCACGCTGTGAGTGTGCCCCATCACACTGTGTGTGTGCCCCATCACGCTGTGAGTGTGCCCCATCACGCTGTGACTGTGCCCCATCACACTGTTAGTGTGCCCCATCACACTGTGAATGTGCCCCATCACGATGTGACTGTGCCCCATCACGCTGTGAGTGTTCCCCATCATGCTGTGAGTGTGCCCCATCACGCTGTGAGTGTGCCCCATCACGCTGTGAGTGTGCCCCATCATGCTGTGACTGTGCCCCATCACGCTGTGAGTGTGCCCCATCACGCTGTGACTGTGCCCCATCACGCTGTTAGTGTGTCCCATCACGCTGTGAGTGTGCCCCATCATGCTGTGACTGTGACCCATCACGCTGTGACTGTGCCCCATCACGCTGTGACTGTGCCCCATCACGCTGTGACTGTGCCCCATCACGCTGTGACTGTGCCCCATCACGCTGTGAGTGTGCCCCATCACGCTGTGACTGTGCCCCATCACGCTGTGACTGTGCCCCATCACGCTGTGACTGTGCCCCATCACGCTGTGACTATGCCCCATCACGCTGTGAGTGTGCCCCATCACGCTGTGAGTGTGACCCATCACGCTGTGAGTGTGCCCCATCACGCTGTGAGTGTGCCCCATCACGCTGTGACTGTGCCCCATCACGCTGTGAGTGTGCCCCATCACGCTGTGACTGTGCCCCATCACGCTGTAACTGTGCCTCATCACGATGTGAGTCTGCCCCATCACGCTGTGACTGTGCCCCATCACGCTGTGAGTGTGCCCCATCACGCTGTGAGTGTGCCCCATCACACTGTGAGTGTGCCCCATCACGCTGTGACTGTGCCCCATCACGCTGTTAGTGTGCCCCATCACGCTGTGACTGTGCCCCATCACGCTGTGACTGTGCCCCATCACGCTGTGACTGTGCCTCATTACGCTGTGAGTGTGCCCCATCACGCTGTGAGTGTGCTCCATCACGCTGTGAGTGTGCCCCATCACGCTGTGAGTGTGCATCATCACGCTGTGAGTGTGCCCCATCACGCTGTGAGTGTGACCCATCACGCTGTGAGTGTGCCCCATCACGCTGTGAGTGTGCCCCATCACGCTGTGAGTGTGCCCCATCACGCTGTGACTGTGCCCCATCACGCTGTGACTGTGCCCCATCACGCTGTGAGTGTGCCCCATCACGCTGTGAGTGTGCCCCATCACACTGTGAGTGTGCCCCATCACGCTGTGAGTGTGCCCCATCACGCTGTGACTGTGCCCCATCACGCTGTGAGTGTGCATCATCACGCTGTGAGTGTGCCGCATCACGCTGTGACTGTGCCCCATCACGCTGTGAGTGTGCCCCATCACGCTGTGAGTGTGCCCCATCACGCTGTGAGTGTGCCCCATCACGCTGTGACTGTGCCCCATCACGCTGTGAGTGTGCCCCATCACGATGTGAGTGTGCCCCATCACGCTGTGAGTGTGCTCCATCACGCTGTGAGTGTGCCCCATCACGCTGTGAGTGTGCCCCATCACTCTGTGTCTGTGCACCATCACACTGTGAGTGTGCCCCATCACGCTGTGAGTGTGCCCCATCACGCTGTGAGTGTGCCCCATCACGCTGTGAGAGTCCCCCATCACGCTGTGAGTGTGCCCCATCATACTGTGAGTGTGCCTCATCACGCTGTGAGTGTGTCCCATCATGCTGTGAGTGTGCCCCATCATACTGTGAGTGTGCCTCATCACGCTGTGAGTGTGCCCCATCATACTGTGAGTGTGCCTCATCACGCTGTGAGTGTGTCCCATCACGCTGTGACTGTGCACCATCACGCTGTGAGTGTGACCCATCATGCTGTGAGTGTGCCCCATCACGCTGTGACTGTGCCCCTTCACGCTGTGACTGTGCCCCATCACGCTGTGAGTGTGCTCTATCACGCTGTGAGTGTGCCCCATCACGCTGTGACTGTGTCCCATCACACTGTGAGTGTTCCCCATCACACTGTGACTGTGTCCCATCACACTGTGAGTGTGCCCCATCACACTGTGAGTGTGCCCCATCACGCTGTGACTGTGTCACATCACACTGTGAGTGTGCCCCATCACGCTGTGACTGTGTCCCATCACACTGTGAGTGTGCCCCATCACGCTGTGACTGTGTCCCATCACACTGTGAGTGTGCCCCATCACGCTGTGACTGTGTCCCATCACGTTGTGAGTGTGCCCCATCACGCTGTGACTGTGCCCCATCACGCTGTGACTGTGCCCCAAGACACTGTGAGTGTGCCCCATCACGCTGTGAGTGTGCCCCATCACGCTGTGAGTGTGCCCCATCACGCTGTGACTGTGCCCCATCACGCTGTGACTGTGCCCCATCACGCTGTGAGTGTGCCTCATCACTATGTGAGTGTGTCCCATCACGCTGTGAGTGTGCCCCCTCAACTGTGAGTGTGCCCCATCACGCTGTGACTGTGCCCCATCACGCTGTGAGTGTGCCCCATCATGCTGTGACTATGCCCCATCACGCTGTGAGTTTGCCCCATCACGCTGTGAGTGTGACCCATCACGCTGTGACTGTGCCCCATCACACTGTGAGTGTTCCCCATCACTCTGTGAGTGTGCCCCATCACGCTGTGAGTGTGCCCCATCACGCAGTGACTGTGCCCCATGACGCTGCGAGTGTGCCCCATCACGCTGTGACTGTGCCTCATCACGCTGTGAGTGTGCCCCATCACACTGTGAGTCTGCCCCATCACGCAGTGACTGTGCCCCATCACGCTGGGAGTGTGCCCCATCACGCTGTGAGTGTGCCCCCTCACGCTGTGACTGTGCCCCATCACGCTGTGAGTCTGCCCCATCACGCTGTGAGTCTGCCCCATCACACTGTGACTGTGCCCCATCACGCTGTGAGTGTGCCCCATTACGCTGTGACTGTGCCCCATCACGCTGTGAGTCTGCCCCATCACGCTGTGAGTCTGCCCCATCACACTGTGACTGTGCCCCATCACGCTGTGAGAGTGCCCCATCACGCTGTGAGTCTGACCCATCACACTGTGACTGTGCCCCATCACGCTGTGAGTGTGCCCCATCACGCTGTGAGTGTGCCCCATCACGCTGTGACTGTGCCCCATCACGCTGTGAGTGTGCCCCATCACGCTGTGACTGTGCCCCATCACGCTCTGACTGTGTCCCATCACGCTGAGTGTGCCCCATCACGCTGTGACTGTGCCCCATCACGCTGTGAGTGTGCCCCATCACGCTGTGACTGTGCCCCATCACGCTGTGACTGTGCCCCATCACGCTGAGTATGTGCCCCATCACGCTGTGACTGTGCCCCATCACGCTGTAACTGTGCCTCATCACGATGTGAGTCTGCCCCATCACGCTGTGAGTGTGCCCCATCACGCTGTGACTGTGCCCAATCACGCTGTGAGTGTGCCCCATCACACTGTGAGTGTGCCCCATCATGCTGTGAGTGTGCCCCATCACGCTGTGAGTGTGCCCCATCACGCTGTGACCATGTCCCATCACACTGTGAGTGTGCCCCATCACACTGTGAGTGTGCCCCATCACGCTGTGACTGTGCCCAATCACGCTGTGAGTGTGCCCCATCACACTGTGTGTGTGCCCCATCACACTGTGAGTGTGTACCATCACGCTGTGACTGTGCCCAATCACGCTGTGAGTGTGCCCCATCACACTGTGTGTGTGCCCCATCACGCTGTGAGTGTGCCCCATCACGCTGTGACTGTGCCCCATCACGCTGTTAGTGTGCCCCATCACACTGTGAATGTGCCCCATCACGATGTGACTTTGCCCCATCACGCTGTGAGTGTTCCCCATCATGCTGTGAGTGTGCCCCATCACGCTGTGAGTGTGCCCCATCACGCTGTGAGTGTGCCCCATCATGCTGTGACTGTGCCCCATCACGCTGTGAGTGTGCCCCATCACGCTGTGACTGTGCCCCATCACGCTGTTAGTGTGTCCCATCACGCTGTGAGTGTGCCCCATCATGCTGTGACTGTGACCCATCACGCTGTGACTGTGCCCCATCACGCTGTGACTGTGCCCCATCACGCTGTGACTGTGCCCCATCACGCTGTGACTGTGCCCCATCACGCTGTGAGTGTGCCCCATCACGCTGTGACTGTGCCCCATCACGCTGTGACTGTGCCCCATCACGCTGTGACTGTGCCCCACCACGCTGTGAGTTTGCCCCATCACGCTGTGAGTGTGCCCCATCACGCTGTGACTATGCCCCATCACGCTGTGAGTGTGCCCCATCACGCTGTGAGTGTGACCCATCACGCTGTGAGTGTGCCCCATCACGCTGTGTCTGTGCCCCATCACGCTGTGAGTGTGCCCCATCACGCTGTGAGTGTGCCCCATCACTCTGTGACTGTGCCCCATCACGCTGTGAGTGTGCCCCATCACGCTGTGACTGTGCCCCATCACGCTGTGAGTGTGCCCCATCACGCTGTGACTGTGCCCCATCACGCTGTAACTGTGCCTCATCACGATGTGAGTCTGCCCCATCACGCTGTGACTGTGCCCCATCACGCTGTGAGTGTGCCCCATCACGCTGTGAGTGTGCCCCATCACACTGTGAGTGTGCCCCATCACGCTGTGACTGTGCCCCATCACGCTGTTAGTGTGCCCCATCACGCTGTGACTGTGCCCCATCACGCTGTGACTGTGCCCCATCACGCTGTGACTGTGCCTCATTACGCTGTGAGTGTGCCCCATCACGCTGTGAGTGTGCTCCATCACGCTGTGAGTGTGCCCCATCACGCTGTGAGTGTGCATCATCACGCTGTGAGTGTGCCCCATCACGCTGTGAGTGTGACCCATCACGCTGTGAGTGTGCCCCATCACGCTGTGAGTGTGCCCCATCACGCTGTGACTGTGCCCCATCACGCTGTGAGTGTGCCCCATCACGCTGTGACTGTGCCCCATCACGCTGTGACTGTGCCCCATCACGCTGTGAGTGTGCCCCATCACGCTGTGAGTGTGCCCCATCACACTGTGAGTGTGCCCCATCACGCTGTGACTGTGCTCCATCACGCTGTTAGTGTGCCCCATCACGCTGTGACTGTGCCCCATCACGCTGTGACTGTGCCTCATTACGCTGTGAGTGTGCCCCATCACGCTGTGAGTGTGCTCCATCACGCTGTGAGTGTGCCCCATCACGCTGTGAGTGTGCATCATCACGCTGTGAGTGTGCCGCATCACGCTGTGACTGTGCCCCATCACGCTGTGAGTGTGCCCCATCACGCTGTGAGTGTGCCCCATCACGCTGTGAGTGTGCCCCATCACGCTGTGACTGTGCCCCATCACGCTTTGAGTGTGCCCCATCACGATGTGAGTGTACCCCATCACGCTGTGAGTGTGCTCCATCACGCTGTGAGTGTGCCCCATCACGCTGTGAGTGTGCCCCAACACGCTGTGAGTGTGCCCCATCACGCTGTGAGTGTGCCCCATCACGCTGTGAGAGTCCCCCATCACGCTGTGAGTGTGCCCCATCATTCTGTGAGTGTGCCTCATCACGCTGTGAGTGTGTCCCATCATGCTGTGAGTGTGCCCCATCATACTGTGAGTGTGCCTCATCACGCTGTGAGTGTGCCCCATCATACTGTGAGTGTGCCTCATCACGCTGTGAGTGTGTCCCATCACGCTGTGACTGTGCACCATCACGCTGTGAGTGTGCCCCATCATGCTGTGAGTGTGCCCCATCATGCTGTGAGTGTGCCCCATCACGCTGTGAGTGTGTCCCATCACGCTGTTAGTGTGCCCCATCACGCTGTGAGAGTCCCCCATCACGCTGTGAGTGTGCCCCATCACGCTGTGAGTGTGCCCCATCACGCTGTGAGTGTGCCCCATCACGCTGAGTGTGCCCCATCACGTTGTGAGTGTGTCCCATCGCGCTGTGACTGTGCCCCATCACGCTGTGAGTGTGCCCCATCACGCTGTGACTGCACCATCACGCTGTGAGTGTGCCCCATCACGCTGTGAGTGTGCCCCATCACGCTGTGAGTGAGCCCCATCACGCTGTGAGTGAGCCCCATCACACTGTTAGTGTGCCCCATCACGCTGTGAGTGTGTCCCATCACGCTGTGAGTGTGCCCCATCACCATGTGAGTGTGTCCCATCACGCTGTGAGTGTGCCCCATCACGCTGTGACTGTGTCCCATCACGCTGTGAGTGTGCCCCATCACTCTGTGAGTGTGCCCCATCACGCTGTGAGTGAGCCCCATCACGCTGTGACTGTGCCCCATCACGCTGTGAGTGAGCCCCATCACGCTGTTAGTGTGCCCCATCACACTGTGAGTGTGCCCCAGCAGGCTGTGAGTGTGCCCCATCACGCTGTGAGTGAGCCCCATCACGCTGTTAGTGTGCCCCATCACGCTGTGAGTGAGCCCCATCACGCTGTGACTGTGCCCCATCACGCTGTGAGTGTGCCCCATCACGCTGTGAGTGTGCCCCAGCACGCTGTGAGTGTGCCCCATCACGCTGTGAGTGAGCCCCATCACGCTGTTAGTGTGCCCCATCACGCTGTGAGTGTGCCCCATCACGCTGTGACTGTGCCCCATCACGCTGTGAGTGAGCCCCATCACGCTGTTAGTGTGCCCCATCACGCTGTGAGTGTGCCCCATCACGCTGTGAGTGTGCCCCATCACGCTGTGAGTGTGCCCCATCACGCTGTGAGTGAGCCCCATCACGCTGTTAGTGTGCCCCATCACGCTGTGAGTGTGCCCCATCACACTGTGACTGTGCCCCATCACGTTGTTAGTGTGCCCCATCACGCTGTGAGTGTGCCCATCACGCTGTGAGTGTGCCCCATCACGCTGTGAGTGTGCCCCATCACTCTGTGAGTATGACCCATCACTCTGTGACTGTGCCCCATCACGCGGTGAGTGTGCCCCATCACGCTGTGAGTGTGCCCCATCACGCTGTGAGTGTGCCCCATTACGCTGTGAGTGTGCCCCATCACGCTGTGAGTGAGCCCCATCACGCTGTGAGTGTGCCCCATCACGCTGTGAGTGTGCCCCATCACGCTGTGAGTGTGCCCCATCACGCTGTGAGTGTGTCCCATCACGCTGTTAGTGTGCCCCATCACGCTGTGACTGTGCCCCATCACGCTGTGACTGTGCCCCATCACGCTGTGAGTGTGCCCCATCACGCTGTGACTGTGCCCCATCACGCTGTGAGTGTGCCCCATCACGCTGTGAGTGTGCCCCATCACGCTGTGAGTGAGCCCCATCACGCTGTGAGTGAGCCCCATCACACTGTTAGTGTGCCCCATCACGCTGTGAGTGTGTCCCATCACGCTGTGAGTGTGCCCCATCACCCTGTGAGTGTGTCCCATCACGCTGTGAGTGTGCCCCATCACGCTGTGACTGTGTCCCATCACGCTGTGAGTGTGCCCCATCACTCTGTGAGTATGACCCATCACGCTGTGAGTGTGCCCCATCACGCTGTGACTGTGCCCCATCACGCTGTGAGTGTGCCCCATCACGCTGTGAGTGAGCCCCATCACGCTGTGACTGTGCCCCATCACGCTGTGAGTGAGCCCCATCACGCTGTTAGTGTGCCCCATCACACTGTGAGTGTGCCCCAGCACGCAGTGAGTGTGCCCCATCACGCTGTGAGTGAGCCCCATCACGCTGTTAGTGTGCCCCATCACGCTGTGAGTGAGCCCCATCACGCTGTGACTGTGCCCCATCACGCTGTGAGTGTGCCCCATCACGCTGTGAGTGTGCCCCAGCACGCTGTGAGTGTGCCCCATCACGCTGTGAGTGAGCCCCATCACGCTGTTAGTGTGCCCCATCACGCTGTGAGTGTGCCCCATCACGCTGTGAGTGTGCCCCATCACACTGTGAGTGTGCCCCATCACGCTGTGACTGTACCCCATCACGCTGTTAGTGTGCCCCATCACGCTGTGAGTGTGCCCCATCACGCTGTGACTGTGCCCCATCACGCTGTGACTGTGCCCCATCACGCTGTGACTGTGCCTCATTACGCTGTGAGTGTGCCCCATCACGCTGTGAGTGTGCTCCATCACGCTGTGAGTGTGCCCCATCATGCTGTGAGTGTGCATCATCACGCTGTGAGTGTGCCGCATCACGCTGTGACTGTGCCCCATCACGCTGTGAGTGTGCCCCATCACGCTGTGAGTGTGCCCCATCACGCTGTGAGTGTGCCCCATCACGCTGTGACTGTGCCCCATCACGCTGTGAGTGTGCCCCATCACGATGTGAGTGTGCCCCATCACGCTGTGAGTGTGCTCCATCACGCTGTGAGTGTGCTCCATCACGCTGTGAGTGTGCCCCATCACACTGTGTCTGTGCCCCATCACACTGTGAGTGTGCCCCATCACGCTGTGAGTGTGCCCCATCACGCTGTGAGTGTGCCTCATCACGCTGTGAGAGTCCCCCATCACGCTGTGAGTGTGCCCCATCATACTGTGAGTGTGCCTCATCACGCTGTGAGTGTGTCCCATCATGCTGTGAGTGTGCCCCATCATACTGTGAGTGTGCCTCATCACGCTGTGAGTGTGCCCCATCATACTGTGAGTGTGCCCCATCACGCTGTGAGTGTGCCCCATCATGCTGTGAGTGTGCCCCATCATGCTGTGAGTGTGCCCCATCACGCTGTGAGTGTGTCCCATCACGCTGTGAGTGTGCCCCATCATACTGTGAGTGTGCCTCATCACGCTGTGAGTGTGTCCCATCACGCTGTGACTGTGCACCATCACGCTGTGAGTGTGCCCCATCATGCTGTGAGTGTGCCCCATCATGCTGTGAGTGTGCCCCATCACGCTGTGAGTGTGTCCCATCACGCTGTTAGTGTGCCCCATCACGCTGTGAGAGTCCCCCATCATGCTGTGAGTGTGCCCCATCACGCTGTGAGTGTGCCCCATCACGCTGTGAGTGTGCCCCATCACGCTGTGAGTGTGTCCCATCGCGCTGTGACTGTGCCCCATCACGCTGTGAGTGTGCCCCATCACGCTGTGACTGTGCACCATCACGCTGTGAGTGTGCCCCATCACGCTGTGAGTGTGCCCCATCACGCTGTGAGTGAGCCCCATCACGCTGTGAGTGAGCCCCATCACACTGTTAGTGTGCCCCATCACGCTGTGAGTGTGTCCCATCACGCTGTGAGTGTGCCCCATCACCATGTGAGTGTGTCCCATCACGCTGTGAGTGTGCCCCATCACGCTGTGACTGTGTCCCATCACGCTGTGAGTGTGCCCCATCACTCTGTGAGTGTGCCCCATCACGCTGTGAGTGAGCCCCATCACGCTGTGACTGTGCCCCATCACGCTGTGAGTGAGCCCCATCACGCTGTTAGTGTGCCCCATCACACTGTGAGTGTGCCCCTGCACGCTGTGAGTGTGCCCCATCACGCTGTGAGTGAGCCCCATCACGCTGTTAGTGTGCCCCATCACGCTGTGAGTGAGCCCCATCACGCTGTGACTGTGCCCCATCACGCTGTGAGTGTGCCCCATCACGCTGTGAGTGTGCCCCAGCACGCTGTGAGTGTGCCCCATCACGCTGTGAGTGAGCCCCATCACGCTGTTAGTGTGCCCCATCACGCTGTGAGTGTGCCCCATCACTCTGTGACTGTGCCCCATCACGCTGTGAGTGAGCCCCATCACGCTGTTAGTGTGCCCCATCACGCTGTGAGTGTGCCCCATCACGCTGTGAGTGTGCCCCATCACGCTGTGAGTGTGCCCCATCACGCTGTGAGTGAGCCCCATCACGCTGTTAGTGTGCCCCATCACGCTGTGAGTGTGCCCCATCACACTGTGACTGTGCCCCATCACGTTGTTAGTGTGCCCCATCACGCTGTGTGTGTGCCCATCACGCTGTGAGTGTGCCCCATCACGCTGTGAGTGTGCCCCATCACTCTGTGAGTATGACCCATCACTCTGTGACTGTGCCCCATCACGCGGTGAGTGTGCCCCATCACGCTGTGAGTGTGCCCCATCACGCTGTGAGTGTGCCCCATCACGCTGTGAGTGTGCCCCATCACGCTGTGAGTGTGCCCCATCACGCTGTGAGTGTGCCCCATCACGCTGTGAGTGTGTCCCATCACGCTGTTAGTGTGCCCCATCACGCTGTGACTGTGCCCCATCACGCTGTGACTGTGCCCCATCACGCTGTGACTGTGCCCCATCACGCTGTGAGTGTGCCCCATCACGCTGTGAGTGTGCCCCATCACGCTGTGAGTGAGCCCCATCACGCTGTGAGTGAGCCCCATCACACTGTTAGTGTGCCCCATCACGCTGTGAGTGTGTCCCATCACGCTGTGAGTGTGCCCCATCACCCTGTGAGTGTGTCCCATCACGCTGTGAGTGTGCCCCATCACGCTGTGACTGTGTCCCATCACGCTGTGAGTGTGCCCCATCACTCTGTGAGTATGACCCATCACTCTGTGACTGTGCCCCATCACGCTGTGAGTGTGCCCCATCACGCTGTGAGTGAGCCCCATCACGCTGTGACTGTGCCCCATCACGCTGTGAGTGAGCCCCATCACGCTGTTAGTGTGCCCCATCACACTGTGAGTGTGCCCCAGCACGCTGTGAGTGTGCCCCATCACGCTGTGAGTGAGCCCCATCACGCTGTTAGTGTGCCCCATCACGCTGTGAGTGAGCCCCATCACGCTGTGACTGTGCCCCATCACGCTGTGAGTGTGCCCCATCACGCTGTGAGTGTGCCCCAGCACGCTGTGAGTGTGCCCCATCACGCTGTGAGTGAGCCCCATCACGCTGTTAGTGTGCCCCATCACGCTGTGAGTGTGCCCCATCACGCTGTGACTGTGCCCCATCACGCTGTGAGTGAGCCCCATCACGCTGTTAGTGTGCCCCATCACGCTGTGAGTGTGCCCCATCACGCTGTGAGTGTGCCCCATCACGCTGTGAGTGTGCCCCATCACGCTGTGAGTGAGCCCCATCACGCTGTTAGTGTGCCCCATCACGCTGTGAGTGTGCCCCATCACACTGTGACTGTGCCCCATCACGTTGTTAGTGTGCCCCATCACGCTGTGAGTGTGCCCATCACGCTGTGAGTGTGCCCATCACGCTGTGAGTGTGCCCCATCACGCAGTGAGAGTGCCCCATCACGCTGTGAGTGTGCCCCATCACTCTGTGAGTATGACCCATCACTCTGTGACTGTGCCCCATCACGCGGTGAGTGTGCCCCATCACGCTGTGAGTGTGCCCCATCACGCTGTGAGTGTGCCCCATCACGCTGTGAGTGTGCCCCATCACGCTGTGAGTGAGCCCCATCACGCTGTGAGTGTGCCCCTTCACGCTGTGAGTGTGCCCCATCACACTGTGACTGTGCCCCATCACGCTGTGAGTGTGCCCCATCACGCTGTGAGTGTGCCCCATCACGCTGTTAGTGTGCCCCATCACGCTGTGAGTGTGCCCCATCACGCTGTGACTGTGCCCCATCACGCTGTGACTGTGCCCGATCACGCTGTGAGTGTGTCCCATCACGCTGTGAGTGTGCCCCATCACGCTGTGACTGTGCCCCATCACGCTGTGAGTGTGCCCCATCACGCTGTGACTGTGCCCCTTCACGCTGTGAGTGAGCCCCATCACTCTGTGAGTGTGCCCCATCACTCTGTGAGTGTGCCCCATCACGCTGTGAGTGTGCCCCATCATGCTGTGAGTGAGCCCCATCACGCTGTGACTGTGCCCCATCACGCTGTGACTGTGCCCATCACGCTGTGACTGTGCCCCATCACGCTGTGAGTGTGCCCCATCACGCTGTGAGTGTGCCCCATCACGCTGTCAGTGTGCCCCATCACGCTGTGACTGTGCCCCATCACGCTGTGAGTGAGCCCCATCACGCTGTTAGTGTGCCCCATCACGCTGTGAGTGTGCCCCATCACGCTGTGAGCGTGCCCATTCACGCTGTGAGCGTGCCCATTCACGCTGTGAGCGAGCCCCATCACGCTGTTAGTGTGCCCCATCACGCTGTGAGTGTGACCCATCACGCTGTGACTGTGCCCCATCACGTTGTTAGTGTGCCTCATCACGCTGTGAGTGTGCCTCATCACGCTGTGACTGTGCCCCATCACGCTGTGAGTGTGCCCCATCACGCTGTGAGTATCACCCATCACGCTGTGACTGTGCCCCATCACGCTGTGATTGTGCCCCATCACGCTGTGAGTGTGCCCCATCACGCTGGGAGTGTGCCCCATCACGCTGTGAGTGTGCCCCATCACGCTGTGAGTGTGCCTCATCACGCTGTGACTGTGCCCCATCACGCTGTGAGTGTGCCCCATCATGCTGTGAGTGTGCCCCATCACGCTGTGAGTATGACCCATCACGCTGTTACTGTGCCCCATCACGCTGTGAGTGTGCCCCATCACGCTGTGAGTGTGCCCCATCACGCTGTGACTGTGCCCCATCACGCTGTGACTGTGCCCCATCATGCTGTGACTGTGCCCCACCACGCTGTGAGTATGCCCCATCACACTGTGACTGTGCCCCATCACGCTGTGAGTGTGCCCCATCACGCTGTGAGTGTGCCCCATCACGCTGTGAGTGTGCCCCATCACGCTGTGAGTGTGCCCCATCACGCTGTGACTGTGCCCCATCACGCTGTGACTGTGCCCCATCACGCTGTGAGTGTGCCCCGTCACGCTGTGACTGTGCCCCATCACGCTGTGAGTATGACCCATCACGCTGTGAGTGTGCCCCATCACGCTGTGAGTGTGCCCCATCACGCTGTGACTGTGCCCCATCACTCTGTGAGTGTGCCCCATCACGCTGTGAGTGTGCCCCATCACGCTGTGAGTGTGCCCCATCACGCTGTGACTGTGCCCCATCACGCTGTGAGTGTGCCTCATCACGCTGTGAGTATGACCCATCACGCTGTGAGTGTGCCCCATCACGCTGTGACTGTTCCCCATCACGCTGTGACTGTGCCGCCTCACGCTGTGACTGTGCCTCATCACGCTGTGACTGTGCCCCATCACGCTGTGAGTGTGCCCCATCACGCTGTGAGTGTGCCCCGTCACGCTGTGAGTGTGCCCCATCACGCTGTGACTGTGCCCCATCACGCTGTGAGTGTGCCCCATCACGCTGTTTGTGTGCCCCATCACGCTGTGAGTGTGCCCCATCACGCTGTGTGTGTGCTCCATCACGCTGTGAGTGTGCCCCATCACGCTGTGAATGTGCCCCGTCACGCTGTGAGTGTGCCCCGTCACGCTGTGACTGTTCCCCATCACGCTGTGAGTGTGCCCCGTCACGCTGTGAGTGTGCCTCATCACGCTGTGACTGTGCCCCATCATGCTGTGAGTGTGCCCCACCACGCTGTGAGGGTGCCCCATCAGGCTGTGAGTGTGCCCCGTCACGCTGTGACTGTTCCCCATCACGCTGTGAGTGTGCACCATCACGCTGTGACTGTGCCCCGTCACGCTGTGACTGTGCCCCATCACGCTATGAGTATGACCCATCACGCTGTGAGAGTGCACCATCACGCTGTGACTGTGCCCCATCACGCTGTGATTATGACCCATCACGCTGTGAGTCTGCCCCATCACGCTGTGACTGTGCCCCATCACGCTGTGAGTATGACCCATCACGCTGTGAGTGTGCCCCATCACGCTGTGAGTGTGCCCCATCACGCTGTGAGTGTGCCCCATCACGCTGTGAGTGTGCCCCGTCACGCTGTGAGTATGACCCATCACGCTGTGAGAGTGCACCATCATGCTGTGAGTGTGCCCCATCACGCTGTGAGTGTGCCCCATCACGCTGTGATTGTGCCCCATCACACTGTGAGTGTGCCCCATCACGCTGTGAGTGTGCCCCATCACGCTGTGAGTGTGCCCCATCACGCTGTGAGTGTGCCCCATCACGCTGTGACTGTGCCCCATCACGCTGTGACTGTGCCCCATCACGCTGTGACTGTGCCCCATCACGCTGTGAGTGTGCCCCGTCACGCTGTGACTGTGCCCCATCACGCTGTGAGTATGACCCATCACGCTGTGAGTGTGCCCCATCACGCTGTGAGTGTGCCCCATCACGCTGTGAGTGTGCCCCATCACGCTGTGACTGTGCCCCATCACTCTGTGAGTGTGCCCCATCACGCTGTGAGTGTGCCCCATCACGCTGTGAGTGTGCCCCATCACGCTGTGACTGTGCCCCATCACGCTGTGAGTGTGCCTCATCACGCTGTGAGTATGACCCATCACGCTGTGAGTGTGCCCCATCACGCTGTGACTGTGCCCCGTCAAGCTGTGAGTGTGCCCCGTCACGCTGTGACTGTTCCCCATCACGCTGTGACTGTGCCGCCTCACGCTGTGACTGTGCCTCATCACGCTGTGACTGTGCCCCATCACGCTGTGAGTGTGCCCCATCACGCTGTGAGTGTGCCCCGTCACGCTGTGAGTGTGCCCCATCACGCTGTGACTGTGCCCCATCACGCTGTGAGTGTGCCCCATCACGCTGTGAGTGTGCCCCATCACGCTGTGAGTGTGCCCCATCACGCTGTGAGTGTGCCCCATCACGCTGTGTGTGTGCTCCATCACGCTGTGAGTGTGCCCCATCACGCTGTGAATGTGCACCATCACGCTGTGAGTGTGCCCCATCACGCTGTGTGTGTGCCGCATGACGCTGTGTGTGTGCCCCATCACGCTGTGACTGTGCCCCATCACGCTGTGACTGTGCCCCATCACGCTGTGACTGTGCCCCATCACGCTGTGAGTGTGCCTCATCACGCTGTGAGTATGACCCATCACGCTGTGAGTGTGCCCCGTCACGCTGTGACTGTTCCCCATCACGCTGTGACTGTGCCGCATCACGCTGTGACTGTGCCCCATCACGCTGTGACTGTGCCCCATCATGCTGTGACTGTGCCCCATCACGCTGTGACTGTGCCCCATCACGCTGTGAGTGTGCCCCATCACGCTGTGACTGTGCCCCATCACACTGTGACTGTGCCCCATCACACTGTGAGTGTGCCCCAACACGCTGTGACTGTTCCCCATCACGCTGTGACTGTTCCCCATCATGCTGTTAGTGTGCCTCATCACTGTGTGACTGTGCCCCATCACGCTGTGAGTGTGCCCCATCACGCTGTGACTGTGCCCCATCACGCTGTGACTGTTACCCATCACGCTGTGACTGTTCCCCATCACGCTGTGACTGTTCCCCATCACGCTGTGAGTGTGCCCCATCACTGTGTGACTGTGCCCCATCACGCTGTGAGTGTGCCCCATCACGCTGTGACTGTGCCCCATCACTCTGTGAGAGTGACTCATCACGCTGTGTGTGTGCCCCATCACGCTATGACTGTGCCCCATCACGCTGTAAGTGTGCCCCATCATGCTGTGACTGTGCCCCATCACGCTGTGAGTGTGCCCCATCACGCTGTGAGTGTGCCCCATCACGCTGTGAGTGTGCCCCATCACGCTGTGAGTGTGCCACATCACGCTGTGACTGTGCCCCATCACGCTATGACTGTGCCCCATCACGCTATGACTGTGCCCCATCACGCTGTGAGTATGACCCATCACACTGTGAGTGTGCCCCATCACGCTGTGACTGTGCCCCATCACGCTGTGAGTGTGCCCCATCACGCTGTGAGTGTGCCCCATCACGCTGTGAGTGTGCCCCATCACGCTGTGAGTGTGCCACATCACGCTGTGACTGTGCCCCATCACGCTATGACTGTGCCTCATCACGCTGTGAGTGTGCCTCATCACGCTGTGAGTATGACCCATCACACTGTGAGTGTGCCCCATCACGCTGTGACTGTGCCCCATCACGCTGTGACTGTGCCCCATCACGCTGTGAGTGAGCCCCATCACGCTGTGAGTGAGCCCCATCACACTGTGAGTGAGCCCCATCACGCTGTGAGTGTGCCCCATCACACTGTGAGTGTGCCCCATCACACTGTGAGTGTGCCCCATCACGCTGTGAGTGTGCCCCATCACGCTGTGAGTGTGCCCCATCACGCTGTGAGTGTGCCCCATCACGCTGTGACTGTGCCCCATCACGCTGTGACTGTGCCCCATCACGCTGTGAGTGTGCCTCATCACGCTGTGACTGTGCCCCATCACGCTGTGAGTGTGCCCCATCACGCTGTGACTGTGCCCCATCACGCTGTGAGTGTGCCCATCACGCTGTGAGTGTGCTCATCACGCTGTGACTGTGCCCCATCACGCTGTGAGTGTGCCCCATCACGCTGTGAGTGTGCCCCATCACGCTGTGACTGTGCCCCATCACTCTGTGAGTGTGGCCCATCACTCTGTGAGTGTGCCCCATCACGCTGTGAGTGTGCCCCATCACGCTGTGAGTGTGCCCCATCACGCTGTGACTGTGCCCCATCACGCTGTGAGTGTGCCTCATCACGCTGTGAGTATGACCCATCACGCTGTGAGTGTGCCCCATCACGCATTGACTGTGCCCCATCACGCTGTGAGTGTGCCCCATCACGCTGTGACTGTTCCCCATCACGCTGTGACTGTGCCGCATCACGCTGTGACTGTGCCCCATCACGCTGTGACTGTGCCCCATCACGCTGTGACTGTTCCCCATCACGCTGTGACTGTTCCCCATCACGTTGTGTCTGTTCCCCGTCACGCTGTGAGTGTGCCCCGTCACGCTGTGACTGTGACCCATCACGCTGTGACTGTGCCCCATCACGCTGTGAGAGTGCACCATCACGCTGTGAGTATGACCCATCACGCTGTGAGAGTGCACCATCACGCTGTGAGTATGACCCATCACGCTGTGACTGTGCCCCATCACGCTGTGAGTGTGCCCCATCATGCTGTGAGTGTGCCCCATCACGCTGTGAGTGTGCCCCATCACGCTGTGAGTGTGCCCCATCACGCTGTGAGTGTGCCACATCACGCTGTGACTGTGCCCCATCACGCTATGACTGTGCCCCATCACGCTATGACTGTGCCCCATCACGCTGTGAGTATGACCCATCACACTGTGAGTGTGCCCCATCACGCTGTGACTGTGCCCCATCACGCTGTGAGTGTGCCCCATCACGCTGTGAGTGTGCCCCATCACGCTGTGAGTGTGCCCCATCACGCTGTGAGTGTGCCACATCACGCTGTGACTGTGCCCCATCACGCTATGACTGTGCCTCATCACGCTGTGAGTGTGCCTCATCACGCTGTGAGTATGACCCATCACACTGTGAGTGTGCCCCATCACGCTGTGACTGTGCCCCATCACGCTGTGACTGTGCCCCATCACGCTGTGAGTGAGCCCCATCACGCTGTGAGTGAGCCCCATCACACTGTGAGTGAGCCCCATCACGCTGTGAGTGTGCCCCATCACACTGTGAGTGTGCCCCATCACACTGTGAGTGTGCCCCATCACGCTGTGAGTGTGCCCCATCACGCTGTGAGTGTGCCCCATCACGCTGTGAGTGTGCCCCATCACGCTGTGAGTGTGCCCCATCACGCTGTGACTGTGCCCCATCACGCTGTGACTGTGCCCCATCACGCTGTGACTGTGCCCCATCACGCTGTGACTGTGCCCCATCACGCTGTGAGTGTGCCTCATCACGCTGTGACTGTGCCCCATCACGCTGTGAGTGTGCCCCATCACGCTGTGACTGTGCCCCATCACGCTGTGAGTGTGCCCATCACGCTGTGAGTGTGCTCATCACGCTGTGACTGTGCCCCATCACGCTGTGAGTGTGCCCCATCACGCTGTGAGTGTGGCCCATCACTCTGTGAGTGTGCCCCATCACGCTGTGAGTGTGCCCCATCACGCTGTGACTGTGCCCCATCACTCTGTGAGTGTGGCCCATCACTCTGTGAGTGTGCCCCATCACGCTGTGAGTGTGCCCCATCACGCTGTGAGTGTGCCCCATCACGCTGTGACTGTGCCCCATCACGCTGTGAGTGTGCCTCATCACGCTGTGAGTATGACCCATCACGCTGTGAGTGTGCCCCATCACGCTGTGACTGTGCCCCATCACGCTGTGAGTGTGCCCCATCACGCTGTGACTGTTCCCCATCACGCTGTGACTGTGCCGCATCACGCTGTGACTGTGCCCCATCACGCTGTGACTGTGCCCCATCACGCTGTGACTGTTCCCCATCACGCTGTGACTGTTCCCCATCACGTTGTGTCTGTTCCCCGTCACGCTGTGAGTGTGCCCCGTCACGCTGTGACTGTGACCCATCACGCTGTGACTGTGCCCCATCACGCTGTGAGAGTGCACCATCACGCTGTGAGTATGACCCATCACGCTGTGAGAGTGCACCATCACGCTGTGAGTATGACCCATCACGCTGTGACTGTGCCCCATCACGCTGTAAGTGTGCCCCGTCACGCTGTGAGTGTGCCCCGTCACGCTGTGAGTGTGCCCCGTCACGCTGTGAGTGTGCCCCGTCACGCTGTGAGTGTGCCCCATCACGCTGTGAGTGTGCCCCATCACGCTGTGAGTGTGCCCCATCACGCTGTGACTGTGCCCCATCACGCTGTGAGTGTGCCCCATCACGCTGTGACTGTGCCCCGTCACGCTGTGAGTGTGCCCCGTCACGCTGTGACTGTGCCCCATCACGCTGTGAGTATGACCCATCACGCTGTGAGTGTGCCCCATCACGCTGTGAGTGTGCCCCATCACGCTGTGAGTGTGCCCCATCACGCTGTGACTGTGCCCCATCACTCTGTGAGTGTGCCCCGTCACGCTGTGTGTGTGCTCCATCACACTGTGACTGTGCCCCATCACGCTGTGAGTATGATCCATCACGCTGTGAGTGTGCCCAATCACGCTGTGACTGTGCCCCATCACGCTGTGAGTGTGCCCCATCACGCTGTGACTGTGCCCCATCACGCTGTGAGTGTGCCCCATCACGCTGTGAGTGTGCCCCGTCACGCTGTGAGTGTGCCCCATCACGCTGTGACTGTGCCCCATCACTCTGTGAGTGTGCCCCATCACGCTGTGACTGTGCCCCATCACGCTGTGACTGTGCCCCATCACGCTGTGACTGTGCCCCATCACGCTGTGAGTATGACCCATCACGCTGTGAGTGTGCCCCATCACGCTGTGACTGTGCCCCATCACGCTGTGAGTGTGCCCCGTCACGCTGTGACTGTTCCCCATCACGCTGTGACTGTGCCGCATCACGCTGTGACTCTGCCCCATCACGCTGTGACTGTGCCCCATCACGCTGTGACTGTGCCCCATCACGCTGTGACTGTGCCCATTCACGCTGTTACTGTGCCCCATCACGCTGTGACTGTTCCCCATCACGCTATGACTGTTCCCCATCACGCTATGACTGTTCCCCATCATGCTGTGAGTGTGCCCCATCACGCAGTGAGAGTGACTCATCACGTTGTGGGTGTGCCCCATCACGCTATGACTGTGCCCCATCACGCTGTAAGTGTGCCCCATCATGCTGTGACTGTGCCCCATCACGCTGTGACTGTGCCCCATCACGCTGTGAGTGTGCCCCGTCACGCTGTGTGTGTGCCCCATCACGCTGTGACTGTGCCCCATTACGCTGTGAGTATGACCCATCACGCTGTGAGTGTGCCCCATCACGCTGTGAGTGTGCCCAATCACGCTGTGACTGTGCCCCATCACGCTGTGAGTGTGCCTTATCACGCTGTGACTGTGCCCCATCACGCTGTGACTGTGCCCCATCACGCTGTGAGTGTGCCCCATCACGCTGTGACTGTGCCCCATCACGCTGTGAGTGTGCCCCATCACGCGGTGACTGTGCCCCATCACTCTGTGAGTGTGCCCCATCACGCTGTGAGTGTGCCCCATCACGCTGTGACTGTGCCCCATCACGCTGTGAGTGTGCCTCATCACGCTGTGAGTATGACCCATCACGCTGTGAGTGTGCCCCATCACGCTGTGACTGTGCCCCATCACGCTGTGAGTGTGCCCCGTCACGCTGTGACTGTTCCCCATCACGCTGTGACTGTGCCGCATCACGCTGTGACTGTGCCCCATCACGCTGTGACTATGCCCCATCACGCTGTGACTGTGCCCCATCACGCTGTGACTGTGCCCCATCACGCTGTGACTGTGCCCCATCACGCTGTGACTGTGCCCCATCACGCTGTGAGTGTGCCTCATCACGCTGTGAGTATGACCCATCACGCTGTGAGTGTGCCCCATCACGCTGTGACTGTGCCCCATCACGCTGTGAGTGTGCCCCGTCACGCTGTGAGTGTGCCCCGTCACGCTGTGAGTGTGCCCCGTCACGCTGTGACTGTTCCCCGTCACGCTGTGACTGTTCCCCATCACGCTGTGACTGTGCCGCATCACGCTGTGACTGTGCCCCATCACGCTGTGACTGTGCCCCATCACGCTGTGACTGTTCCCCATCACGCTGTGACTGTTCCCCATCACGCTGTGACTGTTCCCCATCACGCTGTGACTGTGCCCCATCACGCTGTGAGTGTGCCCATCACGCTGTGAGTGTGCCCAATCACGCTGTGACTGTGCCCCATCACGCTGTGAGTGTGCCTCATCACGCTGTGACTGTGCCCCATCACGCTGTGAGTGTGCCCCATCACGCTGTGACTGTGCCCCATCACGCTGTGAGTGTGCCCCATCACGCTGTGACTGTGCCCCATCACTCTGTGAGTGAGCCCCATCACGCTGTGACTGTGACCCATCACCCTGTGACTGTGCCCCATCATGCTGTGACTGTGCCCTATCACTCTGTGACTGTGCCCCATCACGCTGTGACTGTGCCCCATCACGCTGTGACTGTGCCCCATCACGCTGTGAGTGTGCCCCATCACGCTGTGAGTGTGCCCCATCACACTGTGACTGTGCCCCATCATGCTGTGAGTGTGCCCCATCACGCTGTGAGTGTGCCCCATCACGCTGTGAGTGTGCCCCATCACGCTGTGAGTGTGACCCATCACGCTGTGACTGTGCCCCATCACTCTGTGACTGTGCCCCATCACACTGTGAGTGTGCCCCATCAAGCTGTGAGTGTGCCCCGTCACGCTGTGACTGTTCCCCATCACGCTGTGAGTGTGCCCCGTCACGCTGTGAGTATGCCTCATCACGCTGTGACTGTGCCCCATCATGCTGTGAGAGTGCCCCACCACGCTGTGAGTGTGCCCCATCACGCTGTGAGTGTGCCCCGTCACGCTGTGACTGTTCCCCATCACGCTGTGAGTGTGCCCCGTCACGCTGTGACTGTGCCCCATCACGCTGTGAGAGTGCACCATCAAGCTGTGACTGTGCCCCGTCACGCTGTGACTGTTCCCCATCATGCTGTGACTGTGCCCCATCACGCTGTGAGTATGACCCATCACGCTGTGAGAGTGCACCATCACGCTGTGACTGTGCCCCATCACGCTGTGAGTATGACCCATCACGCTGTGAGTCTGCCCCATCAAGCTGTTAGTCTGCCCCATCATGCTGTGAGTGTGCCCCATCACGCTGTGAGTGTGCCCCATCACGCTGTGAGTGTGCCCCGTCACGCTGTGACTGTGCCCCGTCACGCTGTGACTGTTCCCCATCACGCTGTGAGTGTGCCCCGTCACGCTGTGACTGTGCCCCATCACGCTGTGAGTATGACCCATCACGCTGTGAGTGTGCCCCATCACGCTGTGAGTGTGCCCCATCACGCTGTGACTGTGCCCCATCACGCTGTGACTGTGCCCCATCACTCTGTGAGTGTGCCCCGTCACGCTGTGTGTGTGCCCCATCACGCTGTGACTGTGCCCCATCACGCTGTGACTGTGCCCCATCACACTGTGAGTATGACCCATCACGCTGTGAGTGTGCCCCATCACGCTGTGAGTGTGCCCAATCACGCTGTGAGTGTGCCCCATCACGCTGTGAGTGTGCCCCATCACGTTGTGATTGTGCACCATCACGCTGTGACTGTGCCCCATCACGCTGTGAGTGTGCCCCATCACGCTGTGAGTGTGCCCCATCACGCTGTGAGTGTGCCTCTTCACGCTGTGACTGTGCCCCATCACGCTGTGAGTGTGCCCCATCACGCTGTGAGTGTGCCCCATCACGCTGTGAGTGTGCCCAATCACGCTGTGACTGTGCCCCATCACGCTGTGAGTGTGCCCCATCATGCTGTGAGTGTGCCTCATCACGCTGTGAGTATGACCCATCACGCTGTGAGTGTGCCCCATCACGCTGTGACTGTGTCCCGTCACGCTGTGAGTGTGCCCCGTCACGCTGTGACTGTTCCCCATCACGCTGTGACTGTTCCCCATCACGCTGTGACTGTGCCGCATCACGCTGTGACTGTGCCCCATCACGCTGTGACTGTGCCGCATCACGCTGTGACTGTGCCCCATCATGCTGTGAGTGTGCCTCATCACGCTGTGAGTATGACCCATCACGCTGTGAGTGTGCCCCATCACGCTGTGACTGTGTCCCGTCACGCTGTGAGTGTGCCCCGTCACGCTGTGACTGTTCCCCATCACGCTGTGACTGTTCCCCATCACGCTGTGACTGTGCCGCATCACGCTGTGACTGTGCCCCATCACGCTGTGACTGTGTCCCATCACGCTGTGAATGTGCCCGATCACGCTGTGACTGTTCCCCATCACGCTGTGACTGTTCCCCATCATGCTGTGAGTGTGCCCCATCACGCTGTGAGAGTGACTCATCACGCTGTGTGTGTGCCCCATCACGCTATGACTGTGCCCCATCACGCTGTAAGTGTGCCCCATCACGCTGTGACTGTGCCCCATCACGCTGTGACTGTGCCCCATCACGCTGTGAATGTGCCCCATCACGCTGTGAGTGTGCCCCATCACGCTGTGAGTGTGCCCCATCACGCTGTGACTGTGCCCCATCACGCTGTGAGTGAGCCCCATCACGCTGTGAGTGGGCCCTATCACACTGTGAGTGAGCCCCATCACGCTGTGAGTGTGCCCCATCACGCTGTGACTGTGCCCCATCACGCTGTGAGTGTGCCCCATCACGCTGTGAGTGTGCCCCATCACGCTGTGACTGTGCCCCATCACGCTGTGAGTGTGCCCCATCACACTGTGAGTGTGCCCCATCACGCTGTGACTGTGCCCCATCACGCTGTGACTGTGCCCCATCACGCTGTGACTGTGCCCCATCACGCTGTGAGTGAGCCCCATCACGCTGTGAGTTAGGCCCATCACACTGTGAGTGAGCCCCATCACGCTGTGAGTGTGCCCCATCACACTGTGAGTGTGCCCCATCACACTGTGAGTGTGCCCCATCACGCTGTGAGTGTGCCCCATCACGCTGTGAGTGTGCCCCATCACGCTGTGAGTGTGCCCCATCACGCTGTGACTGTGCCCCATCACGCTGTGACTGTGCCCCATCACGCTGTGACTGTGCCCCATCACGCTGTGAGGGTGCCTCATCACGCTGTGACTGTGCCCCATCACGCTGTGAGTGTGCCCCATCACGCTGTGACTGTGCCCCATCACGCTGTGAGTGTGCCCATCACGCTGTGAGTGTGCTCATCACGCTGTGACTGTGCCCCATCACGCTGTGAGTGTGCCCCATCACGCTGTGAGTGTGCCCCATCACGCTGTGACTGTGCCCCATCACTCTGTGAGTGTGGCCCATCACTCTGTGAGTGTGCCCCATCACGCTGTGAGTGTGCCCCATCACGCTGTGACTGTGCCCCATCACTCTGTGAGTGTGGCCCATCACTCTGTGAGTGTGCCCCATCACGCTGTGAGTGTGCCCCATCACGCTGTGAGTGTGCCCCATCACGCTGTGACTGTGCCCCATCACGCTGTGAGTGTGCCTCATCACGCTGTGAGTATGACCCATCACGCTGTGAGTGTGCCCCATCACGCTGTGACTGTGCCCCATCACGCTGTGAGTGTGCCCCATCACGCTGTGACTGTTCCCCATCACGCTGTGACTGTGCCGCATCACGCTGTGACTGTGCCCCATCACGCTGTGACTGTGCCCCATCACGCTGTGACTGTTCCCCATCACGCTGTGAGTGTTCCCCATCACGTTGTGTCTGTTCCCCGTCACGCTGTGAGTGTGCCCCGTCACGCTGTGACTGTGACCCATCACGCTGTGACTGTGCCCCATCACGCTGTGAGAGTGCACCATCACGCTGTGAGTATGACCCATCACGCTGTGAGAGTGCACCATCACGCTGTGAGTATGACCCATCACGCTGTGACTGTGCCCCATCACGCTGTGAGTGTGCCCCGTCACGCTGTGAGTGTGCCCCGTCACGCTGTGAGTGTGCCCCGTCACGCTGTGAGTGTGCCCCGTCACGCTGTGAGTGTGCCCCTTCACGCTGTGAGTGTGCCCCATCACGCTGTGAGTGTGCCCCATCACGCTGTGACTGTGCCCCATCACGCTGTGAGTGTGCCCCATCACGCTGTGACTGTGCCCCGTCACGCTGTGAGTGTGCCCCGTCACGCTGTGACTGTGCCCCATCACGCTGTGAGTATGACCCATCACGCTGTGAGTGTGCCCCATCACGCTGTGAGTGTGCCCCATCACGCTGTGAGTGTGCCCCATCACGCTGTGACTGTGCCCCATCACTCTGTGAGTGTGCCCCGTCACGCTGTGTGTGTGCCCCATCACACTGTGACTGTGCCCCATCACGCTGTGAGTATGATCCATCACGCTGTGAGTGTGCCCAATCACGCTGTGACTGTGCCCCATCACGCTGTGAGTGTGCCCCATCACGCTGTGACTGTGCCCCATCACGCTGTGAGTGTGCCCCATCACGCTGTGAGTGTGCCCCGTCACGCTGTGAGTGTGCCCCATCACGCTGTGACTGTGCCCCATCACTCTGTGAGTGTGCCCCATCACGCTGTGACTGTGCCCCATCACGCTGTGACTGTGCCCCATCACGCTGTGAGTATGACCCATCACGCTGTGAGTGTGCCCCATCACGCTGTGACTGTGCCCCATCACGCTGTGAGTGTGCCCCGTCACGCTGTGACTGTTCCCCATCACGCTGTGACTGTGCCGCATCACGCTGTGACTGTGCCCCATCACGCTGTGACTGTGCCCCATCACGCTGTGACTGTGCCCCATCACGCTGTGACTGTGCCCATTCACGCTGTTACTGTGCCCCATCACGCTGTGACTGTTCCCCATCACGCTATGACTGTTCCCCATCACGCTATGACTGTTCCCCATCATGCTGTGAGTGTGCCCCATCACGCAGTGAGAGTGACTCATCACGTTGTGTGTGTGCCCCATCACGCTATGACTGTGCCCCATCACGCTGTAAGTGTGCCCCATCATGCTGTGACTGTGCCCCATCACGCTGTGACTGTGCCCCATCACGCTGTGAGTGTGCCCCGTCACGCTGTGTGTGTGCCCCATCACGCTGTGACTGTGCCCCATTACGCTGTGAGT
The DNA here is from genome assembly GCF_047496885.1 of Scyliorhinus torazame. NCBI lineage: Eukaryota > Metazoa > Chordata > Chondrichthyes > Carcharhiniformes > Scyliorhinidae > Scyliorhinus > Scyliorhinus torazame. The sequence goes on from NC_092709.1 coordinate 372,440,394, forward strand.
ATGACCCATCACGCTGTGAGTGTGCCCCATCACGCTGTGAGTGTGCCCAATCACGCTGTGACTGTGCCCCATCACGCTGTGAGTGTGCCTTATCACGCTGTGACTGTGCCCCATCACGCTGTGACTGTGCCCCATCACGCTGTGAGTGTGCCCCATCACGCTGTGACTGTGCCCCATCACGCTGTGAGTGTGCCCCATCACGCGGTGACTGTGCCCCATCACTCTGTGAGTGTGCCCCATCACGCTGTGAGTGTGCCCCATCACGCTGTGACTGTGCCCCATCACGCTGTGAGTGTGCCTCATCACGCTGTGAGTATGACCCATCACGCTGTGAGTGTGCCCCATCACGCTGTGACTGTGCCCCATCACGCTGTGAGTGTGCCCCGTCACGCTGTGACTGTTCCCCATCACGCTGTGACTGTGCCGCATCACGCTGTGACTGTGCCCCATCACGCTGTGACTATGCCCCATCACGCTGTGACTGTGCCCCATCACGCTGTGACTGTGCCCCATCACGCTGTGACTGTGCCCCATCACGCTGTGACTGTGCCCCATCACGCTGTGAGTGTGCCTCATCACGCTGTGAGTATGACCCATCACGCTGTGAGTGTGCCCCATCACGCTGTGACTGTGCCCCATCACGCTGTGAGTGTGCCCCGTCACGCTGTGAGTGTGCCCCGTCACGCTGTGAGTGTGCCCCGTCACGCTGTGACTGTTCCCCGTCACGCTGTGACTGTTCCCCATCACGCTGTGACTGTGCCGCATCACGCTGTGACTGTGCCCCATCACGCTGTGACTGTGCCCCATCACGCTGTGACTGTTCCCCATCACGCTGTGACTGTTCCCCATCACGCTGTGACTGTTCCCCATCACGCTGTGACTGTGCCCCATCACGCTGTGAGTGTGCCCATCACGCTGTGAGTGTGCCCAATCACGCTGTGACTGTGCCCCATCACGCTGTGAGTGTGCCTCATCACGCTGTGACTGTGCCCCATCACGCTGTGAGTGTGCCCCATCACGCTGTGACTGTGCCCCATCACGCTGTGACTGTGCCCCATCACGCTGTGAGTGTGCCCCATCACGCTGTGACTGTGCCCCATCACTCTGTGAGTGAGCCCCATCACGCTGTGACTGTGACCCATCACCCTGTGACTGTGCCCCATCATGCTGTGACTGTGCCCTATCACACTGTGACTGTGCCCCATCACGCTGTGACTGTGCCCCATCATGCTGTGACTGTGCCCCATCACGCTGTGAGTGTGCCCCATCACGCTGTGAGTGTGCCCCATCACGCTGTGACTGTGCCCCATCATGCTGTGACTGTGCCCCATCATGCTGTGACTGTGCCCCATCACGCTGTGAGTGTGTCCCATCACGCTGTGAGTGTGCCCCATCACGCTGTGACTGTGCCCCATCACGCTGTGACTGTGCCCCATCACGCTGTGACTGTGCCCCATCATGCTGTGACTGTGCCCCATCACGCTGTGAGTGTGCCCCATCACGCTGTGACTGTGCCCCATCACGCTGTGAGTGTGCCCCATCACGCTGCGAGTGTGCCCCATCACGCTGTGAGTGTGCCCCATCACGCTGTGAGAGTGACTCATCACGCTGTGAGTGTGCCCCATCACGCTGTGAGTGTGCCCCATCACGCTGTGAGAGTGACTCATCACGCTGTGTGTGTGCCCCATCACGCTATGACTGTGCCCCATCACGCTGTGAGTGTGCCCATCACGCTGTGAGTGTGCCCAATCACGCTGTGACTGTGCCCCATCACGCTGTGAGTGTGCCTCATCACGCTGTGACTGTGCCCCATCACGCTGTGAGTGTGCCCCATCACGCTGTGACTGTGCCCCATCACGCTGTGAGTGTGCCCCATCACGCTGTGACTGTGCCCCATCACTCTGTGAGTGTGCCCCATCACGCTGTGACTGTGCCCCATCACGCTGTGACTGTGCCCCATCACGCTGTGAGTGTGTCCTATCACACTGTGACTGTGCCCCATCACGCTGTGAGTGTGCCCCATCACGCTGTGACTGTGCCCCATCATGCTGTGACTGTGCCCCATCACGCTGTGACTGTGCCCCATCACGCTGTGAGTATGACCCATCACGCTGTGAGTATGACCCATCACGCTGTGAGTGTGCCCCATCACACTGTGAGTATGACCCATCACGCTGTGAGTGTGCCCCATCACGCTGTGAGTATGACCCATCACGCTGTGAGTGTGCCCCATCACGCTGTGAGTGTGCCCCATCACACTGTGACTGTGCCCCATCATGCTGTGAGTGTGCCCCATCACGCTGTGAGTGTGCCCCATCACGCTGTGAGTGTGCCCCATCACGCTGTGAGTGTGACCCATCACGCTGTGACTGTGCCCCATCACTCTGTGACTGTGCCCCATCACACTGTGAGTGTGCCCCATTAAGCTGTGAGTGTGCCCCGTCACGCTGTGACTGTTCCCCATCACGCTGTGAGTGTGCCCCGTCACGCTGTGAGTATGCCTCATCACGCTGTGACTGTGCCCCATCATGCTGTGAGAGTGCCCCACCACGCTGTGAGTGTGCCCCATCACGCTGTGAGTGTGCCCCGTCACGCTGTGACTGTTCCCCATCACGCTGTGAGTGTGCCCCGTCACGCTGTGACTGTGCCCCATCACGATGTGAGAGTGCACCATCAAGCTGTGACTGTGCCCCGTCACGCTGTGACTGTTCCCCATCATGCTGTGACTGTGCCCCATCACGCTGTGAGTATGACCCATCACGCTGTGAGAGTGCACCATCACGCTGTGACTGTGCCCCATCACGCTGTGAGTATGACCCATCACGCTGTGAGTCTGCCCCATCAAGCTGTTAGTCTGCCCCATCATGCTGTGAGTGTGCCCCATCACGCTGTGAGTGTGCCCCATCACGCTGTGAGTGTGCCCCGTCACGCTGTGACTGTGCCCCGTCACGCTGTGACTGTTCCCCATCACGCTGTGAGTGTGCCCCGTCACGCTGTGACTGTGCCCCATCACGCTGTGAGTATGACCCATCACGCTGTGAGTGTGCCCCATCACGCTGTGAGTGTGCCCCATCACGCTGTGACTGTGCCCCATCACGCTGTGACTGTGCCCCATCACTCTGTGAGTGTGCCCCGTCACGCTGTGTGTGTGCCCCATCACGCTGTGACTGTGCCCCATCACGCTGTGACTGTGCCCCATCACGCTGTGAGTATGACCCATCACGCTGTGAGTGTGCCCCATCACGCTGTGAGTGTGCCCAATCACGCTGTGAGTGTGCCCCATCACGCTGTGAGTGTGCCCCATCACGTTGTGATTGTGCACCATCACGCTGTGACTGTGCCCCATCACGCTGTGAGTGTGCCCCATCACGCTGTGAGTGTGCCCCATCACGCTGTGAGTGTGCCTCTTCACGCTGTGACTGTGCCCCATCACGCTGTGAGTGTGCCCCATCACGCTGTGAGTGTGCCCCATCACGCTGTGAGTGTGCCCAATCACGCTGTGACTGTGCCCCATCACGCTGTGAGTGTGCCCCATCATGCTGTGAGTGTGCCTCATCACGCTGTGAGTATGACCCATCACGCTGTGAGTGTGCCCCATCACGCTGTGACTGTGTCCCGTCACGCTGTGAGTGTGCCCCGTCACGCTGTGACTGTTCCCCATCACGCTGTGACTGTTCCCCATCACGCTGTGACTGTGCCGCATCACGCTGTGACTGTGCCCCATCACGCTGTGACTGTGCCGCATCACGCTGTGACTGTGCCCCATCATGCTGTGAGTGTGCCTCATCACGCTGTGAGTATGACCCATCACGCTGTGAGTGTGCCCCATCACGCTGTGACTGTGTCCCGTCACGCTGTGAGTGTGCCCCGTCACGCTGTGACTGTTCCCCATCACGCTGTGACTGTTCCCTATCACGCTGTGACTGTGCCGCATCACGCTGTGACTGTGCCCCATCACGCTGTGACTGTGTCCCATCACGCTGTGAATGTGCCCGATCACGCTGTGACTGTTCCCCATCACGCTGTGACTGTTCCCCATCATGCTGTGAGTGTGCCCCATCACGCTGTGAGAGTGACTCATCACGCTGTGTGTGTGCCCCATCACGCTATGACTGTGCCCCATCACGCTGTAAGTGTGCCCCATCACGCTGTGACTGTGCCCCATCACGCTGTGACTGTGCCCCATCACGCTGTGAATGTGCCCCATCACGCTGTGAGTGTGCCCCATCACGCTGTGAGTGTGCCCCATCACGCTGTGACTGTGCCCCATCACGCTGTGAGTGAGCCCCATCACGCTGTGAGTGGGCCCTATCACGCTGTGAGTGAGCCCCATCACGCTGTGAGTGTGCCCCATCACGCTGTGACTGTGCCCCATCACGCTGTGAGTGTGCCCCATCACGCTGTGAGTGTGCCCCATCACGCTGTGAGTGTGCCCCATCACGCTGTGAGTGTGCCCCATCACGCTGTGACTGTGCCCCATCACGCTGTGACTGTGCCCCATCACGCTGTGAGTGTGCCCCATCACGCTGTGAGTGTGCCCCATCACGTTGTGAGTGTGCCCCATCACGCTGTGACTGTGCCCCATCACGCTGTGAGTGTGCCCCATCACGCTGTGAGTGTGCCCCATCACGCTGTGACTGTGCCCCATCACGCTGTGAGTATGACCCATCACGCTGTGAGTGTGCCCCATCACGCTGTGACTGTGCCCCATCACGCTGTGACTGTGCTCCATCACGCTGTGAGTGTGCCCCATCACGCTGTGAGTGTGCCCCATCACGCTGTGACGGTGCCCAATCACGCTGTGAGTGTGCCCCATCACACTGTGAGTCTGCCCCATCACGCTGTGAGTGTGCCCCATCACGCTGTGAGTGTGCCCCATCACGCTGTGACTGTGCCCAATCACGCTGTGAGTGTGCCCCATCATGCTGTGACTGTGTCCCATCACGCTGTGACTGTGCCCCATCACGCTGTGAGTGTGCCCCATCACGCTGTGACTGTGCCCCATCACGCTGTGACTGTGCCCCATCACGCTGTGAATGTGCCCCATCACGCTGTGAGTGTGACCCATCACGCTGTGACTGTGCCCCATCACGCTGTGACTGTGCCCCATCACGCTGTGAGTATGACCCATCACGCTGTGAGTGTGCCCCATCACGCTGTGACTGTGCCCCATCACGCTGTGAATGTGCCCCATCACGCTGTGACTGTGCCCCATCACGCTGTGAGTGAGCCCCATCACGCTGTGAGAGTGACTCATCACGCTGTGTGTGTGCCCCATCACGCTATGACTGTGCCCCATCACGCTGTAAGTGTGCCCCATCACGCTGTGACTGTGTCCCATCACGCTGTGACTGTGCCCCATCACGCTGTGAGTGTGCCCCATCACGCTGTGACTGTGCCCCATCACGCTGTGAGTGTGACGCATCACGCTGTGAGTGTGACCCATCAAGCTGTGACTGTGCCCCATCACGCTGTGAGTGTGCCCCATCACGCTGTGAGTGTGCCCCATCACGCTGTGAGTGTGACCCATCACGCTGTGAGTGTGCCCCATCACGCTGTGAGTGTGTCCCATCACGCTGTGAGTGAGCCTCATCACGCTGTGAGTGAGCCCCATCACGCTGTGAGTGAGCCCCATCACGCTGTGAGTGTTCCCCAACACGCTGTGAGTGTGCCCCATCACACTGTGAGTGTGCCCCATCACGCTGTGACTGTGCCCCATCACGCTGTGAGTGTGCCTCATCACGCTGTGACTGTGCCCCATCATGCTGTGAGTGTGCCCCATCACGCTGTGACTGTGCCCCATCACGCTGTGAGTGTGCCCATCACGCTGTGAGTGTGCCCATCACGCTGTGAGTGTGCCCATCACGCTGTGACTGTGCCGCATCACGCTGTGAGTGTGCCCCATCACGCTGTGAGTGTGCCCCATCACGCTGTGAGTGTGCCCCATCACGCTGTGAGTGTGTCCCATCACGCTGTGAGTGTGCCCCATCACGCTGTGAGTGTGCCCCATCACGCTGTGAGTGTGTCCCATCACGCTGTGACTGTGCCCCATCACGCTGTGAGTGTGCCCCATCACGCTGTGACTGTTCCCCATCACGCTGTGACTGTGCCGAATCACGCTGTGACTGTGACCCATCACGCTGTGACTGTGCCCCATCACGCTGTGACTGTGCCTCATCATGCTGTGACTGTTCCCCATCACGCTGTGACTGTTCCCCATCATGCTGTGAGTGTGTCCCTTCACGCTGTGAGAGTGACTCATCACGCTGTGTGTGTGCCCCATCACACTGTGACTGTGCCCCATCACGCTATGACTGTGCCCCATCACGCTGTGAGTGTGCCCCATCACGCTGTGAATGTGCCCCATCACGCTGTGACTGTGCCCCATCACGCTGTATGTGTGACCCATCACGCTGTGACTGTGCCCCATCACGCTGTGAGTATGACCCATCACACTGTGAGTGTGCCCCATCACGCTGTGAGTGTGTCCCATCACGCTGTGACTGTGCACCATCACGCTGTGACTGTGCCCCATCACGCTGTGAGTGAGCCCCATCACGCTGTGAGTGAGCCCCATCACGCTGTGAGTGAGCCCCATCACGCTGTGAGTGTGCCCCATCACGCTGTGAGTGTGCCCGATCACACTGTGAGTGTGCCCCATCACGCTGTGAGTGAGCCCCATCACGCTGTGAGTGAGCCCCATCACGCTGTGAGTGTGCCCCATCATGCTGTGAGTATGACCCATCACACTGTGAGTGTGCACCATCACGCTGTGAGTGTGCCTCATCACGCTGTGAGTGTGCTCCATCACACTGTGAGTGTTCCCCATCACGCTGTGACTGTGCCCCATCACGCTGTCACTGTGCCCCATCACGCTGTGAGTGTCACCCATCACACTGTGACTGTGCCCCATGACGCTGTGACTGTGCCCCATCACGCTGTGAGTGTGCCCCATCACGCTGTGAGTGTGCCCCATCACGCTGTGACTGTGCCCCATCACGCTGTGAGTGTGCCCCATCACGCTGTGAGTATGACCCATCACACTGTGAGTGAGCCCCATCACGCTGTGACTGTGCCCCATCACACTGTGAGTGTGCCCCATCACGCTGTTAGTGTGCACCATCACGCTGTGAGTGTGCACCATCACGCTGTGAGTGTGCCCCATCACGCTGTGATTGTGCCCCATCACGCTGTGATTGTGCCCCATCACGCTGTGAGTGTGCCCCATCACGCTGTGAGTGTGCCCCATCACGCTGTGAGTGTGCCCCATCACGCTGTGAGTATGCCCCATCACGCTGTGACTGTGCCCCATCACGCTGTATGTGTGACCCATCACGCTGTGACTGTGCCCCATCACGCTGTGAGTATGACCCATCACGCTGTGAGTGTGCCCCATCACGCTGTGAGTGTGTCCCATCACGCTGTGACTGTGCACCATCACGCTGTGACTGTGCCCCATCACGCTGTGAGTGAGCCCCATCACGCTGTGAGTGAGCCCCATCACGCTGTTAGTGTGCCCCATCACGCTGTGAGTGTGCTCCATCACACTGTGAGTAAGCCCCATCACGCTGTGAGTGTGCCCCATCACGCTGTGAGTGTGCCCCATCACGCTGTGAGTGTGCCCGATCACACTGTGAGTGAGCCCCATCACGCTGTGAGTGAGCCCCATCACGCTGTGAGTGTGCCCCATCATGCTGTGAGTATGACCCATCACACTGTGAGTGTGCCCCATCACGCTGTCACTGTGCCCCATCACACTGTGAGTGTCACCCATCACACTGTGACTGTGCCCCATGACGCTGTGACTGTGCCCCATGACGCTGTGACTGTGCCCCATCACGCTGTTAGTGTGCACCATCACGCTGTGAGTGTGCACCATCACGCTGTGAGTGTGCACCATCACGCTGTGAGTGTGCCCCATCATGCTGTGATTGTGCCCCATCACGCTGTGAGTGTGCCCCATCACGCTGTGATTGTGCCCCATCACGCTGTGAGTGTGCCCCATCACGCTGTGAGTATGACCCATCACTTTGTGAGTGTGCCCCATCACGCTGTGACTGTGCCCCATCACGCAGTGAGCATGCCCCATCACGCTGTGACTGTGCCCCATCACGCTGTGAGTGTGCCCCATCACGCTGTGAGTGAGCCCCATCACGCTGTGAGTGTGCCCCATCATGCTGTGAGTATGACCCATCACACTGTGAGTGTGCCCCATCACGCTGTCACTGTGCCCCATCACGCTGTGAGTGTCACCCATCACACTGTGACTGTGCCCCATGACGCTGTGACTGTGCCCCATGACGCTGTGACTGTGCCCCATCACGCTGTTAGTGTGCCCCATCACGCTGTGACTGTGCCCCATCATGCTGTGACTGTGCCCCATCAGGCTGTGACTGTGCCCCTTCACGCTGTGAGTATGACCCATCACGCTGTGATTGTGCCCCATCACGCTGTGACTGTGCCCCACCACGCTGTGAGTGTGCCCCATCACGCTGTGACTGTGCCCCATCACGCTGTGAGTATGACCCATCACGCTGTGACTGTTCCCCATCACGCTGTGATTGTGCCCCGTCACGCTGTGAGTGTGCCTCATCACGCTGTGACTGTGACCCATCATGCTGTGAGTGTGCCCCACCACGCTGTGAGTGTGCCCCATCACGCTGTGAGTGTGCCCCGTCAAGCTGTGACTGTTCCCCATCACGCTGTGAGTGTGCCCCGTCACGCTGTGACTGTGCCCCGTCACGCTGTGAGTATGACCCATCACGCTGTGAGTGTGCCCCATCACGCTGTGAGTGTGCCCCGTCACGCTGTGACTGTTCCCCATCACGCTGTGAGTGTGCCCCGTCACGCTGTGAGTGTGCCCCATCACGCTGTGAGTGTGCCCTGTCATGCTGTGACTGTTCCCCATCACGCTGTGAGTGTGCCCCGTCACGCTGTGAATGTGCCCCATCACGCTGTGAGTATGACCCATCACGCTGTGAGTGTGCCCCATCACGCTGTGAGTGTGCCCCATCACGCTGTGAGTGTGCCCCATCCCGCAGTGACTGTGCCCCATCACGCAGTGAGTGTGCCCCATCACGCTGTGACTGTGCCCCATCACGCTGTGACTGTGCCCCATCACGCTGTGAGTGTGCCCCATCAAGCTGTGAGTGTGCCCCATCACGCTGTGACTGTGCCTCATCACGCTGTGAGTGTGCCCCGTCACGCTGTGACTGTTCCCCATCACGCTGTGACTGTGCCCCATCACGCTGTGAGTGTGCCCCGTCACGCTGTGACTGTTCCCCATCACGCTGTGACTGTGCCGCATCACGCTGTGACTGTGCCCCATCACGCTGTGACTGTGCCCCATCACGCTGTGACTGTTCCCCATCACGCATTGACTGTTCCCCATCATGCTGTGAGTGTGCCCCATCACGCTGTGACTGTGCCCCATCACGCTATGACTGTGCCCCATCACGCTGTGAGTGTGCCCCATCACGCTGTGACTGTTCCCCATCACGCATTGACTGTTCCCCATCATGCTGTGACTGTGCCCCATCACGCTGTGACTGTGCCCCATCACGCTGTGACTGTGCCCCATCACGCCGTGAGTGTGACCCATCACGCTGTGACTGTGCCCCATCACGATGTGAGTGTGCCCCATCATGCTGTGAGTGTGACCCATCACGCTGTGACTGTGCCCCATCACGCTGTGAGTATGACCCATCACACTGTGAGTGTGCCCCATCAAGCTGTGAGTGTGCCCCATCAAGCTGTGAGTGAGCCCCATCACGCTGTGAGTGTGCCCCATCACGCTGTGAGTGTGCCCCATCACGCTGTGAGTGTGCCCCATCACACTGTGAGTGTGCCCCATCACGCTGTCACTGAGCCCAATCACGCTGTGAGTGTCACCCATCACACTGTGACTGTGCCCCATGACGCTGTGAGTGTGCCCCATCACGCTGTGAGTGTGCCCCATCACGCTGTGAGTGTGCCCCATCACGCTGTGAGTGTGCCCCATCACGCTGTGAGTGTGCCCCATCACGCTGTGAGTTGGCCCCATCACGCTGTGACTGTGCCCCATCACGCTGTGACTGTGCCCCATCACGCTGTGACTGTGCCCCATCACGCTGTGAGTGTGCCCCATCACGCTGTGAGTGTGCACCATCACGCTGTGAGTGTGCCCCATCACGCTGTGACTGTGCCCCATCACGCTGTGAGTGTGCCCCATCACGCTGTGACTGTGCCCCAACACGCTGTGAGTGTGCCCCATCACGCTGTGACTGTGTCCCATCACGCTGTGAGTGTGCCCCATCACGCTGTGAGTGTGCCCCATCACGCTGTGACTGTGACCCATCACGCTGTGACTGTGCCCCACCACGCTGTGACTGTGCCCCATCACGCTGTGACTGTGCCCCATCACGCTGTGACTGTGACCCATCACGCTGTGAGTATGACTCATCACTCTGTGAGTGTACCCCATCACGCTGTGACTGTGTCCCATCACGCTGTGAGTGTGCCCCATCACGCTGTGAGTATGACCCATCACGCTGTGAGTGTGCCCCATCACGCTGTGAGTGTGCCCCATCACGCTGTGAGTGTGCTCCATCACTCTGTGACTGTGCCCCGTCACTCTGTGAGTGTGCCCCGTCACGCTGTGTGTGTGCCCCATCACGCTGTGACTGTGCCCCATCACGCTGTGAGTATGACCCATCACGCTGTGAGTGTGCCCCATCACGCTGTGACTGTGCCCCATCACGCTGTGACTGTGCCCAATCACGCTGTGAATGTGACCCATCACGCTGTGTGTGTGCCTCATCACGCTGTGAGTGTGCCTCATCACGCTGTGAGTGTGCCTCATCACGTTGTGAGTGTGCCCCATCACGCTGTGACTGTGCCCCATTACGCTGTGAGTGTGCCTCATCACGTTGTGAGTGTGCCTCATCACGTTGTGAGTGTGCCCCATCACGCTGTGACTGTGCCCCATCACACTGTGAGTGTGCCCCATCACACTGTGAGTGTGCCCCATCACGCTGTGAGTGTGACCCATCACGCTGTGAGTGTGCCCCATCACGCTGTGAGTGTGCCCCATCACGCTGTGAGTGTGCCCCATCACGCTGTGAGTGTGCCCCATCACGCTGTGAGTTGGCCCCATCACGCTGTGACTGTGCCCCATCACGCTGTGACTGTGCCCCATCACGCTGTGACTGTGCCCCATCACGCTGTGACTGTGCCCCATCACGCTGTGAGTGTGCACAATCACGCTGTGAGTGTGCACCATCACGCTGTGAGTGTGCCCCATCACGCTGTGACTGTGCCCCATCACGCTGTGAGTGTGCCCCATCACGCTGTGACTGTGCCCCAACACGCTGTGTGTGTGCCCCATCACGCTGTGACTGTGTCCCATCACGCTGTGAGTGTGCCCCATCACGCTGTGAGTGTGCCCCATCACGCTGTGACTGTGACCCATCACGCTGTGACTGTGCCCCACCACGCTGTGACTGTGCCCCATCACGCTGTGACTGTGCCCCATCACGCTGTGACTGTGACCCATCACGCTGTGAGTATGACTCATCACTCTGTGAGTGTACCCCATCACGCTGTGACTGTGTCCCATCACGCTGTGAGTGTGCCCCATCACGCTGTGAGTGTGCTCCATCACTCTGTGACTGTGCCCCGTCACTCTGTGAGTGTGCCCCGTCACGCTGTGTGTGTGCCCCATCACGCTGTGACTGTGCCCCATCACGCTGTGAGTATGACCCATCACGCTGTGAGTGTGCCCCATCACGCTGTGACTGTACCCCATCACGCTGTGACTGTGCCCAATCACGCTGTGAATGTGACCCATCACGCTGTGTGTGTGCCTCATCACGCTGTGAGTGTGCCTCATCACGCTGTGAGTGTGCCTCATCACGTTGTGAGTGTGCCCCATCACGCTGTGACTGTGCCCCATTACGCTGTGAGTGTGCCTCATCACGTTGTGAGTGTGCCTCATCACGTTGTGAGTGTGCCCCATCACGCTGTGACTGTGCCCCATCACACTGTGAGTGTGCCCCATCACACTGTGAGTGTGCCCCATCACGCTGTGAGTGTGACCCATCACGCTGTGACTGTGCCCCATCACGCTGTGACTGTGCCCCATCACGCTGTGAGTGTGCCCCATCACGCTGTGACTGTGCCCCATCACGCTGTGACTGTGACCCATCACGCTGTGAGTGTGCTCCATCACGCTGTGACTGTGCCCCATCACGCTGTGAGTGTGCCCCGTCACGCTGTGACTGTGCCCCATCACGCTGTGAGTGTGCCCCATCACGCTGTGACTGTGCCCCATCACGCTGTGACTGTGACCCATCATGCTGTGAGTGTGTCCCGTCATGCTGTGAGTGTGCCCCATCACGCTGTGAGTATGACCCATCACGCTGTGAGTGTGCCCCATCACTCTGTGAGTGTGCCCCATCGCGCTGTGACTGTGCCCCATCACGCTGTGACTGTGCCCCATCACGTTGTGAGTGTGCCCCATCACGCTGTGACTGTGCCCCATTACGCTGTGAGTGTGCCTCATCACGTTGTGAGTGTGCCCCATCACGCTGTGACTGTGCCCCATCACACTGTGAGTGTGCCCCATCACGCTGTGACTGTGCCCCATCACGCTGTGAGTGTGCCCCATCACGCTGTGACTGTGCCCCAACAAGCTGTGAGTGTGTCCCATCACGACGTGAGTATGACCCATCACTCTGTGAGTGTGCCCCATCACGCTGTGAGTGTGCCCCATCACGCTGTGACTGTCCACCACCACGCTGTGACTGTGCCCCATCACGCTGTGAGTGTGCCCCATCACGTTGTGACTGTGCCCCACCACGCTGTGACTGTGCCCCATCACACTGTGACTGTGCCCCATCACGCTGTGACTGTGCCCCATCACGCTGTGACTGTGCCCCATCACGCTGTGAGTGTGCCCCATCACGCTGTGACTGTGCCCCATCACGCTGTGAGTGTGCCCCATCACGCTGTGAGTGTGCCCCATCACGCTGTGACTGTGTCCCATCACGCTGTGAGTGTGCCCCATCACGCTGTGAGTGTGCCCCGTCACGCTGTGAGTGTGCCTCATCACGCAGTGACTGTGCCCCATCAGGTTGTGAGTGTGCCCCACCACGCTGTGAGTGTGCCCCACCACGCTGTGAGTGTGCCCCACCACGCTGTGAGTGTGCCCCACCACGCTGTGAGTGTGCCCCACCACGCTGTGAGTGTGTCCCATCATGCTGTGACTGTGCCCCATCACGCTGTGACTGTGCCCCATCACGCTGTGTGTATGACCCATCACGCTGTGACTGTGCCCCATCACGCTGTGAGTGTGCCCCATCACGCTGTGACTGTGCCCCATCACGCTGTGACTGTGCCCCGTCACGCTGTGAGTGTGACCCATCACGCTGTGACTGTGCCCCATCACGCTGTGAGTGTGACCCATCACGCTGTGAGTGTGCCCCGTCACGCTGTGAGTGTGCCTCATCACGCAGTGACTGTGCCCCATCAGGTTGTGAGTGTGCCCCACCACGCTGTGAGTGTGCCCCACCACGCTGTGAGTGTGCCCCACCACGCTGTGAGTGTGCCCCACCACGCTGTGAGTGTGCCCCACCACGCTGTGAGTGTGTCCCATCATGCTGTGACTGTGCCCCATCACGCTGTGACTGTGCCCCATCACGCTGTGTGTATGACCCATCACGCTGTGACTGTGCCCCATCACGCTGTGAGTGTGCCCCATCACGCTGTGACTGTGCCCCATCACGCTGTGACTGTGACCCATCACGCTGTGAGTGTGCTCCATCACGCTGTGACTGTGCCCCATCACGCTGTGAGTGTGCCCCGTCACGCTGTGACTGTGCCCCATCACGCTGTGAGTGTGCCCCATCACGCTGTGACTGTGCCCCATCACGCTGTGACTGTGACCCATCATGCTGTGAGTGTGTCCCGTCATGCTGTGAGTGTGCCCCATCACGCTGTGAGTATGACCCATCACGCTGTGAGTGTGCCCCATCACGCTGTGAGTGTGCCCCATCACGCTGTGACTGTCCACCACCACGCTGTGACTGTGCCCCATCACGCTGTGAGTGTGCCCCATCACGTTGTGACTGTGCCCCATCACGCTGTGACTGTGCCCCATCACGCTGTGAGTGTGACCCATCACGCTGTGACTGTGCCCCATCACGCTGTGAGTATGACTCATCACTCTGTGAGTGTGCCCCACCACGCTGTGACTGTGCCCCATCACGCTGTGACTGTGCCCCAACAAGCTGTGAGTGTGTCCCATCACGACGTGAGTATGACCCATCACTCTGTGAGTGTGCCCCATCACGCTGTGAGTGTGCCCCATCACGCTGTGACTGTCCACCACCACGCTGTGACTGTGCCCCATCACGCTGTGAGTGTGCCCCATCACGTTGTGACTGTGCCCCACCACGCTGTGACTGTGCCCCATCACACTGTGACTGTGCCCCATCACGCTGTGACTGTGCCCCATCACGCTGTGACTGTGCCCCATCACGCTGTGAGTGTGCCCCATCACGCTGTGACTGTGCCCCATCACGCTGTGAGTGTGCCCCATCACGCTGTGAGTGTGCCCCATCACGCTGTGACTGTGTCCCATCACGCTGTGAGTGTGCCCCATCACGCTGTGAGTGTGCCCCGTCACGCTGTGAGTGTGCCTCATCACGCAGTGACTGTGCCCCATCAGGTTGTGAGTGTGCCCCACCACGCTGTGAGTGTGCCCCACCACGCTGTGAGTGTGCCCCACCACGCTGTGAGTGTGCCCCACCACGCTGTGAGTGTGCCCCACCACGCTGTGAGTGTGTCCCATCATGCTGTGACTGTGCCCCATCACGCTGTGACTGTGCCCCATCACGCTGTGTGTATGACCCATCACGCTGTGACTGTGCCCCATCACGCTGTGAGTGTGCCCCATCACGCTGTGACTGTGCCCCATCACGCTGTGACTGTGCCCCATCATGCTGTGAGTGTGCCCCATCACGCTGTGAGTGTGCCCCATCACGCTGTGAGTGTGCCCCATCACGCTGTGACTGTGTCCCATCACGCTGTGAGTGTGCCCCATCACGCTGTGAGTGTGCCCCGTCACGCTGTGAGTGTGCCTCATCACGCAGTGACTGTGCCCCATCAGGTTGTGAGTGTGCCCCACCACGCTGTGAGTGTGCCCCACCACGCTGTGAGTGTGCCCCACCACGCTGTGAGTGTGCCCCACCACGCTGTGAGTGTGCCCCACCACGCTGTGAGTGTGTCCCATCATGCTGTGACTGTGCCCCATCACGCTGTGACTGTGCCCCATCACGCTGTGTGTATGACCCATCACGCTGTGACTGTGCCCCATCACGCTGTGAGTGTGCCCCATCACGCTGTGACTGTGCCCCATCACGCTGTGACTGTGCCCCATCACGCTGTGAGTGTGCCCCATCACGCTGTGAGTGTGCCCCATCACGCTGTGAGTGTGACCCATCACGCTGTGACTGTGCCCCATCACGCTGTGACTGTGACCCATCACGCTGTGAGTGTGCCCCGTCACGCTGTGAGTGTGACCCATCACGCTGTGACTGTGCCCCATCACGCTGTGAGTGTGACCCATCACGCTGTGACTGTGCCCCATCACGCTGTGAGTATGACTCATCACTCTGTGAGTGTGCCCCACCACGCTGTGACTGTGTCCCATCACGCTGTGACTGTGCCCCATCACGCTGTGAGTGTGCCCCATCACGCTGTGAGTGTGCCCCATCACGCTGTGAGTGTGCCCCATCACGCTGTGAGTGTGCCGCATCACGCTGTGAGTGTGCCCCATCACTCTGTGAGTGTGCCCCATCATGCTGTGAGTGTGCCCCATCACGCTGTGAGTGTGCCCCATCACGCTGTGAGTGTGCCCCATCACGCTGTGACTGTTCCCCATCACGCTGTGAGTATGCCCCGTCACGCTGTGAGTGTGCCTCATCACGCAGTGACTGTGCCCCATCAGGCTGTGAGTGTGCCCCACCACGCTGTGTGTGTGCACCATCACGCTGTGACTTTGCCCAAACACACTGTGAGTGTGCCACATCACGCTGTTACTGTGCCCCATCACGCTGTGAGTGTGCCCCATCACGCTGTGACTGTGCCCCATCACGCTGTGACTGTGACCCATCATGCTGTGAGTGTGCCCCGTCACGCTGTGACTGTGCCCCATCACGCTGTGAGTATGACCCATCACGCTGTGAGTGTGCCCCATCACGCTGTGAGTGTGCCCCATCACGCTGTGAGTGTGCTCCATCACTCTGTGACTGTGCCCCGTCACTCTGTGAGTGTGCCCCGTCACGCTGTGTGTGTGCCCCATCACGCTGTGACTGTGCCCCATCACGCGGTGAGTGTGCCCCATCACGCTGTGAGTGTGCCCCATCACGCTGTGACTTTGCCCCATCACGCTGTGAGTGTGCCCCATCACGCTGTGTGTGTGCACCATCACGCTGTGACTTTGCCCAAACACACTGTGAGTGTGCCACATCACGCTGTTACTGTGCCCCATCACGCTGTGAGTGTGCCCCATGACGCTGTGACTGTGCCCCATCACGCTGTGACTGTGACCCATCATGCTGTGAGTGTGCCCCGTCACGCTGTGACTGTGCCCCATCACGCTGTGAGTATGACCCATCACGCTGTGAGTGTGCCTCATCACGCTGTGAGTGTGCCCCATCACGCTGTGAGTGTGCCCCATCACGCTGTGAGTGTGCTCCATCACTCTGTGAGTGTGCCCCATCACTCTGTGAGTGTGCCCCGTCACGCTGTGTGTGTGCCCCATCACGCTGTGACTGTGCCCCATCACGCTGTGAGTATGACCCATCACGCTGTGAGTGTGCCCCATCACGCTGTGACTGTGCCCCATCACGCTGTGACTGTGCCCCATCACGCTGTGACTGTGCCCCATCACGCTGTGAATGTGACCCATCACGCTGTGAGTGTGCCTCATCACGCTGTGAGTGTGCCTCATCACGTTGTGAGTGTGCCCCATCACGCTGTGACTGTGCCCCATCACACTGTGAGTGTGCCCCATCACGCTGTGACTGTGCCCCATCACGCTGTGAGTGTGCCCCCTCACGCTGTGACTGTGCCCCATCATGCTGTGAGTGTGCCCCGTCACGCTGTGACTGTTCCCCATCACGCTGTGAGTGTGCCCCGTCACGCTGTGAGTGTGCCCCATCACGCTGTGAGTGTGCCCCGTCACGCTGTGATTGTTCCCCATCACGCTGTGAGTGTGCCCCGTCAAGCTGTGACTGTGCCCCATCACGCTGTGAGTATGACCCATCACGCTGTGAGTGTGCCCCATCACGCTGTGAGTGTGCCCCATCACGCTGTGACTGTGACCCATCATGCTGTGAGTGTGCCCCGTCACGCTGTGATTGTGCCCCATCACGCTGTGAGTATGACCCATCACGCTGTGAGTGTGCCCCATCACGCTGTGAGTGTGCCCCATCACGCTGTGAGTGTGCTCCATCACTCTGTGACTGTGCCCCATCACTCTGTGAGTGTGCCCCGTCACGCTGTGTGTGTGCCCCATCACGCTGTGACTGTGCCCCGTCACGCTGTGAGTGTGCCCCATCACGCAGTGACTGTGCCCCATCACGCTGTTAGTGTGCCCCATCACGCAGTGACTGTGCCCCATCACGCTGTTAGTGTGCCCCATCACGCTGTGACTGTGCCCCATCACGCTGTTAGTGTGTCCCATCACGCTGTGAGTGTGTCCCATCACGCTGTGAGTGTGCCCCATCACGCTGTGACTGTGCCCCATCACGCTGTGACTGTGCCCCATCACGCTGTGACTGTGCCCCATCACGCTGTGATTGTGACCCATCACGCTGTGAGTGTGCCTCATCACGCTGTGAGTGTGCCTCATCACGTTGTGAGTGTGCCCCATCACGCTGTGACTGTGCCCCATCACGCTGTGACTGTGCCCCATCACACTGTGAGTGTGCCCCATCACGCTGTGAGTGTGCCCCATCACGCTGTGAGTGTGCCCCATCACGCTGTGAGTGTGCCCCATCACGCATGAGTCTGCCCCATCACGCTGTGAGTGTGCTCCATCATGCTGTGACTGTGCCCCATCATGCTGTGAGTGTGCCCCATCACGCTGTGACTGTGCCCCAACACGCTGTGAGTGTGCCCCATCACGCTGTGATTGTGCCCCAACAAGCTGTGACTGTGACCCATCACGCTGTGACTGTGCCCCAACAAGCTGTGAGTGTGCCCCATAACGACGTGAGTGTGACCCATCACGCTGTGACTGTGCCCCATCACGCTGTGAGTGTGCCCCGTCATGCTGTGATTGTTCCCCATCACGCTGTGAGTGTGCCCCGTCACGCTGTGACTGTGCCCCATCACGCTGTGAGTGTGCCCCGTCACGCTGTGATTGTTCCCCATCACGCTGTGAGTGTGCCCCGTCACGCTGTGACTGTGCCCCATCACGCTGTAGAGTGTGCCCCGTCACGCTGTGATTGTTCCCCATCACGCTGTGAGTGTGCCCCGTCACGCTGTGACTGTGCCCCATCACGCTGTGAGTGTGCCCCGTCACGCTGTGATTGTTCCCCATCACGCTGTGAGTGTGCCCCGTCACGCTGTGACTGTGCCCCATCACGCTGTGACTGTGCCCCATCACGCTGTGAGTATGACCCATCACGCTGTGAGTGTGCCCCATCACGCTGTGAGTGTGCCCCATCACGCTGTGAGTGTGCCCCATCACGCTGTGAGTGTGCCCCATAACGCTGTGACTGTGCCCCATCACGCTGTGAGTGTGCCCATCACGCTGTGACTGTGCCCCATCACGCTGTGAGTGTGCCCCATCACGCCGTGACTGTGCCTCGTCACGCTGTGAGTGTGCCCCGTCACGCTGTGACTGTGCCCCATCACGCTGTGAGTGTGCCCCATCACGCCGTGACTGTGCCTCGTCACGCTGTGAGTGTGCCCCGTCACGCTGTGACTGTTCCCCATCACGCTGTGACTGTGCCCCATCACGCTGTGAGTGTGCCCCATCACGCTGTGAGTGTGCCCCGTCACTCTGTGAGTGTGTCCCATCACGCTGTGACTGTTCCCCATCACGCTGTGACTGTGCCCCATCACGCTGTGACTGTTCCCCATCACGCTGTGACTGTGCCCCATCACGCTGTGACTGTGCCCCATCACGCTATGACTGTGCCCCATCACGCTGTGAGTGTGCCCCATCATGCTTTGACTGTGCCCCATCACGCTGTGACTGTGCCCCATCACGCTGTGTCTGTGCCCCATCACGCTGTGACTGTGCCCCATCACGCTGTGACTGTGCCCCATCACGCTGTGACTGTGCCCCATCATGCTGTGACTGTTCCCCATCATGCTGTGACTGTTCCCCATCATGCTGTGAGTGTGCCCCATCACGCTGTGACTGTGCCCCATCACGCTGTGACTGTGCCCCATCACGCTGTGACTGTGCCCCATCACGCTGTGAGTGTGCCCCATCACGCTGTGACTGTGCCCCATCACGCTGTGACTGTGCCCCATCACGCTGTGAGTATGACCCATCACACTGTGAGTGAGCCCCATCACGCTGTGAGTGAGCCCCATCACGCTGTGAGTGTGCCCCATCACGCTGTGAGTATGACCCATCACAATGTGAGTGTGCCCCATCACGCTGTCACTGAGCCCCATCACGCAGTGAGTGTGCCCCATCACGCTGTGAGTGTCACCCATCACACTGTGACTGTGCCCCATCACGCTGTGACTGTGCCCCATCACGCTGTGAGTGTGCCCCATCACGCTGTGAGTGTGCCCCATCACGCTGTGAGTGTGCCCCATCACGCTGTGAGTGTGCCCCATCACGCTGTGAGTGTGCCCCATCACGCTGTGACTGTGCCCCATCACGCTGTGAGTGTGCACCATCACGCTGTGAGTGTGCACCATCACGCTGTGAGTGTGCCCCATCACGCTGTGAGTGTGCCCCATCACGCTGTGACTGTGCCTCATCACGCTGTGAGTGTGCCCCGTCACGCTGTGACTGTTCCCCATCACGCTGTGACTGTGCCCCATAACACTGTGAGTGTGCCCCGTCACGCTGTTACTGTGCCCCATCATGCTGTGACTGTTCCCCATCACGCTGTGACTGTTCCCCATCACGCTGTGAGTGTGCCCCGTCACGCTGTGACTGTGCCGCATCACGCTGTGACTGTGCCCCATCACGCTGTGACTGTGCCCCATCACGCTGTGACTGTGCCCCATCATGCTGTGACTGTTCCCCATCACGCTGTGACTGTTCCCCATCACGCTGTGAGTGTGCCCCATCACGCTGTGACTGTGCCCCATCACGCTGTGACTGTGCCCCATCACGCTGTGACTGTGCCCCATCAGGCTCTGACTGTGCCCCATCACGCTGTGAGTGTGCCCCATCACGCTGTGATTGTGCCCCATCACGCTGTGACTGTGTCCCATCACGCTGTGAGTGTGCCCCATCACGCTGTGACTGTGCCCCATCACGCTGTGAGTGTGCCGCATCATGCTGTGAGTGTGACCAATCACGCTGTGACTGTGCCCCATCACGCTGTGAGTATGACCCATCACACTGTGAGTGTGCCCCATCACGCTGTGAGTGTGTCCCATAATGCTGTGACTGTGCCCCATCACGCTGTGAGTATGACCCATCACGCTGTGAGTGTGCCCCATCACGCTGTGACTGTGCCCCATCACGCTGTGAGTGAGCCCCATCACGCTGTGAGTATGACCCATCACGCTGTGAGTGTGCCCCATCACGCTGTGACTGTGCCCCATCACGCTGTGAGTATGACCCATCACACTGTGAGTGTGCCCCATCACGCTGTGAGTGTGCCCCATCACGCTGTGAGTGTGCCCCATCACGCTGTGAGTGTGCCCCATCACGCTTTGAGTGTGCCCCATCACGCTTTGAGTGTGCCCCATCACGCTGTGACTGTACCCCATCACGCTGTGAATGTGACCCATCACGCTGTGAGTGTGGCCCATCACGCTGTGAGTATGACCCATCACGCTGTGAGTGTGCCCCATCACGCTGTGACTGTGCCCCATCACGCTGTGAGTATGACCCATCACACTGTGAGTGTGCCCCATCACGCTGTGACTGTGCCCCATCACGCTGTGAGTATGACCCATCACACTGTGAGTGTGCCCCATCACGCTGTGAGTGTGCCCCATCACGCTGTGACTGTGCCCCATCACGCTGTGAGTGTGCCCCATCACGCTGTGAGTGTGCCCCATCACGCTGTGAGTGTGACCCATCACGCTGTGACTGTGCCCCATCACGCTGTGACTGTGACCCATCACGCTGTGAGTGTGCCCCGTCACGCTGTGAGTGTGACCCATCACGCTGTGACTGTGCCCCATCACGCTGTGAGTGTGACCCATCACGCTGTGACTGTGCCCCATCACGCTGTGAGTATGACTCATCACTCTGTGAGTGTGCCCCACCACGCTGTGACTGTGTCCCATCACGCTGTGAGTGTGCCCCATCACGCTGTGAGTGTGCCCCATCACGCTGTGAGTGTGCCCCATCACGCTGTGAGTGTGCCGCATCACGCTGTGAGTGTGCCCCATCACTCTGTGAGTGTGCCCCATCATGCTGTGAGTGTGCCCCATCACGCTGTGAGTGTGCCCCATCACGCTGTGAGTGTGCCCCATCACGCTGTGACTGTTCCCCATCACGCTGTGAGTATGCCCCGTCACGCTGTGAGTGTGCCTCATCACGCAGTGACTGTGCCCCATCAGGCTGTGAGTGTGCCCCACCACGCTGTGTGTGTGCACCATCACGCTGTGACTTTGCCCAAACACACTGTGAGTGTGCCACATCACGCTGTTACTGTGCCCCATCACGCTGTGAGTGTGCCCCATCACGCTGTGACTGTGCCCCATCACGCTGTGACTGTGACCCATCATGCTGTGAGTGTGCCCCGTCACGCTGTGACTGTGCCCCATCACGCTGTGAGTATGACCCATCACGCTGTGAGTGTGCCCCATCACGCTGTGAGTGTGCCCCATCACGCTGTGAGTGTGCTCCATCACTCTGTGACTGTGCCCCGTCACTCTGTGAGTGTGCCCCGTCACGCTGTGTGTGTGCCCCATCACGCTGTGACTGTGCCCCATCACGCTGTGAGTGTGCCCCATCACGCTGTGTGTGTGCACCATCACGCTGTGACTTTGCCCAAACACACTGTGAGTGTGCCACATCACGCTGTTACTGTGCCCCATCACGCTGTGAGTGTGCCCCATGACGCTGTGACTGTGCCCCATCACGCTGTGACTGTGACCCATCATGCTGTGAGTGTGCCCCGTCACGCTGTGACTGTGCCCCATCACGCTGTGAGTATGACCCATCACGCTGTGAGTGTGCCTCATCACGCTGTGAGTGTGCCCCATCACGCTGTGAGTGTGCCCCATCACGCTGTGAGTGTGCTCCATCACTCTGTGAGTGTGCCCCATCACTCTGTGAGTGTGCCCCGTCACGCTGTGTGTGTGCCCCATCACGCTGTGACTGTGCCCCATCACGCTGTGAGTATGACCCATCACGCTGTGAGTGTGCCCCATCACGCTGTGACTGTGCCCCATCACGCTGTGACTGTGCCCCATCACGCTGTGACTGTGCCCCATCACGCTGTGAATGTGACCCATCACGCTGTGAGTGTGCCTCATCACGCTGTGAGTGTGCCTCATCACGTTGTGAGTGTGCCCCATCACGCTGTGACTGTGCCCCATTACGCTGTGAGTGTGCCTCATCACGTTGTGAGTGTGCCCCATCACGCTGTGACTGTGCCCCATCACACTGTGAGTGTGTCCCATCACGCTGTGACTGTGCCCCATCACGCTGTGAGTGTGCCCCCTCACGCTGTGACTGTGCCCCATCATGCTGTGAGTGTGCCCCGTCACGCTGTGACTGTTCCCCATCACGCTGTGAGTGTGCCCCGTCACGCTGTGAGTGTGCCCCATCACGCTGTGAGTGTGCCCCGTCACGCTGTGATTGTTCCCCATCACGCTGTGAGTGTGCCCCGTCAAGCTGTGACTGTGCCCCATCACGCTGTGAGTATGACCCATCACGCTGTGAGTGTGCCCCATCACGCTGTGAGTGTGCCCCATCACGCTGTGACTGTGACCCATCATGCTGTGAGTGTGCCCCGTCACGCTGTGATTGTGCCCCATCACGCTGTGAGTATGACCCATCACGCTGTGAGTGTGCCCCATCACGCTGTGAGTGTGCCCCATCACGCTGTGAGTGTGCTCCATCACTCTGTGACTGTGCCCCATCACTCTGTGAGTGTGCCCCGTCACGCTGTGTGTGTGCCCCATCACGCTGTGACTGTGCCCCGTCACGCTGTGAGTGTGCCCCATCACGCAGTGACTGTGCCCCATCACGCTGTTAGTGTGTCCCATCACGCTGTGAGTGTGCCCCATCACGCTGTGACTGTGCCCCATCACGCTGTGAGTGTGCCCCATCACGCTGTGACTGTGCCCCATCACGCTGTTAGTGTGTCCCATCACGCTGTGAGTGTGTCCCATCACGCTGTGAGTGTGCCCCATCACGCTGTGACTGTGCCCCATCACGCTGTGACTGTGCCCCATCACGCTGTGACTGTGCCCCATCACGCTGTGATTGTGACCCATCACGCTGTGAGTGTGCCTCATCACGCTGTGAGTGTGCCTCATCACGTTGTGAGTGTGCCCCATCACGCTGTGACTGTGCCCCATTACGCTGTGAGTGTGCCTCATCACGTTGTGAGTGTGCCTCATCACGTTGTGAGTGTGCCCCATCACGCTGTGACTGTGCCCCATCACGCTGTGACTGTGCCCCATCACACTGTGAGTGTGCCCCATCACGCTGTGAGTGTGCCCCATCACGCTGTGAGTGTGCCCCATCACGCTGTGAGTGTGCCCCATCACGCATGAGTCTGCCCCATCACGCTGTGAGTGTGCTCCATCATGCTGTGACTGTGCCCCATCATGCTGTGAGTGTGCCCCATCACGCTGTGACTGTGCCCCAACACGCTGTGAGTGTGCCCCATCACGCTGTGATTGTGCCCCAACAAGCTGTGACTGTGACCCATCACGCTGTGACTGTGCCCCAACAAGCTGTGAGTGTGCCCCATAACGACGTGAGTGTGACCCATCACGCTGTGACTGTGCCCCATCACGCTGTGAGTGTGCCCCGTCATGCTGTGATTGTTCCCCATCACGCTGTGAGTGTGCCCCGTCACGCTGTGACTGTGCCCCATCACGCTGTGAGTGTGCCCCGTCACGCTGTGATTGTTCCCCATCACGCTGTGAGTGTGCCCCGTCACGCTGTGACTGTGCCCCATCACGCTGTGAGTGTGCCCCGTCACGCTGTGATTGTTCCCCATCACGCTGTGAGTGTGCCCCGTCACGCTGTGACTGTGCCCCATCACGCTGTGAGTGTGCCCCGTCACGCTGTGATTGTTCCCCATCACGCTGTGAGTGTGCCCCGTCACGCTGTGACTGTGCCCCATCACGCTGTGACTGTGCCCCATCACGCTGTGAGTATGACCCATCACGCTGTGAGTGTGCCCCATCACGCTGTGAGTGTGCCCCATCACGCTGTGAGTGTGCCCCATCACGCTGTGAGTGTGCCCCATAACGCTGTGACTGTGCCCCATCACGCTGTGAGTGTGCCCATCACGCTGTGACTGTGCCCCATCACGCTGTGAGTGTGCCCCATCACGCCGTGACTGTGCCTCGTCACGCTGTGAGTGTGCCCCGTCACGCTGTGACTGTGCCCCATCACGCTGTGAGTGTGCCCCATCACGCCGTGACTGTGCCTCGTCACGCTGTGAGTGTGCCCCGTCACGCTGTGACTGTTCCCCATCACGCTGTGACTGTGCCCCATCACGCTGTGAGTGTGCCCCATCACGCTGTGAGTGTGCCCCGTCACGCTGTGACTGTTCCCCATCACGCTGTGACTGTGCCCCATCACGCTGTGACTGTGCCCCATCACGCTATGACTGTGCCCCATCACGCTGTGAGTGTGCCCCATCATGCTTTGACTGTGCCCCATCACGCTGTGACTGTGCCCCATCACGCTGTGTCTGTGCCCCATCACGCTGTGACTGTGCCCCATCACGCTGTGACTGTGCCCCATCACGCTGTGACTGTGCCCCATCATGCTGTGACTGTTCCCCATCACGCTGTGACTGTTCCCCATCATGCTGTGAGTGTGCCCCATCACGCTGTGACTGTGCCCCATCACGCTGTGACTGTGCCCCATCACGCTATGACTGTGCCCCATCACGCTGTGAGTGTGCCCCATCACGCTGTGAGTGTGCCCCAGCATGCTGTGACTGTGCCCCATCACGCTGTGACTGTGCCCCATCACGCTGTGAGTATGACCCATCACACTGTGAGTGAGCCCCATCACGCTGTGAGTGAGCCCCATCACGCTGTGAGTGAGCCCCATCACGCTGTGAGTGTGCCCCATCACGCTGTGAGTATGACCCATCACAATGTGAGTGTGCCCCATCACGCTGTCACTGAGCCCCATCACGCTGTGAGTGTCACCCATCACACTGTGACTGTGCCCCATCATGCTGTGACTGTGCCCCATCACGCTGTGAGTGTGCCCCATCACGCTGTGAGTGTGCCCCATCACGCTGTGAGTGTGCCCCATCACGCTGTGACTGTGCCCCATCACGCTGTGAGTGTGCACCATCACGCTGTGAGTGTGCACCATCACGCTGTGAGTGTGCACCATCACGCTGTGAGTGTGCCCCATCACGCTGTGAGTGTGCCCCATCACGCTGTGAGTGTGCACCGTCACGCTGTGACTGTTCCCCATCACGCTGTGACTGTGCCCCATCACACTGTGAGTGTGCCCCGTCACGTTGTGACTGTTCCCCATCACGCTGTGACTGTGCCCCATCACACTGTGAGTGTGCCCCATCACGCTATGACTGTGCCGCATCACGCTGTGACTGTGCCGCATCACGCTGTGACTGTGCCCCATCACGCTGTGACTGTGCCCCATCATGCTGTGAGTGTGCCCCATCACGCTGTGAGTGTGCCCCATCACGCTGTGAGTGTGCCCCATCACGCTGTGTGTGTGCCCCATCACGCTGTGAGTGTGCCCCATCACGCTGTGACTGTGCCCCATCACGCTGTGAGTGTGCCCCATCACGCTGTGAGTGTGCCCCATCACGCTGTGAGTGTGCCCATCACGCTGTGAGTGTGCCCCATCACGCTGTGACTGTTCCCCATCACGCTGTGACTGTTCCCCATCATGCTGTGAGTGTGCCCCATCACGCTGTGACTGTGCCCCATCACGCTGTGACTGTGCCCCATCACGCTATGACTGTGCCCCATCACGCTGTGAGTGTGCCCCATCACGCTGTGACTGTGCCCCATCACGCTGTGACTGTGCCCCATCACGCTGTGAGTGTGCCCCATCACGCTGTGACTGTGCCCCATCACGCTGTGACTGTGCCCCATCACGCTGTGAGTATGACCCATCACACTGTGAGTGAGCCCCATCACGCTGTGAGTGAGCCCCATCACGCTGTGAGTGTGCCCCATCACGCTGTGAGTGAGCCCCATCACGCTGTGAGTGTGCCCCATCACGCTGTGAGTATGACCAATCACAATGTGAGTGTGCCCCATCACGCTGTCACTGAGCCCCATCACGCAGTGAGTGTGCCCCGTCACGCTGTGAGTGTCACCCATCACACTGTGACTGTGCCCCATCACGCTGTGACTGTGCCCCATCACGCTGTGAGTGTGCCCCATCACGCTGTGAGTGTGCCCCATCACGCTGTGAGTGTGCCCCATCACGCTGTGAGTGTGCCCCATCACGCTGTGAGTGTGCCCCATCACGCTGTGACTGTGCCCCATCACGCTGTGAGTGTGCACCATCACGCTGTGAGTGTGCACCATCACGCTGTGAGTGTGCCCCATCACGCTGTGAGTGTGCCCCATCACGCTGTGACTGTGCCTCATCACGCTGTGAGTGTGCCCCGTCACGCTGTGACTGTTCCCCATCACGCTGTGACTGTGCCCCATAACACTGTGAGTGTGCCCCGTCACGCTGTTACTGTGCCCCATCATGCTGTGACTGTTCCCCATCACGCTGTGACTGTTCCCCATCACGCTGTGAGTGTGCCCCGTCACGCTGTGACTGTGCCGCATCACGCTGTGACTGTGCCCCATCACGCTGTGACTGTGCCCCATCACGCTGTGACTGTGCCCCATCATGCTGTGACTGTTCCCCATCACGCTGTGACTGTTCCCCATCACGCTGTGAGTGTGCCCCATCACGCTGTGACTGTGCCCCATCACGCTGTGACTGTGCCCCATCACGCTGTGACTGTGCCCCATCAGGCTCTGACTGTGCCCCATCACGCTGTGAGTGTGCCCCATCACGCTGTGATTGTGCCCCATCACGCTGTGACTGTGTCCCATCACGCTGTGAGTGTGCCCCATCACGCTGTGACTGTGCCCCATCACGCTGTGAGTGTGCCGCATCATGCTGTGAGTGTGACCAATCACGCTGTGACTGTGCCCCATCACGCTGTGAGTATGACCCATCACACTGTGAGTGTGCCCCATCACGCTGTGAGTGTGTCCCATCATGCTGTGACTGTGCCCCATCACGCTGTGAGTATGACCCATCACGCTGTGATTGTGCCCCATCACGCTGTGACTGTGCCCCATCACGCTGTGAGTGAGCCCCATCACGCTGTGAGTATGACCCATCACGCTGTGAGTGTGCCCCATCACGCTGTGACTGTGCCCCATCACGCTGTGAGTATGACCCATCACACTGTGAGTGTGCCCCATCACGCTGTGAGTGTGCCCCATCACGCTGTGAGTGTGCCCCATCACGCTGTGAGTGTGCCCCATCACGCTGTGAGTGTGCCCCATCACGCTTTGAGTGTGCCCCATCACGCTTTGAGTGTGCCCCATCACGCTGTGACTGTACCCCATCACGCTGTGAATGTGACCCATCACGCTGTGAGTGTGGCCCATCACGCTGTGAGTATGACCCATCACGCTGTGAGTGTGCCCCATCACGCTGTGACTGTGCCCCATCACGCTGTGAGTATGACCCATCACACTGTGAGTGTGCCCCATCACGCTGTGACTGTGCCCCATCACGCTGTGAGTATGACCCATCACACTGTGAGTGTGCCCCATCACGCTGTGAGTGTGCCCCATCACGCTGTGACTGTGCCCCAACACGCTGTGAGTGTGCCCCATCACGCTGTGACTGTGCCCCATCACGCTGTGAGTATGACCCATCACATTGTGAGTGTGCCCCATCACGCTGTGACTGTGCCCCATCACGCTGTGACTGTGCCCCATCACGCTGTGAGTGTGCCCCATCACGCTGTGACTGTGCCCCATCACGCTGTGAATGTGACCCATTACGCTGTGAGTGTGCCTCATCACGTTGTGAGTGTGCCCCATCACGCTGTGACTGTGCCCCATTACGCTGTTACTGTGCATCACCACGCTGTGACTGTGCCCCATCACGCTGTGAGTGTGCCCCATCATGCTGTGACTGTGCCCCACCATGCTGTGACTGTGCCCCATCACGCTGTGACTGTGCCCCATCACGCTGTGACTGTGCCCCATCACGCTGTGACTGTGCGCCATCACGCTGTGAGTGTGCCCATCACGCTGTGAGTGTGCCCCATCACGCTGTGAGTGTGCCCATCACGCTGTGACTGTGCCCCTTCACGCTGTGAGTGTGCCCCGTCACGCTGTGACTGTTCCCCATCACGCTGTGACTGTGCCCCATCACGCTGTGAGTGTGCCCCATCACGCTGTGAGTGTGCCCCGTCACGCTGTGACTGTTCCCCATCACGCTGTGACTGTGCCCCATCACGCTGTGACTGTGCCCCATCACGCTATGACTGTGCCCCATCACGCTGTGAGTGTGCCCCATCACGCTTTGACTGTGCCCCATCACGCTGTGACTGTGCCCCATCACGCTGTGACTGTGCCCCATCACGCTGTGACTGTTCCCCATCACGCTGTGACTGTGCCCCATCACGCTGTGACTGTGCCCCATCATGCTGTGACTGTTCCCCATCACGCTGTGACTGTCCCCATCATGCTGTGACTGTTCCCCATCACGCTGTGACTGTTCCCCATCATGCTGTGAGTGTGCCCCATCACGCTGTGACTGTGCCCCATCACGCTGTGACTGTGCCCCATCACGCTATGACTGTGCCGCATCACGCTGTGACTGTGCCGCATCACGCTGTGACTGTGCCCCATCACGCTGTGACTGTGCCCCATCACACTGTGAGTGTGCCCCATCACGCTGTGAGTGTGCCCCATCACGCTGTGAGTGTGCCCCATCACGCTGTGAGTGTGCCCCATCACGCTGTGTGTGTGCCCCATCACGCTGTGAGTGTGCCCCATCACGCTGTGACTGTGCCCCATCACGCTGTGACTGTTCCCCATCACGCTGTGACTGTTCCCCATCATGCTGTGAGTGTGCCCCATCACGCTGTGACTGTGCCCCATCACGCTGTGACTGTGCCCCATCACGCTATGACTGTGCCCCATCACGCTGTGAGTGTGCCCCATCACGCTGTGACTGTGCCCCATCACGCTGTGACTGTGCCCCATCACGCTGTGAGTGTGCCCCATCACGCTGTGACTGTGCCCCATCACGCTGTGACTGTGCCCCATCACGCTGTGAGTATGACCCATCACACTGTGAGTGAGCCCCATCACGCTGTGAGTGAGCCCCATCACGCTGTGAGTGTGCCCCATCACGCTGTGAGTA
The DNA here is from genome assembly GCF_047496885.1 of Scyliorhinus torazame. Lineage (NCBI taxonomy): Eukaryota > Metazoa > Chordata > Chondrichthyes > Carcharhiniformes > Scyliorhinidae > Scyliorhinus > Scyliorhinus torazame. The sequence goes on from NC_092709.1 coordinate 372,470,182, forward strand.
TGACCCATCACAATGTGAGTGTGCCCCATCACGCTGTCACTGAGCCCCATCACGCAGTGAGTGTGCCCCATCACGCTGTGAGTGACACCCATCACACTGTGACTGTGCCCCATCACGCTGTGACTGTGCCCCATCACGCTGTGAGTGTGCCCCATCACGCTGTGAGTGTGCCCCATCACGCTGTGAGTGTGCCCCATCACGCTGTGAGTGTGCCCCATCACGCTGTGACTGTGCCCCATCACGCTGTGAGTGTGCACCATCACGCTGTGAGTGTGCACCATCACGCTGTGAGTGTGCCCCATCACGCTGTGAGTGTGCCCCATCACGCTGTGACTGTGCCTCATCACGCTGTGAGTGTGCCCCGTCACGCTGTGACTGTTCCCCATCACGCTGTGACTGTGCCCCATAACACTGTGAGTGTGCCCCGTCACGCTGTTACTGTGCCCCATCATGCTGTGACTGTTCCCCATCACGCTGTGACTGTTCCCCATCACGCTGTGAGTGTGCCCCGTCACGCTGTGACTGTGCCGCATCACGCTGTGACTGTGCCCCATCACGCTGTGACTGTGCCCCATCACGCTGTGACTGTGCCCCATCATGCTGTGACTGTTCCCCATCACGCTGTGACTGTTCCCCATCACGCTGTGAGTGTGCCCCATCACGCTGTGACTGTGCCCCATCACGCTGTGACTGTGCCCCATCACGCTGTGACTGTGCCCCATCAGGCTCTGACTGTGCCCCATCACGCTGTGAGTGTGCCCCATCACGCTGTGATTGTGCCCCATCACGCTGTGACTGTGTCCCATCACGCTGTGAGTGTGCCCCATCACGCTGTGACTGTGCCCCATCACGCTGTGAGTGTGCCCCATCATGCTGTGAGTGTGACCAATCACGCTGTGACTGTGCCCCATCACGCTGTGAGTATGACCCATCACACTGTGAGTGTGCCCCATCATGCTGTGAGTGTGTCCCATCATGCTGTGACTGTGCCCCATCACGCTGTGAGTGTGCCCCATCACGCTGTGACTGTGCCCCATCACGCTGTGACTGTGCCCCATCACGCTGTGAGTATGACCCATCACGCTGTGAGTGAGCCCCATCACGCTGTGAGTGAGCCCCATCACGCTGTGAGTGTGCCCCATCACGCTGTGAGTATGACCCATCACAATGTGAGTGTGCCCCATCACGCTGTGAGTGTCACCCATCACACTGTGACTGTGCCCCATCACGCTGTGACTGTGCCCCATCACGCTGTGAGTGTGCCCCATCACGCTGTGAGTGTGCCCCATCACGCTGTGAGTGTGCCCCATCACGCTGTGACTGTGCCCCATCACGCTGTGAGTGTGCACCATCACGCTGTGAGTGTGCACCATCACGCTGTGAGTGTGCCCCATCACGCTGTGAGTGTGCCCCATCACGCTGTGACTGTGCCTCATCACGCTGTGAGTGTGCCCCGTCACGCTGTGACTGTTCCCCATCACGCTGTGACTGTGCCCCATAACACTGTGAGTGTGCCCCGTCACGCTGTTACTGTGCCCCATCATGCTGTGACTGTTCCCCATCACGCTGTGACTGTTCCCCATCACGCTGTGAGTGTGCCCCGTCACGCTGTGACTGTGCCGCATCACGCTGTGACTGTGCCCCATCACGCTGTGACTGTGCCCCATCACGCTGTGACTGTGCCCCATCATGCTGTGACTGTTCCCCATCACGCTGTGACTGTTCCCCATCACGCTGTGAGTGTGCCCCATCACGCTGTGACTGTGCCCCATCACGCTGTGACTGTGCCCCATCAGGCTCTGACTGTGCCCCATCACGCTGTGAGTGTGCCCCATCACGCTGTGATTGTGCCCCATCATGCTGTGACTGTGTCCCATCACGCTGTGAGTGTGCCCCATCACGCTGTGACTGTGTCCCATCACGCTGTGAGTGTGCCCCATCACGCTGTGACTGTGCCCCATCACGCTGTGAGTGTGCCCCATCATGCTGTGAGTGTGACCAATCACGCTGTGACTGTGCCCCATCACGCTGTGAGTATGACCCATCACACTGTGAGTGTGCCCCATCACGCTGTGAGTGTGCCCCATCACGCTGTGAGTGTGCCCCATCACGCTGTGAGTGTGCCCCATCATGCTGTGAGTGTGTCCCATCATGCTGTGACTGTGCCCCATCACGCTGTGAGTATGACCCATCACGCTGTGAGTGTGCCCCATCACGCTGTGACTGTGCCCCATCACGCTGTGAGTGAGCCCCATCACGCTGTGAGTATGACCCATCACGCTGTGAGTGTGCCCCATCACGCTGTGACTGTGCCCCATCACGCTGTGAGTATGACCCATCACACTGTGAGTGTGCCCCATCACGCTGTGAGTGTGCCCCATCACGCTGTGAGTGTGCCCCATCACGCTGTGAGTGTGCCCCATCACGCTGTGAGTGTGCCCCATCACGCTGTGACTGTGCCCCAACACGCTGTGAGTGTGCCCCATCACGCTGTGACTGTGCCCCATCACGCTGTGAGTATGACCCATCACATTGTGAGTGTGCCCCATCACGCTGTGAGTGTGCCCCATCACGCTGTGACTGTGCCCCATCACGCTGTGAATGTGACCCATTACGCTGTGAGTGTGCCTCATCACGTTGTGAGTGTGCCCCATCACGCTGTGACTGTGCCCCATTACGCTGTTACTGTGCATCACCACGCTGTGACTGTGCCCCATCACGCTGTGAGTGTGCCCCATCACGCTGTGACTGTGCCCCACCATGCTGTGACTGTGCCCCATCACGCTGTGACTGTGCCCCATCACGCTGTGACTGTGCCCCATCACGCTGTGACTGTGCGCCATCATGCTGTGAGTGTGCCCATCACGCTGTGAGTGTGCCCCATCACGCTGTGAGTGTGCCCATCACGCTGTGACTGTGCCCCTTCACGCTGTGAGTGTGCCCCGTCACGCTGTGACTGTTCCCCATCACGCTGTGACTGTGCCCCATCACGCTGTGAGTGTGCCCCATCACGCTGTGAGTGTGCCCCGTCACGCTGTGACTGTTCCCCATCACGCTGTGACTGTGCCCCATCACGCTGTGACTGTGCCCCATCACGCTATGACTGTGCCCCATCACGCTGTGAGTGTGCCCCATCACGCTTTGACTGTGCCCCATCACGCTGTGACTGTGCCCCATCACGCTGTGACTGTGCCCCATCACGCTGTGACTGTTCCCCATCACGCTGTGACTGTGCCCCATCACGCTGTGACTGTGCCCCATCATGCTGTGACTGTTCCCCATCACGCTGTGACTGTCCCCATCATGCTGTGACTGTTCCCCATCACGCTGTGACTGTTCCCCATCATGCTGTGAGTGTGCCCCATCACGCTGTGACTGTGCCCCATCACGCTGTGACTGTGCCCCATCACGCTGTGACTGTGCCCCATCACGCTGTGACTGTGCCCCATCACGCTGTGAGTATGACCCATCACACTGTGAGTGAGCCCCATCACGCTGTGAGTGTGCCCCATCACGCTGTGACTGTGACCCATCACGCTGTGACTGTGCCCCATCACGCTGTGAGTGTGCCCCATCACGCTGTGACTGTGCCCCATCACGCTGTGAGTGTGCCCCATCACGCTGTGAGTGTGCCCCATCACGCTGTGAGTGTGCCCCATCATGCTGTGAGTGTGACCCATCACTCTGTGAGTGTGCCCCATCACGCTGTGAGTGTGCCCCATCAAGCTGTGACTGTGCCCCATAACGCTGTGAGTTTGCCCCATCACGCTGTGAGTGTGCCCCATCATGCTGTGAGTGTGTCCCATCACGCTGTGAGTGTGCCCCATCACGCTGTGACTGTGCCCCATCACGCTGTGAGTGGGCCCCATCACGCTGTAAGTGTGACCCATTACACTGTGAGTGTGCCCCATCACGCTGTGAGTGTGTCCCATCAGGCTGTGAGTGTGCCCCATCACGCTGTGACTGTGCCCCATCACGCTGTGAGTGTGCCCCATCACGCTGTGACTGTGCCCCATCACGCTGTGACTGTGACCCATCACGCTGTGAGTGTGCCCCATCACGCTGTGAATGTGACCCATCACGCTGTGACTGTGCCCCATCACGCTGTGACTGTGCCCCATCACGCTGTGAGTGTGTCCCATCACGCTGTGAGTGTGCCCCATCATGCTGTGAGTGTGACCCATCACACTGTGAGTGTGACCCATCACGCTGTGAGTGTGCCCCATCACGCTGTGAGTGTGCCCCATCATGCTGTGAGTGTGCCCCATCATGCTGTGAGTGTGACCCATCACGCTGTGAGTGTGCCCCATCACGCTGTGACTGTGCCCCATCACGCTGTGAGTATGACCCATCACGCTGTGAGTATGCCCCATCACGCTGTGACTGTGCCCCATCACGCTGTGAGTGTGCCCCATCACGCTGTGACTGTGCCCCATCACGCTGTGACTGTGCCCCATCACGCTGTGACTGTGCCCCATCACGCTGTGAATGTGCCCCATCATGCTGTGAGTGTGTGCCATCACGCTGTGAGTGTGCCCCATCACGCTGTGAGTGTGCCTCATCACGCTGTGAGTGTGCCTCATCACGTTGTGAGTGTGCCCCATCATGCTGTGAGTGTGTGCCATCACGCTGTGAGTGTGCCCCATCACGCTGTGAGTGTGCCTCATCACGCTGTGAGTGTGCCTCATCACGTTGTGAGTGTGCCCCATCACGCTGTGACTGTGCCCCATTACGCTGTGAGTGTGCCTCATCACGTTGTGAGTGTGCCCCATCACGCTGTGACTGTGCCCCATCACACTGTGAGTGTGCCCCATCACGCTGTGACTGTGCCCCATCACGCTGTGACTGTGCCCCATCACGCTGTGACTGTGCCCCAACAAGCTGTGAGTGTGTCCCATCACGACGTGAGTATGACCCATCACTCTGTGAGTGTGCCCCATCACGCTGTGAGTGTGCCCCATCACGCTGTGACTGTCCACCACCACGCTTTGACTGTGCCCCATCACGCTGTGAGTGTGCCCCATAACGCTGTGACTGTGCCCCACCTCGCTGTGACTGTGCCCCATCACACTGTGACTGTGCCCCATCACGCTGTGACTGTGCCCCATCACGCTGTGACTGTGCCCCATCACGCTGTGAGTGTGCCCCATCACGCTGTGAGTGTGCCCCATCACGCTGTGAGTGTGCCCCATCACGCTGTGAGTGTGCCCCATCACGCTGTGACTGTGTCCCATCACGCCGTGAGTGTGCCCGATCACGCTGTGAGTGTGCCCCGTCACGCTGTGAGTGTGCCTCATCACGCAGTGACTGTGCCCCATCAGGCTGTGAGTGTGCCCCACCACGCTGTGAGTGTGCCCCACCACGCTGTGAGTGTGCCCCACCACGCTGTGACTGTGCCCCATCACGCTGTGACTGTGCGCCATCATGCTGTGAGTGTGCCCATCACGCTGTGAGTGTGCCCCATCACGCTGTGAGTGTGCCCATCACGCTGTGACTGTGCCCCTTCACGCTGTGAGTGTGCCCCGTCACACTGTGACTGTTCCCCATCACGCTGTGACTGTGCCCCATCACGCTGTGAGTGTGCCCCATCACGCTGTGAGTGTGCCCCGTCACGCTGTGACTGTTCCCCATCACGCTGTGACTGTGCCCCATCACGCTGTGACTGTGCCCCATCACGCTATGACTGTGCCCCATCACGCTGTGAGTGTGCCCCATCATGCTTTGACTGTGCCCCATCACGCTGTGACTGTGCCCCATCACGCTGTGACTGTGCCCCATCACGCTGTGACTGTTCCCCATCACGCTGTGACTGTGCCCCATCACGCTGTGACTGTGCCCCATCATGCTGTGACTGTCCCCATCATGCTGTGACTGTTCCCCATCACGCTGTGACTGTTCCCCATCATGCTGTGAGTGTGCCCCATCACGCTGTGACTGTGCCCCATCACGCTGTGACTGTGCCGCATCACGCTGTGACTGTGCCCCATCACGCTGTGACTGTGCCCCATCATGCTGTGAGTGTGCCCCATCACGCTGTGAGTGTGCCCCATCACGCTGTGAGTGTGCCCCATCACGCTGTGTGTGTGCCCCATCACGCTGTGAGTGTGCCCCATCACGCTGTGACTGTGCCCCATCACGCTGTGACTGTTCCCCATCACGCTGTGACTGTTCCCCATCATGCTGTGAGTGTGCCCCATCACGCTGTGACTGTGCCCCATCACGCTGTGACTGTGCCCCATCACGCTATGACTGTGCCCCATCACGCTGTGAGTGTGCCCCATCACGCTGTGACTGTGCCCCATCACGCTGTGACTGTGCCCCATCACGCTGTGAGTGTGCCCCATCACGCTGTGACTGTGCCCCATCACGCTGTGACTGTGCCCCATCACGCTGTGAGTATGACCCATCACACTGTGATTGAGCCCCATCACGCTGTGAGTGAGCCCCATCACGCTGTGAGTGTGCCCCATCACGCTGTGAGTATGACCCATCACAATGTGAGTGTGCCCCATCACGCTGTCACTGAGCCCCATCACGCAGTGAGTGTGCCCCATCACGCTGTGAGTGTCACCCATCACACTGTGACTGTGCCCCATCACGCTGTGACTGTGCCCCATCACGCTGTGAGTGTGCCCCATCACGCTGTGAGTGTGCCCCATCACGCTGTGAGTGTGCCCCATCACGCTGTGAGTGTGCCCCATCACGCTGTGACTGTGCCCCATCACGCTGTGAGTGTGCACCATCACGCTGTGAGTGTGCACCATCACGCTGTGAGTGTGCCCCATCACGCTGTGAGTGTGCCCCATCACGCTGTGACTGTGCCTCATCACGCTGTGAGTGTGCCCCGTCACGCTGTGACTGTTCCCCATCACGCTGTGACTGTGCCCCATAACACTGTGAGTGTGCCCCGTCACGCTGTTACTGTGCCCCATCATGCTGTGACTGTTCCCCATCACGCTGTGACTGTTCCCCATCACGCTGTGAGTGTGCCCCGTCACGCTGTGACTGTGCCGCATCACGCTGTGACTGTGCCCCATCACGCTGTGACTGTGCCCCATCACGCTGTGACTGTGCCCCATCATGCTGTGACTGTTCCCCATCACGCTGTGACTGTTCCCCATCACGCTGTGAGTGTGCCCCATCACGCTGTGACTGTGCCCCGTCACGCTGTGACTGTGCCCCATCACGCTGTGACTGTGCCCCATCAGGCTCTGACTGTGCCCCATCACGCTGTGAGTGTGCCCCATCACGCTGTGATTGTGCCCCATCACGCTGTGACTGTGTCCCATCACGCTGTGAGTGTGCCCCATCACGCTGTGACTGTGCCCCATCACGCTGTGAGTGTGCCCCATCATGCTGTGAGTGTGACCAATCACGCTGTGACTGTGCCCCATCACGCTGTGAGTATGACCCATCACACTGTGAGTGTGCCCCATCACGCTGTGAGTGTGTCCCATCATGCTGTGACTGTGCCCCATCACGCTGTGAGTATGACCCATCACGCTGTGAGTGTGCCCCATCACGCTGTGACTGTGCCCCATCACGCTGTGAGTGAGCCCCATCACGCTGTGAGTATGACCCATCACGCTGTGAGTGTGCCCCATCACGCTGTGACTGTGCCCCATCACGCTGTGAGTATGACCCATCACACTGTGAGTGTGCCCCATCACGCTGTGAGTGTGCCCCATCACGCTGTGAGTGTGCCCCATCATGCTGTGAGTGTGCCTCATCACGCTGTGAGTGTGCCCCATCACGCTTTGTGTGTGCCCCATCACGCTTTGAGTGTGCCCCATCACGCTGTGACTGTACCCCATCACGCTGTGAATGTGACCCATCACGCTGTGAGTGTGGCCCATCACGCTGTGAGTATGACCCATCACGCTGTGAGTGTGCCCCATCACGCTGTGACTGTGCCCCATCACGCTGTGAGTATGACCCATCACACTGTGAGTGTGCCCCATCACGCTGTGACTGTGCCCCATCACGCTGTGAGTATGACCCATCACACTGTGAGTGTGCCCCATCACGCTGTGAGTGTGCCCCATCACGCTGTGACTGTGCCCCAACACGCTGTGAGTGTGCCCCATCACGCTGTGACTGTGCCCCATCACGCTGTGAGTATGACCAATCACATTGTGAGTGTGCCCCATCACGCTGTGACTGTGCCCCATCACGCTGTGACTGTGCCCCATCACGCTGTGAGTGTGCCCCATCACGCTGTGACTGTGCCCCATCACGCTGTGAATGTGACCCATTACGCTGTGAGTGTGCCTCATCACGTTGTGAGTGTGCCCCATCACGCTGTGACTGTGCCCCATTACGCTGTTACTGTGCATCACCACGCTGTGACTGTGCCCCATCACGCTGTGAGTGTGCCCCATCACGCTGTGACTGTGCCCCACCATGCTGTGACTGTGCCCCATCACGCTGTGACTGTGCCCCATCACGCTGTGACTGTGCCCCATCACGCTGTGACTGTGCGCCATCACGCTGTGAGTGTGCCCATCACGCTGTGAGTGTGCCCCATCACGCTGTGAGTGTGCCCATCACGCTGTGACTGTGCCCCTTCACGCTGTGAGTGTGCCCCGTCACGCTGTGACTGTTCCCCATCACGCTGTGACTGTGCCCCATCACGCTGTGAGTGTGCCCCATCACGCTGTGAGTGTGCCCCGTCACGCTGTGACTGTTCCCCATCACGCTGTGACTGTGCCCCATCACGCTATGACTGTGCCCCATCACGCTGTGAGTGTGCCCCATCATGCTTTGACTGTGCCCCATCACGCTGTGACTGTGCCCCATCACGCTGTGACTGTGCCCCATCACGCTGTGACTGTTCCCCATCACGCTGTGACTGTGCCCCATCACGCTGTGACTGTGCCCCATCATGCTGTGACTGTTCCCCATCACGCTGTGACTGTCCCCATCATGCAGTGACTGTTCCCCATCACGCTGTGACTGTTCCCCATCATGCTGTGAGTGTGCCCCATCACGCTGTGACTGTGCCCCATCACGCTGTGACTGTGCCCCATCACGCTGTGACTGTGCCCCATCACGCTGTGACTGTGCCCCATCACGCTGTGAGTATGACCCAGCACACTGTGAGTGAGCCCCATCACGCTGTGAGTGTGCCCCATCACGCTGTGACTGTGACCCATCACGCTGTGACTGTGCCCCTTCACGCTGTGAGTGTGCCCCATCACGCTGTGACTGTGCCCCATCGCGCTGTGAGTGTGCCCCATCACGCTGTGAGTGTGCCCCATCACGCTGTGAGTGTGCCCCATCATGCTGTGAGTGTGACCCATCACTTTGTGAGTGTGCCCCATCACGCTGTGAGTGTGCCCCATCAAGCTGTGACTGTGCCCCATCACGCTGTGAGTGTGCCCCATCACGCTGTGACTGTGTCCCATCACGCTGTGAGTGTGTCCCATCACGCTGTGAGTGTGCCCCATCACGCTGTGACTGTGCCCCATCACGCTGTGAGTGTGCCCCATCACGCTGTGAGTGTGACCCATCACACTGTGAGTGTGCCCCATCAAGCTGTGACTGTGCCCCATCACGCTGTGAGTGTGCCCCATCACGCTGTGAGTGTGACCCATCACACTGTGAGTGTGCCCCATCACGCTGTGAGTGTGTCCCATCATGCTGTGAGTGTGTCCCATCACGCTGTGAGTGTGCCCCATCATGCTGTGAGTGTGACCCATCACACTGTGAGTGTGACCCATCACGCTGTGAGTGTGACCCATCACGCTGTGAGTGTGCCCCATCATGCTGTGAGTGTGCCCCATCATGCTGTGAGTGTGACCCATCACGCTGTGAGTGTGCCCCATCACGCTGTGACTGTGCCCCATCACGCTGTGAGTATGACCCATCACGCTGTGAGTATGCCCCATCACGCTGTGACTGTGCCCCATCACGCTGTGAGTGTGCCCCATCACGCTGTGACTGTGCCCCATCACGCTGTGACTGTGCCCCATCACGCTGTGACTGTGCCCCATCACGCTGTGAATGTGACCCATCACGCTGTGAGTGTGCCTCATCACGCTGTGAGTGTGCCTCATCACGTTGTGAGTGTGCCCCATCACGCTGTGACTGTGCCCCATTACGCTGTGAGTGTGCCTCATCACGTTGTGAGTGTGCCCCATCACGCTGTGACTGTGCCCCATCACACTGTGAGTGTGCCCCATCACGCTGTGACTGTGCCCCATCACGCTGTGAGTGTGCCCCATCACGCTGTGACTGTGCCCCAACAAGCTGTGAGTCTGTCCCATCACGACGTGAGTATGACCCATCACTCTGTGAGTGTGCTCCATCACGCTGTGAGTGTGCCCCATCACGCTGTGACTGTCCACCACCACGCTGTGACTGTGCCCCATCACGCTGTGAGTGTGCCCCATCACGCTGTGACTGTGCCCCACCACGCTGTGACTGTGCCCCATCACACTGTGACTGTGCCCCATCACGCTGTGACTGTGCCCCATCACGCTGTGAGTGTGCCCCATCACGCTGTGAGTGTGCCCCATCACGCTGTGAGTGTGCCCCATCACGCTGTGAGTGTGCCCCATCACGCTGTGACTGTGTCCCATCACGCTGTGAGTGTGCCCGATCACACTGTGAGTGTGCCCCGTCACGCTGTGAGTGTGCCTCATCACGCAGTGACTGTGCCCCATCAGGCTGTGAGTGTGCCCCACCACGCTGTGAGTGTGCCCCACCACGCTGTGAGTGTGCCCCACCACGCTGTGAGTGTGCCCCGTCACGCTGTGACTGTTCCCCGTCACGCTGTGACTGTGCCCCATCACGCTGTGTGTATGACCCATCACGCTGTGACTGTGCCCCATCACGCTGTGAGTGTGCCCCATCACGCTGTGACTGTGCCCCATCACGCTGTGACTGTGCCCCATCACGCTGTGAGTGTGCCCCATCACGCTGTGAGTGTGCCCCATCACGCTGTGAGTGTGACCCATCACGCTGTGACTGTGCCCCATCACGCTGTGACTGTGACCCATCACGCTGTGAGTATGCCCCGTCACGCTGTGAGTGTGACCCATCACGCTGTGACTGTGCCCCATCACGCTGTGAGTGTGACCCGTCACGCTGTGACTGTGCCCCATCATGCTGTGACTGTGCCCCATCACGCTGTGACTGTGCCCCATCACGCTGTGACTGTGCCCCATCACGCTGTGGGTGTGCCCCATCACGCTGTGGGTGTGACCCATCACGCTGTGACTGTGCCCCATCACGCTGTGACTGTGCCCCATCACGCTGTGAGTATGACCCATCACGCTGTGAGTGTGCCCCATCACGCTGTGAGTGCGCCCCATCACGCTGTGAGTGTGCTCCATCACTCTGTGACTGTGCCCCATCACGCTGTGAGTGTGCCCCATCACGCTGTGAGTGTGCCCCATCACGCTGTGAGTGTGCCCCATCACGCTGTGACTTTGCCCCATCACGCTGTGAGTGTGCCCCATCACGCTGTGTGTGTGCACCATCACGCTGTGACTTTGCCCAAACACACTGTGAGTGTGCCACATCACGCTGTTACTGTGCCCCATCACGCTGTGAGTGTGCCCCATCACGCTGCGACTGTGCCCCATCACGCTGTGACTGTGACCCATCATGCTGTGAGTGTGCCCCGTCACGCTGTGACTGTGCCCCATCACGCTGTGAGTATGACCCATCACGCTGTGAGTGTGCCTCATCACGCTGTGAGTGTGCCCCATCACGCTGTGAGTGTGCCCCATCACGCTGTGAGTGTGCTCCATCACTCTGTGAGTGTGCCCCATCACTCTGTGAGTGTGCCCCGTCACGCTGTGTGTGTGCCCCATCACGCTGTGACTGTGCCCCATCACGCTGTGAGTATGACCCATCACGCTGTGAGTGTGCCCCATCACGCTGTGACTGTGCCCCATCACGCTGTGACTGTGCCCCATCACGCTGTGACTGTGCCCCATCACGCTGTGAATGTGACCCATCACGCTGTGAGTGTGCCTCATCACGCTGTGAGTGTGCCTCATCACGTTGTGAGTGTGCCCCATCACGCTGTGACTGTGCCCCATTACGCTGTGAGTGTGCCTCATCACGTTGTGAGTGTGCCCCATCACGCTGTGACTGTGCCCCATCACACTGTGAGTGTGCCCCATCACGCTGTGACTGTGCCCCATCACGCTGTGAGTGTGCCCCCTCACGCTGTGACTGCCCCATCATGCTGTGAGTGTGCCCCGTCACGCTGTGACTGTTCCCCGTCACGCTGTGAGTGTGCCCCGTCACGCTGTGAGTGTGCCCCATCACGCTGTGAGTGTGTCCCGTCACGCTGTGATTGTTCCCCATCACGCTGTGAGTGTGCCCCGTCAAGCTGTGACTGTGCCCCATCACGCTGTGAGTATGACCCATCACGCTGTGAGTGTGCCCCATCACGCTGTGAGTGTGCCCCATCACGCTGTGACTGTGACCCATCATGCTGTGAGTGTGCCCCGTCACGCTGTGACTGTGCCCCATCACGCTGTGAGTATGACCAATCACGCTGTGAGTGTGCCCCATCACGCTGTGAGTGTGCCCCATCACGCTGTGAGTGTGCTCCATCACTCTGTGACTGTGCCCCATCACTCTGTGAGTGTGCCCCGTCACGCTGTGTGTGTGCCCCGTCAGCTGTGACTGTGCCCCGTCACGCTGTGAGTGTGCCCCATCACGCAGTGACTGTGCCCCATCACGCTGTTAGTGTGTCCCATCACGCTGTGAGTGTGCCCCATCACGCTGTGACTGTGCCCCATCACGCTGTGAGTGTGCCCCATCACGCTGTGACTGTGCCCCATCACGCTGTTAGTGTGTCCCATCACGCTGTGAGTGTGTCCCATCACGCTGTGAGTGTGCCCCATCACGCTGTGACTGTGCCCCATCACGCTGTGACTGTGCCCCATCACGCTGTGACTGTGCCCCATCACGCTGTGATTGTGACCCATCACGATGTGAGTGTGCCTCATCACGCTGTGAGTGTGCCTCATCACGTTGTGAGTGTGCCCCATCACGCTGTGACTGTGCCCCATTACGCTGTGAGTGTGCCTCATCACGTTGTGAGTGTGCCTCATCACGTTGTGAGTGTGCCCCATCACGCTGTGACTGTGCGCCATCACGCTGTGACTGTGCCCCATCACACTGTGAGTGTGCCCCATCACGCTGTGAGTGTGCCCCATCACGCTGTGAGTGTGCCCCATCACGCTGTGAGTGTGCCCCATCACGCATGAGTCTGCCCCATCACACTGTGAGTGTGCCCCATCATGCTGTGACTGTGCCCCATCATGCTGTGAGTGTGCCCCATCACGCTGTGACTGTGCCCCAACACGCTGTGAGTGTGCCCCATCACGCTGTGAGTGTGCCCCATCACGCATGAGTCTGCCCCATCACACTGTGAGTGTGCCCCATCACGCTGTGACTGTGCCCCAACACGCTGTGAGTGTGCCCCATCACGCTGTGACTGTGCCCCATCACGCATGAGTCTGCCCCATCACACTGTGAGTGTGCCCCATCATGCTGTGACTGTGCCCCATCATGCTGTGAGTGTGCCCCATCATGCTGTGACTGTGCCCCATCACGCTGTGACTGTGCCCCATCACGCTGTGATTGTGCCCCAACAAGCTGTGACTGTGACCCATCACGCTGTGACTGTGCCCCAACAAGATGTGAGTGTCCCCCATCACGACGTGAGTGTGACCCATCACGCTGTGACTGTGCCCCATCACGCTGTGAGTGTGCCCCGTCACGCTGTGATTGTTCCCCATCACGCTGTGAGTGTGCCCCGTCACGCTGTGACTGTGCCCCATCACGCTGTGAGTGTGCCCCGTCACGCTGTGATTGTTCCCCATCACGCTGTGAGTGTGCCCCGTCACGCTGTGACTGTGCCCCATCACGCTGTGAGTGTGCCCCGTCACGCTGTGATTGTTCCCCATCACGCTGTGAGTGTGCCCCGTCACGCTGTGACTGTGCCCCATCACGCTGTGAGTGTGCCCCGTCACGCTGTGATTGTTCCCCATCACGCTGTGAGTGTGCCCCGTCACGCTGTGACTGTGCCCCATCACGCTGTGACTGTGCCCCATCACGCTGTGAGTATGACCCATCACGCTGTGAGTGTGCCCCATCACGCTGTGAGTGTGCCCCATCACGCTGTGAGTGTGCCCCATCACGCTGTGAGTGTGCCCCATAACGCTGTGACTGTGCCCCATCACGCTGTGAGTGTGCCCATCACGCTGTGACTGTGCCCCATCACGCTGTGAGTGTGCCCCACCACGCCGTGACTGTGCCTCGTCACGCTGTGAGTGTGCCCCGTCACGCTGTGACTGTTCCCCATCACGCTGTGACTGTGCCCCATCACGCTGTGAGTGTGCCCCATCACGCTGTGAGTGTGCCCCGTCACGCTGTGACTGTTCCCCATCACGCTGTGACTGTGCCCCATCACGCTGTGACTGTGCCCCATCACGCTATGACTGTGCCCCATCACGCTGTGAGTGTGCCCCATCATGCTTTGACTGTGCCCCATCACGCTGTGACTGTGCCCCATCACGCTGTGTCTGTGCCCCATCACGCTGTGACTGTGCCCCATCACGCTGTGACTGTGCCCCATCACGCTGTGACTGTGCCCCATCATGCTGTGACTGTTCCCCATCACGCTGTGACTGTTCCCCATCATGCTGTGAGTGTGCCCCATCATGCTGTGACTGTGCCCCATCACGCTGTGACTGTGCCCCATCACGCAATGACTGTGCCCCATCACGCTGTGAGTGTGCCCCATCACGCTGTGAGTGTGCCCCAGCATGCTGTGACTGTGCCCCATCACGCTGTGACTGTGCCCCATCACGCTGTGAGTATGACCCATCACACTGTGAGTGAGCCCCATCACGCTGTGAGTGAGCCCCATCACGCTGTGAGTGAGCCCCATCACGCTGTGAGTGTGCCCCATCACGCTGTGAGTATGACCCATCACAATGTGAGTGTGCCCCATCACGCTGTCACTGAGCCCCATCACGCTGTGAGTGTCACCCATCACACTGTGACTGTGCCCCATCACGCTGTGACTGTGCCCCATCACGCTGTGAGTGTGCCCCATCACGCTGTGAGTGTGCCCCATCACGCTGTGAGTGTGCCCCATCACGCTGTGACTGTGCCCCATCACGCTGTGAGTGTGCACCATCACGCTGTGAGTGTGCACCATCACGCTGTGAGTGTGCACCATCACGCTGTGAGTGTGCCCCATCACGCTGTGAGTGTGCCCCCTCACGCTGTGAGTGTGCCCCGTCACGCTGTGACTGTTCCCCATCACGCTGTGACTGTGCCCCATCACACTGTGAGTGTGCCCCGTCACGCTGTGACTGTTCCCCATCACGCTGTGACTGTGCCCCATCACACTGTGAGTGTGCCCCATCACGCTATGACTGTGCCGCATCACGCTGTGACTGTGCCGCATCACGCTGTGACTGTGCCCCATCACGCTGTGACTGTGCCCCATCATGCTGTGAGTGTGCCCCATCACGCTGTGAGTGTGCCCCATCACGCTGTGAGTGTGCCCCATCATGCTGTGTGTGTGCCCCATCACGCTGTGAGTGTGCCCCATCACGCTGTGTCTGTGCCCCATCACGCTGTGACTGTTCCCCATCACGCTGTGACTGTTCCCCATTATGCTGTGAGTGTGCCCCATCACGCTGTGACTGTGCCCCATCACGCTGTGACTGTGCTCCATCACGCTATGACTGTGCCCCATCACGCTGTGAGTGTGCCCCATCACGTTGTGACTGTGCCCCATCACGCTGTGACTGTGCCCCATCACGCTTTGAGTGTGCCCCATCACGCTGTGACTGTGCCCCATCACGCTGTGACTGTGCCCCATCACGCTGTGAGTATGACCCATCACACTGTGAGTGAGCCCCATCACGCTGTGAGTGAGCCCCATCACGCTGTGAGTGTGCCCCATCACGCTGTGAGTATGACCCATCACAATGTGAGTGTGCCCCATCACGCTGTGACTGTGCCCCATCACGCTGTGAGTGTCACCCATCACACTGTGACTGTGCCCCATCACGCTGTGACTGTGCCCCATCACGCTGTGAGTGTGCCCCATCACGCTGTGAGTGTGCCCATCACGCTGTGAGTGTGCCCATCACGCTGTGACTGTGCCCCATCACGCTGTGAGTGTGCCCCATCACGCTGTGAGTGTGCCCCATCACGCTGTGAGTGTGCCCCATCACGCTGTGACTGTGCCCCATCACGCTGTGAGTATGACCCATCACACTGTGAGTGTGCCCCATCACGCTGTGAGTGTGTCCCATCATGCTGTGACTGTGCCCCATCACGCTGTGAGTATGACCCATCACGCTGTGAGTGTGCCCCATCACGCTGTGACTGTGCCCCATCACGCTGTGAGTGAGCCCCATCACGCTGTGAGTATGACCCATCACGCTGTGAGTGTGCCCCATCACGCTGTGACTGTGCCCCATCACGCTGTGACTGTGCCCCATCACGCTGTGAGTGAGCCCCATCACGCTGTGAGTATGACCCATCACGCTGTGAGTGTGCCCCATCACGCTGTGACTGTGCCCCATCACGCTGTGACTGTGCCCCATCACACTGTGAGTTTGACCCATCACGCTGTGAGTGTGCCCTATCACGCTGTGAGTATGACCCATCACGCTGTGAGTGTGCCCCATCACGCTGTGAGTGTGCCCCATCACGCTGTGAGTGTGCCCCATCACGCTGTGAGTGTGCCCCATCACGCTGTGAGTGTGCCCCATCACGCTGTGAGTGTGCCCCATCACGCTTTGAGTGTGCCCCATCACGCTTTGAGTGTGCCCCATCACGCTGTGACTGTACCCCATCATGCTGTGAGTGTGGCCCATCACGCTGTGAGTATGACCCATCACGCTGTGAATGTGCCCCATCATGCTGTGAGTGTGCCCCATCACGCTGTGAGTGAGCCCCATCATGCTGTGAGTGTGCCCCATCACACTGTGACTGTGCCCCATCACGCTGTGAGTGTGTCCCATCACGCTGTGAGTGTGCCCCATCACGCTGTGACTGTGCCCCATCACGCTGTGAGTGTGCCCCATCACGCTGTGACTGTGCCCCATCACGCTGTGAGTATGACCCATCACACTGTGAGTGTGCCCCATCACGCTGTGAGTGTGCCCCATCACGCTGTGAGTGTGCCCCATCACGCTGTGAGTGTGCCCCATCACGCTTTGAGTGTGCCCCATCACGCTTTGAGTGTGCCCCATCACGCTGTGACTGTACCCCATCATGCTGTGAGTGTGGCCCATCACGCTGTGAGTATTACCCATCACGCTGTGAGTGTGCCCCATCACGCTGTGACTGTGCCCCATCACGCTGTGAGTATGACCCATCACACTGTGAGTGTGCCCCATCACGCTGTGAGTGTGCCCCATCACGCTGTGAGTATGACCCATCACATTGTGAGTGTGCCCCATCACGCTGTGACTGTGCCCCATCACGCTGTGAGTGTGCCCCATCACGCTGTGAGTGTGCCCCATCACGATGTGACTGTGCCCCAACACGCTGTGAGTGTGCCCCATCACGCTGTGACTGTGCCCCATCACGCTGTGAGTATGACCCATCACATTGTGAGTGTGCCCCATCACGCTGTGACTGTGCCCCATCACGCTGTGACTGTGCCCCATCACGCTGTGAGTGTGCCCCATCACGCTGTGACTGTGCCCCATCACGCTGTGAATGTGACCCATTACGCTGTGAGTGTGCCTCATCACGTTGTGAGTGTGCCCCATCACGCTGTGACTGTGCCCCATTACGCTGTTACTGTGCATCACCACGCTGTGACTGTGCCCCATCACGCTGTGAGTGTGCCCCATCACGCTGTGACTGTGCCCCACCATGCTGTGACTGTGCCCCATCACGCTGTGACTGTGCCCCATCACGCTGTGACTGTGCCCCATCACGCTGTGACTGTGCGCCATCACGCTGTGAGTGTGCCCATCACGCTGTGAGTGTGCCCCATCACGCTGTGAGTGTGCCCATCACGCTGTGACTGTGCCCCTTCACGCTGTGAGTGTGCCCCGTCACGCTGTGACTGTTCCCCATCACGCTGTGACTGTGCCCCCTAACGCTGTGAGTGTGCCCCATCACGCTGTGAGTGTGCCCCGTCACGCTGTGACTGTTCCCCATCACGCTGTGACTGTGCCCCATCACGCTGTGACTGTGCCCCATCACGCTATGACTGTGCCCCATCACGCTGTGAGTGTGCCCCATCATGCTTTGACTGTGCCCCATCACGCTGTGACTGTGCCCCATCACGCTGTGACTGTACCCCATCACATTGTGAGTGTGCCCCATCACGCTGTGACTGTGCCCCATCACGCTGTGACTGTGCCCCATCATGCTGTGACTGTTCCCCATCACGCTGTGACTGTCCCCATCATGCTGTGACTGTTCCCCATCACGCTGTGACTGTTCCCCATCATGCTGTGAGTGTGCCCCATCACGCTGTGACTGTGCCCCATCACGCTGTGACTGTGCCCCATCACGCTGTGACTGTGCCCCATCACGCTGTGAGTGTGCCCCATCACGCTGTGACTGTGCCCCATCACGCTGTGACTGTGCCCCATCATGCTGTGAGTATGACCCATCACACTGTGAGTGAGCCCCATCACGCTGTGAGTGAGCCCCATCACGCTGTGAGTGTGCCCCATCACGCTGTGAGTATGACCCATCACAATGTGAGTTTGCCCCATCACGCTGTCACTGAGCCCCATCACGCTGTGAGTGTCACCCATCACACTGTGACTGTGCCCCATCACGCTGTGACTGTGCCCCATCACGCTGTGAGTGTGCCCCATCACGCTGTGAGTGTGCCCCATCACGCTGTAAGTGTGCCCCATCACGCTGTGAGTGTGCCCCATCACGTTGTGAGTGTGCCCCATCACGCTGTGACTGTGCCCCATCACGCTGTGACTGTGCCCCATCATGCTGTGACTGTTCCCCATCACGCTGTGACTGTCCCCATCATGCTGTGACTGTTCCCCATCACGCTGTGACTGTTCCCCATCATGCTGTGAGTGTGCCCCATCACGCTGTGACTGTGCCCCATCACGCTGTGACTGTGCCCCATCACGCTGTGACTGTGCCCCATCACGCTGTGAGTGTGCCCCATCACGCTGTGACTGTGCCCCATCACGCTGTGACTGTGCCCCATCATGCTGTGAGTATGACCCATCACACTGTGAGTGAGCCCCATCACGCTGTGAGTGAGCCCCATCACGCTGTGAGTGTGCCCCATCACGCTGTGAGTATGACCCATCACAATGTGAGTTTGCCCCATCACGCTGTCACTGAGCCCCATCACGCTGTGAGTGTCACCCATCACACTGTGAGTGTGCCCCATCACGCTGTGAGTGTGCCCCATCACGCTGTGAGTGTGCCCCATCACGCTGTGAGTGTGCCCCATCACGCTGTGAGTGTGCACCATCACGCTGTGAGTGTGCCCCATCACGCTGTGACTGTGCCTCATCACGCTGTGAGTGTGCCCCGTCACGCTGTGACTGTTCCCCATCACGCTGTGACTGTGCCCCATCACACTGTGAGTGTGCCCCGTCACGCTGTGACTGTTCCCCTTCACGCTGTGACTGTGCCGCATCACGCTGTGACTGTGCCGCATCACGCTGTGACTGTGCCCCATCACGCTGTGACTGTGCCCCATCACGCTGTGACTGTGCCCCATCACGCTGTGACTGTGCCCCATCATGCTGTGACTGTTCCCCATCACGCTGTGACTGTTCCCCATCACGCTGTGAGTGTGCCCCATCACGCTGTGACTGTGCCCCATCACGCTGTGACTGTGCCCCATCACGCTATGACTGTGCCCCATCACGCTGTGACTGTGCCCCATCACGCTGTGACTGTGCCCCATCACGCTATGACTGTGCCCCATCACGCTGTGAGTGTGCCCCATCACGCTGTGACTGTGACCCATCACGCTGTGACTGTGCTCCATCACGCTGTGACTGTGCCCCATCACGCTGTGACTGTGCCCCATCACGCTCTGACTGTGCCCCATCACGCTGTGAGTGTGCCCCATCACGCTGTGACTGTGACCCATCACGCTGTGACTGTGCCCCATCACGCTGTGACTGTGCCCCATCACGCTGTGAGTGTGCCCCATCATGCTGTGAGTGTGCCCCATCACGCTGTGAGTGTGCCCCATCACGCTGTGACTGTGACCCATCACGCTGTGACTGTGCCCCATCACGCTGTGAGTGTGCCCCATCACGCTGTGACTGTGACCCATCACGCTGTGACTGTGCCCCATCACGCTGTGAGTGTGCCCCATCACGCTGTGACTGTGCCCCATCACGCTGTGAGTGTGCCCCATCACGCTGTGAGTGTGCCCCATCACGCTGTGAGTGTGCCCCATCACGCTGTGAGTGTGACCCATCACACTATGAGTGTGACCCATCACGCTGTGAGTGTGCCCCATCACGCTGTGAGTGTGCCCCATCAAGCTGTGACTGTGCCCATCACGCTGTGAGTGTGCCCCATCACGCTGTGAGTGTGCCCCATCACGCTGAGATTGTGCCCCATCACGCTGTGACTGTGCCCCATCACGCTGTGAGTGTGTCCCATCACGCTGTGAGTGTGCCCCATCACGCTGTGAGTGTGCCCCATCAAGCTGTGACTGTGCCCCATCACGCTGTGAGTGTGCCCCATCACGCTGTGAGTGTGACCCATCACACTGTGAGTGTGCCCCATCAAGCTGTGACTGTGCCCCATCACGCTGTGAGTGTGCCCCATCACGCTGTGAGTGAGCCCCATCACGCTGTGAGTGTGCCCCATCACGCTGTGACTGTGCCCCATCATGCTGTGAGTGTGCCCCATCACGCTGTGAGTGTGCCCCATCAAGCTGTGACTGTGCCCCATCACGCTGTGAGTGTGCCCCATCACGCTGTGAGTGTGACCCATCACACTGTGAGTGTGCCCCATCAAGCTGTGACTGTGCCCCATCACGCTGTGACTGTGCCCCATCACGCTGTGAGTGTGCCCCATCACGCTGTGAGTGTGCCCCATCACGCTGTGAGTGTGACCCATCACACTGTGAGTGTGCCCCATCAAGCTGTGACTGTGCCCCATCACGCTGTGAGTGTGCCCCATCACGCTGTGAGTGAGCCCCATCACGCTGTGAGTGTGACCCATCATGCTGTGAGTGTGTCCCATCACGCTGTGAGTGTGCCCCATCACGCTGTGAGTGTGCCCCATCACGCTGTGAGTGTGTCCCATCATGCTGTGAGTGTGCCCCATCACTCTGTGAGTGTGCCCCATCACGCTGTGAGTGTGCCCCATCACGCTGTGAGTGTGTCCCATCATGCTGTGAGTGTGTCCCATCACGCTGTGAGTGTGCCCCATCATGCTGTGAGTGTGACCCATCACACTGTGAGTGTGACCCATCACGCTGTGAGTGTGCCCCATCACGCTGTGAGTGTGCCCCATCACGATGTGACTGTGACCCATCACACTGTGAGTGTGCCCCATCACGCTGTGAGTGTGTCCCATCATGCTGTGAGTGTGTCCCATCACGCTGTGAGTGTGCCCCATCATGCTGTGAGTGTGACCCATCACACTGTGAGTGTGACCCATCACGCTGTGAGTGTGCCCCATCATGCTGTGAGTGTGCCCCATCATGCTGTGAGTGTGACCCATCACGCTGTGAGTGTGCCCCATCACGCTGTGAGTGTGCCCCATCACGCTGTGAGTATGACCCATCACGCTGTGAGAATGCCCCATCACGCTGTGACTGTGCCCCATCACGCTGTGAGTGTGCCCCATCACGCTGTGACTGTGCCCCATCACGCTGTGACTGTGCCCCATCACGCTGTGACTGTGCCCCATCACGCTGTGAGTGTGCCCCATCACGCTGTGACTGTGCCCCATCACGCTGTGAGTGTGCCCCATCACACTGTGAGTGTGCCCCATCATGCTGTGACTGTGCCCCATCATGCTGTGAGTGTGACCCATCACGCTGTGACTGTGCCCCATCACGCTGTGAGTGTGCCCCATCACACTGTGAGTGTGCCCCATCACGCTGTGACTGTGCCCCATCATGCTGTGAGTGTGACCCATCACGCTGTGAGTGTGCCCCATCACGCTGTGAGTGTGCCCCATCACGCTGTGACTGTGCACCATCACGCTGTGAGTGTGACCCATCACGCTGTGACTGTGCCCCATCACGCTGTGAGTGTGACCCATCACACTGTGAGTGTGCCCCATCACGCTGTGACTGTGTCCCATCATGCTGTGAGTGTGCCCCATCACGCTGTGACTGTGCCCCATCACGCTGTGAGTGTGCCCCATCACGCTGTGACTGTGTCCCATCATGCTGTGAGTGTGCCCCATCACGCTGTGACTGTGCCCCATCACGCTGTGAGTGAGCCCCATCACGCTGTGAGTGTGCCCCATCACGCTGTGACTGTGCCCCATCACGCTGTGAGTGTGCCCCATCACGCTGTGACTGTGCACCATCAAGCTGTGAGTGTGCCCCATCACGCTGTGACTGTGCCCCATCACGCTGTGAGTGTGACCCATCACACTGTGAGTGTGCCCCATCACGCTGTGACTGTGTCCCATCATGCTGTGAGTGTGCCCCATCACGCTGTGACTGTGCCCCATCACGCTGTGAGTGTGCCCCATCACGCTGTGACTGTGTCCCATCATGCTGTGAGTGTGCCCCATCACGCTGTGAATGTGCCCCATCACGCTGTGACTGTGCCCCATCACGCTGTGAGTGTGCCCCATCACGCTGTGAGTGTGCCCCATCACGCTGTGACTGTGCCCCATCACGCTGTGAGTGTGCCCCATCACGCTGTGACTGTGCCCCATCACGCTGTGACTGTGCCCCATCACGCTGTGACTGTGCCCCATCACGCTGTGACTGTGCCCCATCACGCTGTGAGTGTGCCCCATCACGCTGTGACTGTGCCCCATCACGCTGTGACTGTGCCCCATCACGCTGTGAGTGTGCCCCATCACGCTGTGACTGTGCCCCATCACGCTGTGAGTGTGCCCCATCACACTGTGAGTGTGCCCCATCACGCTGTGACTGTGCCCCATCACGCTGTGACTGTGCACCCCACCGCGCTGTGAGTGTGCCCCATCACGCTGTGACTGTGCCCCATCACGCTGTGACTGTGCCCCATCACGCTGTGAGTGGGCCCCATCACACTGTGAGTGTGCCCCATCACGCTGTGAGTGTGCCCCATCACGCTGTGAGTGTGCCCCATCACGCTGTGAGTGTGCCCCATCACACTGTGAGTGTGCCCCATCACGCTGTGAGTGTGCCCCATCACGCTGTGAC
Organism: Scyliorhinus torazame; assembly: GCF_047496885.1. Taxonomy (NCBI): domain Eukaryota; kingdom Metazoa; phylum Chordata; class Chondrichthyes; order Carcharhiniformes; family Scyliorhinidae; genus Scyliorhinus; species Scyliorhinus torazame. The sequence goes on from NC_092709.1 coordinate 372,493,532, forward strand.
TGTGCCCCATCACGCTGTGACTGTGCCCCATCACGCTGTGAGTGTGCCCCATCACACTGTGAGTGTGCCCCATCACGCTGTGAGTGTGCCCCATCACGCTGTGAGTGTGCCCCATCACGCTGTGAGTGTGCCCCATCACGCTGTGAGTGTGCCCCATCACGCTGTGACTATGCACCATCATGCTGTGAGTGTGCCCCATCCCGCTGTGAGTGTGCCCCATCACGCTGTGACTGTGCCCCATCACGCTGTGAGTGTGCCCCATCACACTGTGAGTGTGCTCCATCACGCTGTGAGTGTGCCCCATCACGCTGTGACTGTGCCCCATCACGCTGTGAATGTGACCCATCATGCTGTGAGTGTGGCCCATCACACTGTGAGTGTGCCCCATCACGCTGTGAGTGTGCCCCATCACGCTGTGAGTGTGCCCCATCACGCTGTGAGTGTGCCCCATCACGCTGTGAATGTGACCCATCACACTGTGAGTGTGCCCCATCACGCTGTGAGTGTGCCCCATCACGCTGTGAGTGTGCCCCATCACGCTGTGAGTGTGCCCCATCACGCTGTGACTGTGCCCCATCACGCTGTGAATGTGACCCATCACGCTGTGAGTGTGGCCCATCACGCTGTGAGTGTGCCCCATCACACTGTGACTGTGCCCCATCACACTGTGAGTGTGACCCATCACACTGTGAGTGTGCCCCATCACGCTGTGAGTGTGCCCCATGACGCTGTGACTGTGCCCCAACACGCTGTGAGTGTGCCCCATCACGCTGTGACTGTGCCCCATCACGCTGTGACTGTGCCCCATCACGCTGTGAGTATGACCCATCACTCTGTGAGTGTGCCCCATCACGCTGTGACTGTGCCCCATCACGCTGTGACTGTGCCCCATCACGCTGTGAGTGTGCCCCATCACGCTGTGACTGTGCCCCATCACGCTGTGAATGTGACCCATTACGCTGTGAGTGTGCCTCATCACGTTGTGAGTGTGCCCCATCACGCTGTGACTGTGCCCCATTACGCTGTGAGTGTGCCCCATCACACTGTGAGAGTGCCCCATCACGCTGTGAGTGTGCCCCATCACGCTGTGAGTGTGACCCATCACGCATGAGTGTGCCCCATCACGCTGTGAGTGTGCCCCATCACGCTGTGAGTGTGCCCCATCACGCTGTGAGTGTGCCCCATCACGCTGTGAGTGTGCCCCATCACGCTGTGAGTGTGCCCCATCACGCTGTGAGTGTGCCCCATCACGCTGTGACTGTGCCCCATCACGCTGTGACTGTGCCCCATCACGCTGTGAGTGTGCCCCGTCACGCTGTGAGTGTGCTCCATCACGCTGTGAGTGTGCCCCGTCACGCTGTGATTGTTCCCCATCACGCTGTGAGTGTGCCCCGTCACGCTGTGACTGTGCCCCATCACGCTGTGACTGTGCCCCGTCACGCTGTGATTGTTCCCCGTCACGCTGTGAGTGTGCCCCGTCACGCTGTGACTGTGCCCCATCACGCTGTGACTGTGCCCCATCACGCTGTGACTGTGCCCCATCACGCTGTGACTGTGCGCCATCACGCTGTGAATGTGCCCATCACGCTGTGAGTGTGCCCCATCACGCTGTGACTGTGCCCCATCACGCTGTGTCTGTGCCCCTTCACGCTGTGAGTATGACCCATCACGCTGTGACTGTGCCCCATCACGCTGTGACTGTGCCCCATCACGCTGTGACTGTGCCCCATCACGCTGTGACTGTGCCCCTTCACGCTGTGAGTATGACCCATCACGCTGTGACTGTGCCCCATCACGCTGTGACTGTGCCCCACCACGCTGTGAGTGTGCCCCATCACGCTGTGACTGTGCCCCATCACACTGTGAGTATGACCCATCACTCTGTGAGTGTGCCCCATCACGCTGTGACTGTGCCCCATCACGCTGTGAGTGTGCCCCATCACGCTGTGACTGTTTCCCATCACGCTGTGAGTGTGCCCCGTCACGCTGTGAGTGTGCCTCATCACGCTGTGACTGTGACCCATCATGCTGTGAGTGTGCCCCGTCATGCTGTGAGTGTGCCCCGTCACGCTGTGACTGTTCCCCATCACGCTGTGAGTGTGCCCCGTCACGCTGTGACTGTGTCCCATCACGCTGTGAGTATGACCCATCACGCTGTGAGTGTGCCCCATCACGCTGTGAGTGTGCCCCGTCACGCTGTGACTGTTCCCCATCACGCTGTGAGTGTGCCCCGTCACGCTGTGACTGTGCCCCATCATGCTGTGAGTGTGCCCATCACGCTGTTACTGTGCCCCATCACGCTGTGAGTGTGCCCCATCACGCTGTGAGTGTGCCCCATCACGCTGTGAGTGTGCCCCATCACGCTGTGACTGTGCCTCATCACGCTGTGAGTGTGCCCCATCACCCTGTGACTTTGCCCCATCACTCTGTGAGTGTGCCCCATCACGCTGTGAGTGTGTCCCATCATGCTGTGAGTGTGCCCCATCACGCAGTGACTGTGCCCCATCACGCTGTGAGTGAGCCCCATCACGCTGTGAGTATGACCCATCACGCTGTGAGTGTGCCCCATCACGCTGTGACTGTGCCCCATCACGCTGTGAGTATGACCCATCACACTGTGAGTGTGCCCCATCACGCTGTGAGTGTGCCCCATCACGCTGTGACTGTGCCCCATCACGCTGTGAGTGTGCCCCATCACACTGTGAGTGTGCCCCATCACGCTGTGACTGTGCCCCATCACGCTGTGAATGTGACCCATCATGCTGTGAGTGTGGCCCATCACGCTGTGAGTGTGCCCCATCACGCTGTGACTGTGCCCCATCACGCTGTGACTGTGCCCCATCACGCTGTGAGTATGACCCATCACACTGTGAGTGTGCCCCATCACGCTGTGAGTGTGCCCCATCACGCTGTGACTGTGCCCCAACACGCTGTGAGTGTGCCCCATCACGCTGTGACTGTGCCCCATCACGCTGTGACTGTGCCCCATCACTCTGTGAGTATGACCCATCACTCTGTGAGTGTGCCCCATCACGCTGTGACTGTGCCCCATCACGCTGTGAGTGTGCCCCATCACGCTGTGAGTGTGCCCCATCACGCTGTGACTGTGCCCCATCACGCTGTGAATGTGACCCATTACGCTGTGAGTGTGCCTCATCACGTTGTGAGTGTGCCCCATCACGCTGTGACTGTGCCCCATTACGCTGTGAGTGTGCCCCATCACACTGTGAGAGTGCCCCATCACGCTGTGAGTGTGCCCCATCACGCTGTGAGTGTGCCCCATTACGCTGTGAGTGTGCCCCATCACACTGTGAGTGTGCCCCGTCACGCTGTGACTGTGTCCCATCACGCTGTGAGTATGACCCATCACGCTGTGAGTGTGCCCCATCACGCTGTGAGTGTGCCCCGTCACGCTGTGACTGTTCCCCATCACGCTGTGAGTGTGCCCCGTCACGCTGTGACTGTGCCCCATCATGCTGTGAGTGTGCCCATCACGCTGTTACTGTGCCCCATCACGCTGTGAGTGTGCCCCATCACGCTGTGAGTGTGCCCCATCACGCTGTGAGTGTGCCCCATCACGCTGTGACTGTGCCTCATCACGCTGTGAGTGTGCCCCATCACGCTGTGACTTTGCCCCATCACTCTGTGAGTGTGCCCCATCACGCTGTGAGTGTGTCCCATCATGCTGTGAGTGTGCCCCATCACGCAGTGACTGTGCCCCATCACGCTGTGAGTGAGCCCCATCACGCTGTGAGTATGACCCATCACGCTGTGAGTGTGCCCCATCACGCTGTGACTGTGCCCCATCACGCTGTGAGTATGACCCATCACACTGTGAGTGTGCCCCATCACGCTGTGAGTGTGCCCCATCACGCTGTGACTGTGCCCCATCACGCTGTGAGTGTGCCCCATCACACTGTGAGTGTGCCCCATCACGCTGTGACTGTGCCCCATCACGCTGTGAATGTGACCCATCATGCTGTGAGTGTGGCCCATCACGCTGTGAGTGTGCCCCATCACGCTGTGACTGTGCCCCATCACGCTGTGACTGTGCCCCATCACGCTGTGAGTATGACCCATCACACTGTGAGTGTGCCCCATCACGCTGTGAGTGTGCCCCATCACGCTGTGACTGTGCCCCAACACGCTGTGAGTGTGCCCCATCACGCTGTGACTGTGCCCCATCACGCTGTGACTGTGCCCCATCACTCTGTGAGTATGACCCATCACTCTGTGAGTGTGCCCCATCACGCTGTGACTGTGCCCCATCACGCTGTGAGTGTGCCCCATCACGCTGTGAGTGTGCCCCATCACGCTGTGACTGTGCCCCATCACGCTGTGAATGTGACCCATTACGCTGTGAGTGTGCCTCATCACGTTGTGAGTGTGCCCCATCACGCTGTGACTGTGCCCCATTACGCTGTGAGTGTGCCCCATCACACTGTGAGAGTGCCCCATCACGCTGTGAGTGTGCCCCATCACGCTGTGAGTGTGCCCCATCACGCATGAGTGTGCCCCATCACGCTGTGAGTGTGCCCCATCACGCTGTGACTGTGCCCCATCACGCTGTGAGTGTGCCCCATCACGCTGTGAGTGTGCCCCATCACGCTGTGAGTGTGCCCCATCACGCTGTGAGTGTGCCCCATCACGCTGTGACTGTGCCCCATCACGCTGTGACTGTGCCCTGTCACGCTGTGAGTGTGCTCCATCACGCTGTGAGTGTGCCCCGTCACGCTGTGATTGTTCCCCATCACGCTGTGAGTGTGCCCCGTCACGCTGTGACTGTGCCCCATCACGCTGTGACTGTGCCCCGTCACGCTGTGATTGTTCCCCGTCACGCTGTGAGTGTGCCCCGTCACGCTGTGACTGTGCCCCATCACGCTGTGACTGTGCCCCATCACGCTGTGACTGTGCCCCATCACGCTGTGACTGTGCGCCATCACGCTGTGAATGTGCCCATCACGCTGTGAGTGTGCCCCATCACGCTGTGAGTGTGCCCATCACGCTGTGACTGTGCCCCTTCACGCTGTGAGTATGACCCATCACGCTGTGACTGTGCCCCATCACGCTGTGACTGTGCCCCACCACGCTGTGAGTGTGCCCCATCACGCTGTGACTGTGCCCCATCACACTGTGAGAATGACCCATCACTCTGTGAGTGTGCCCCATCACGCTGTGACTGTGCCCCATCACGCTGTGAGTGTGCCCCATCACGCTGTGACTGTTTCCCATCACGCTGTGAGTGTGCCCCGTCACGCTGTGAGTGTGCCTCATCACGCTGTGACTGTGACCCATCATGCTGTGAGTGTGCCCCGTCATGCTGTGAGTGTGCCCCGTCACGCTGTGACTGTTCCCCATCACGCTGTGAGTGTGCCCCGTCACGCTGTGACTGTGTCCCATCACGCTGTGAGTATGACCCATCACGCTGTGAGTGTGCCCCATCACGCTGTGAGTGTGCCCCGTCACGCTGTGACTGTTCCCCATCACGCTGTGAGTGTGCCCCGTCATGCTGTGACTGTGCCCCATCACGCTGTGAGTGTGCCCATCACGCTGTGACTGTGCCCCATCACGCTGTGAGTGTGCCCCATCACGCTGTGAGTGTGCCCCATCACGCTGTGAGTGTGCCCCATCACGCTGTGACTGTGCCTCATCACGCTGTGAGTGTGCCCCATCACGCTGTGACTTTGCCCCATCACTCTGTGAGTGTGCCCCATCACGCTGTGACTGTGCCCCATCACGCTGTGAGTGTGCCCCATCACGCTGTGAGTGTGCCCCATCACGCTGTGACTGTGCCCCATCACGCTGTGACTGTGCCTCATCACGCTGTGAGCGTGCCCCATCACGCTGTGACTTTGCCCCATCACTCTGTGTGTGCCCCATCATGCTGTGAGTGTGCCCCATCACACTGTGAGTGTGCCCCGTCACGCTGTGACTGTTCCCCATCACGCTGTGAGTGTCCCCATCACGCTGTGACTGTGCCCCATCACGCTGTGAGTGTGCCCCATCACGCTGTGACTGTGCCCCATCACGCTGTGACTGTGCCCCATCACGCTGTGAATGTGACCCATCAGGCTGTGAGTGTGCCTCTTCACGTTGTGAGTGTGCCCCATCACGCTGTGACTGTGCCCCATTACGCTGTGAATGTGCCTCATCACGTTGTGAGTGTGCCCCATCACGCTGTGACTGTGCCCCATCACACTGTGAGTGTGCCCCATCACGCTGTGAGTGTGCCCCATCACGCATGAGTATGCCCCATCACGCTGTGAGTGTGCCCCATCACGCTGTGACTGTGCCCCATCATGCTGTGAGTGTGCCCCATCACGCTGTGACTGTGCCCCAACACGCTGTGAGTGTGCCCCATCACGCTGTGACTGTGCCCCAACAAGCTGTGAGTGTGCCCCATCACGCTGTGACTGTGCCCCAACAAGCTGTGAGTGTGTCCCATCACGACGTGAGTATGACCCATCACTCTATGAGTGTGCCCCATCACGCTGTGAGTGTGCCCCATCACGCTGTGACTGTGCCCCACCACGCTGTGACTGTGCCCCATCACGCTGTGACTGTGCCCCATCACGCTGTGACTGTGCCCCATCAGGCTGTGACTGTGCCTCTTCACGCTGTGAGTATGACCCATCACGCTGTGACTGTGCCCCATCACGCTGTGACTGTGCCCCACCACGCTGTGAGTGTGCCCCATCACGCTGTGAGTGTGCCCCATCACGCTGTGAGTATGACCCATCACTCTGTGAGTGTGCCCCATCACGCTGTGACTGTGCCCCATCACGATGTGAGTGTGCCCCATCACGCTGTGACTGTTCCCCATCACGCTGTGAGTGTGCCCCGTCACGCTGTGAGTGTGCCTCATCACGCTGTGACTGTGACCCATCATGCTGTGAGTGTGCCCCACCACGCTGGGAGTGTGCCCCGTCACGCTGTGACTGTGCCCCATCACGCTGTGAGTGTGCCCCGTCACGCTGTGAGTGTGCCCCGTCACGCTGTGAGTGTGCCCCGTCACGCTGTGATTGTTCCCCATCACGCTGTGAGTGTGCCCCATCACGCTGTGAGTGTGCCCCATCACTCTGTGTGTGCCCCATCATGCTGTGAGTGTGCCCCATCACACTGTGAGTGTGCCCCGTCACGCTGTGATTGTTCCCCATCACGCTGTGAGTGTGCCCCATCACGCTGTGAGTGTGCCCCATCACTCTGTGTGTGCCCCATCATGCTGTGAGTGTGCCCCATCACACTGTGAGTGTGCCCCGTCACGCTGTGATTGTTCCCCATCACGCTGTGAGTGTGCCCCATCACGCTGTGAGTGTGCCCCATCACTCTGTGTGTGCCCCATCATGCTGTGAGTGTGCCCCGTCACGCTGTGACTGTGCCCCATCACGATGTGACTTTGCCCCATCACTCTGTGTGTGCCCCATCATGCTGTGAGTGTGCCCCATCACACTGTGAGTGTGCCCCGTCACGCTGTGACTGTTCCCCATCACGCTGTGAGTGTCCCCATCACGCTGTGACTGTGCCCCATCACGCTGTGAGTGTGCCCCATCACGCTGTGACTGTGCCCCATCACGCTGTGACTGTGCCCCATCACGCTGTGAATGTGACCCATCAGGCTGTGAGTGTGCCTCTTCACGTTGTGAGTGTGCCCCATCACGCTGTGACTGTGCCCCATTACACTGTGAATGTGCCTCATCACGTTGTGAGTGTGCCCCATGACGCTGTGACTGTGCCCCATCACACTGTGAGTGTGCCCCATTACGCTGTGAGTGTGCCCCATCACGCATGAGTATGCCCCATCACGCTGTGAGTGTGCCCCATCACGCTGTGACTGTGCCCCATCATGCTGTGAGTGTGCCCCATCACGCTGTGACTGTGCCCCAACACGCTGTGAGTGTGCCCCATCACGCTGTGACTGTGCCCCAACAAGCTGTGAGTGTGCCCCATCACGCTGTGACTGTGCCCCAACAAGCTGTGAGTGTGTCCCATCACGACGTGAGTATGACCCATCACTCTATGAGTGTGCCCCATCACGCTGTGAGTGTGCCCCATCACGCTGTGACTGTGCCCCACCACGCTGTGACTGTGCCCCATCACGCTGTGACTGTGCCCCATCACGCTGTGAATGTGCCCCATCAGGCTGTGACTGTGCCTCTTCACGCTGTGAGTATGACCCATCACGCTGTGACTATGCCCCATCACGCTGTGACTGTGCCCCACCACGCTGTGAGTGTGCCCCATCACGCTGTGAGTGTGCCCCATCACGCTGTGAGTATGACCCATCACTCTGTGAGTGTGCCCCATCACGCTGTGACTGTGCCCCATCACGATGTGAGTGTGCCCCATCACGCTGTGACTGTTCCCCATCACGCTGTGAGTGTGCCCCGTCACGCTGTGAGTGTGCCTCATCACGCTGTGACTGTGACCCATCATGCTGTGAGTGTGCCCCACCACGCTGTGAGTGTGCCCCGTCACGCTGTGACTGTGCCCCATCACGCTGTGAGTGTGCCCCGTCACGCTGTGAGTTTGCCCCGTCACGCTGTGAGTGTGCCCCGTCACGCTGTGATTGTTCCCCATCACGCTGTGAGTGTGCCCCGTCACGCTGTGACTGTGCCCCATCACGCTGTGAGTATGACCCATCACGCTGTGAGTGTGCCCCATCACGCTGTGAGTGTGCCCCATCACGCTGTGAGTGTGCCCCATCACGCTGTGAGTGTGCCCCATAACGCTGTGACTGTGCCCCATCACGCTGTGAGTGTGCCCCATCACGCTGTGAGTGTGCCCCATCACGCTGTGAGTGTGCCCCATCACGCTGTGACTGTGCCCCGTCACGCTGTGACTGTTCCCCATCACGCTGTGACTGTGCCCCATCACGCTGTGAGTGTGCCCCGTCACGCTGTGACTGTTCCCCATCACGCTGTGACTGTGCCGCAATAGGCTGTGACTGTGACCCATCACGCTGTGAGTGTGCCCCATCATGCTGTGACTGTGCCCCATCACGCTGTGACTGTGCCCCATCACGCTGTGACTGTGCCCCATCACGCTGTGAGTGTGCCCCATCATGCTGTGACTGTGCCCCATCACGCTGTGAGTGCGCCCCATCACGTTGTGACTGTGCCCCATCACGCTGTGACTGTGCCCCATCACGCTGTGACTGTGCCCCATCACGCTGTGACTGTGCCCCATCACGCTGTGAGTGTGCCCCATCACGCTGTGACTGTGCCCCATCACGCTGTGACTGTGCCCCATCACGCTGTGAGTGTGTCCCATCACACTGTGAGTGAGCCCCATTACGCTGTGAGTGTGCCCCATCACGCTGTGAGTGTGCCCCATCACGCTGTGAGTATGACCCATCACACTGTGAGTGTGCCCCATCACGCTGTCACTGAGCCCCATCACGCTGTGAGTGTCACCCATCACACTGTGACTGTGCCCCATCACGCTGTGACTGTGCCCCATCACGCTGTGACTGTGCCCCATCACGCTGTGAGTGTGCCACATCACGCTGTGAGTGTGCCCCATCACGCTGTGAGTGTGCCCCATCACGCTGTGAGTGTGCCCCATCACGCTGTGACTGTGCCCCATCACGCTGTGAGTGTGCACCATCACGCTGTGAGTGTGCACCATCACGCTGTGAGTGTGCCCCATCACGCTGTGAGTGTGCCCCATCACGCTGTGACTGTGCCTCATCACGCTGTGAGTGTGCCCCGTCACGCTGTGACTGTTCCCCATCACGCTGTGACTGTGCCCCATCACACTGTGAGTGTGCCCCATCACGCTGTGACTGTGCCCCACCACGCTGTGACTGTTCCCCATCACGCTGTGACTGTTCCCCATCATGCTGTGAGTGTGCCCCATCACGCTGTGACTGTGCCCCATCACGCTATGACTGTGCCCCATCACGCTGTGAGTGTGCCCCATCATGCTGTGACTGTGCCCCATCACGCTGTGACTGTGCCCCATCACGCTGTGAGTGTGCCCCATCACGCTGTGACTGTGCCCCATCACGCTGTGAGTGTGCCCCATCACGCTGTGACTGTGCCCCATCACGCTGTGAGTGTGCCCCATCACGCTGTGAGTGTGCCCCATCACGCTGTGAGTGTGCCCCATCACGCTGTGAGTGTGCCCCATCACGCTGTGACTGTGCCCCATCACGCTGTGACTGTGCCCCACCACGCTGTGACTGTGCCCCATCACGCTGTGACTGTGCCCCATCACGCTGTGACTGTGCCCCATCAGGCTGTGACTGTGCCCCTTCACGCTGTGAGTATGACCCATCATGCTGTGACTGTGCCCCATCACGCTGTGACTGTGCCCCACCACGCTGTGAGTGTGCCCCATCACGCTGTGACTGTGCCCCATCAGGCTGTGAGTATGACCCATCACTCTGTGAGTGTGCCCCATCACGCTGTGAATGTGGCCCATCACGCTGTGAGTGTGCCCCATCACGCTGTGACTGTTCCCCATCACGCTGTGAGTGTGCCCCGTCACGCTGTGAGTGTGCCTCATCATGCTGTGACTGTGACCCATCACGCTGTGAGTGTGCCCCGTCACGCTGTGAGTGTGCCCCGTCACACTGTGACTGTGCCCCATCACGCTGTGAGTATGACCCATCACGCTGTGAGTGTGCACCATCACGCTGTGAGTGTGCCCCATCACGCTGTGAGTGTGCCCCGTCACGCTGTGATTGTTCCCCATCACGCTGTGAGTGTGCCCCGTCACGCTGTGACTGTGCCCCATCACGCTGTGAGTGTGCCCCATCACGCTGTGAGTGTGCCCCGTCACGTTGTGATTGTTCCCCATCACGCTGTGAGTGTGCCCCATCACGCTGTGAGTGTGCCCAGTCACGCTGTGACTGTTCCCCGTCACGCTGTGAGTGTGCCCCGTCACGCTGTGAGTGTGCCCCATCACGCTGTGAGTGTGCCCCGTCACGCTGTGATTGTTCCCCATCACGCTGTGAGTGTGCCCCGTCACGCTGTGAGTGTGCCCCGTCACACTGTGACTGTGCCCCATCACGCTGTGAGTGAGCCCCATCACGCTGTGAGTATGACCCATCACGCTGTGAGTGTGCCCCATCACACTGTGAGTGTGTTCCATCACGCTGTGAGTGTGCCCCATCACGCTGTGAGTGTGCCCCATCACGCCGTGACTGTGCCTCATCACGCTGTGAGTGTGCCCCGTCACGCTGTGACTGTTCCCCATCACGCTGTGACTGTGCCCCGTCACGCTGTGAGTGTGCCCCGTCACGCTGTGACTGTTCCCCATCACGCTGTGACTGTGCCGCAATAGGCTGTGACTGTGCCCCATCACGCTGTGACTATGCCCCATCACGCTGTGAGTGTGCCCCATCACGCTGTGACTGTGCCCCATCACGCTGTGAGTGTGCCCCATCACGCTGTGACTGTGCCCCATCACGCTGTGACTGTGCCCCATCATGCTGTGACTGTTCCCCATAACGCTGTGACTGTTCCCCATCATGCTGTGAGTGTGCCCTATCACGCTGTGACTGTGCCCCATCACGCTGTGACTGTGCCCCATCACGCTATGATTGTGCCCCATCACGCTGTGAGTGTGCCCCATCATGCTGTGACTGTGCCCCATCACGCTGTGACTGTGCCCCATCACGCTGTGAGTATGACCCATCACACTGTGAGTGAGCCCCATCACGCTGTGAGTGTGCCCCATCACGCTGTGAGTGTGCCCCATCACGCTGTGAGTATGACCCATCAGACTGTGAGTGAGCCCCATCACGCTGTGAGTGTGCCCCATCACGCTGTGACTGTGCCCCATCACGCTGTGAGTATGACCCATCACACTGTGAGTGAGCCCCATCACGCTGTGAGTGTGCCCCATCACGTTGTGAGTGTGCCCCATCACGCTGTGAGTATGACCCATCACGTTGTGAGTGTGCCCCATCACGCTGTGAGTATGACCCATCACACTGTGAGTGTGCCCCATCACGCTGTCACTGAGCCCCATCACGCTGTTAGTGAGCCCCATCACGCTGTGAGTGTCACCCATCACACTGTGACTGTGCCCCATCACGCTGTGACTGTGCCCCATCACGCTGTGAGTGTGCCCCATCACGCTGTGAGTGTGCCCCATCACGCTGTGACTGTGCCCCATCACGCTGTGACTGTGCCCCATCACGCTGTGAGTGTGCACCATCACGCTGTGAGTGTGCACCATCACGCTGTGATTGTGCACCATCACGCTGTGAGTGTGCCCCATCACGCTGTGAGTGTGCCCCATCACGCTGTGACTGTGCCCCATCACGCTGTGACTGTGCCCCATCACGCTGTGAGTGTGCACCATCACGCTGTGAGTGTGCACCATCACGCTGTGAGTGTGCCCCATCACGCTGTGAGTGTGCCCCATCACGCTGTGACTGTGCCTCATCACGCTGTGAGTGTGTCCCATCACGCTGTGACTGTGCCCCATCACGCTGTGAGTGTGTCCCATCACGCTGTGAGTGTGTCCCATCACGCTGTGACTGTGCCCCATCACACTGTGAGTGTGCCCCATCACGCTGTGACAGTGCCCCATCATGCTGTGACTGTTCCCCATCACGCTGTGACTGTTCCCCATCATGCTGTGAGTGTGCCCCATCACGCTGTGACTGTGCCCCATCACGCTGTGACTGTGCCCCATCACGCTATGACTGTGCCCCATCACGCTGTGAGTGTGCCCCATCACGCTGTGACTGTTCCCCATCATGCTGTGAGTGTGCCCCATCACGCTATGACTGTGCCCCATCACGCTGTGAGTGTGCCCCATCATGCTGTGACTGTGCCCCATCACGCTGTGACTGTGCCCCATCACGCTATGACTGTGCCCCATCACGCTGTGAGTGTGCCCCATCATGCTGTGACTGTGCCCCATCACGCTGTGACTGTGCCCCATCACGCTGTGAGTGTGCCCCATCAGGCTGTGACTGTGCCCCATCACGCTGTGAGTGTGCCCCATCACGCTGTGACTGTGCCCCATCACGCTGTGAGTGTGCCCCATCACGCTGTGAGTGAGCCCCATCACGCTGTGAGTATGACCCATCACGCTGTGAGTGTGCCCCATCACGCTGTGACTGTGCCCCATCACGCTGTGAGTATGACCCATCACGCTGTGAGTGTGCCCCATCACGCTGTGAGTGTGCCCCATCACGCTGTGACTGTGCCCCAACACGCTGTGAGTGTGCCCCATCACGCTGTGACTGTGCCCCATCACGCTGTGAGTGTGCCCCATCACACTGTGAGTGTGCCCCATCACACTGTGAGTGTGCCCCATCACGCTGTGACTGTGCCCCATCACGCTGTGAATGTGACCCATCACGCTGTGAGTGTGGCCCATCACGATGTGAGTATGACCCATCACACTGTGAGTGTGCCCCATCACGCTGTGAGTATGACCCATCACACTGTGAGTGAGCCCCATCACGCTGTGAGTATGACCCATCACACTGTGAGTGTGCCCCATCACGCTGTGACTGTGCCCCATCACGCTGTGACTGTGCCCCATCACGCTGTGAGTGTGCCCCATCACGCTGTGAGTGTGCCCCATCACGCTGTGACTGTGCCCCATCACGCTGTGACTGTGACCCATCACGCTGTGACGGTGCCCCATCACGCTGTGAGTGTGCCTCATCACGTTGTGAGTGTGCCCCATCACGCTGTGACTGTGCCCCATTACGCTGTGAGTGTGCCCCATCACACTGTGAGAGTGCCCCATCACGCTGTGAGTGTGCCCCATCACGCTGTGAGTGTGCCCCATCACGCATGAGTGTGCCCCATCACGCTGTGAGTGTGCCCCATCACGCTGTGACTGTGCCCCATCACGCTGTGAGTGTGCCCCATCACGCTGTGACTGTGCCCCATCACGCTGTGAGTGTGCCCCATCACGCTGTGACTGTGCCCCATCACGCTGTGACTGTCCACCACCACGCTGTGAGTGTGCCCATCACGCTGTGACTGTGTCCCACCAGGCTGTGACTGTGCCCCATCACACTGTGAGTGTGCCCCATCACGCTGTGACTGTGTCCCACCAGGCTGTGACTGTGCCCCATCACACTGTGTGTGTGCCCCATCACGCTGTGACTGTGCGCCATCACGCTGTGAGTGTGCCCATCACGCTGTGAGTGTGCCCCATCACGCTGTGAGTGTGCCCCATCACGCTGTGAGTGTGCCCCATCACGCTGTGAGTGTGCCCCATCACGCTGTGAGTGTGCCCCATCACGCTGTGACTGTGCCCCATCACGCTGTGACTGTCCACCACCACGCTGTGACTGTGCCCCATCACGCTGTGAGTGTGCCCCATCACGCTGTGACTGTGCCCATCACGCTGTGACTGTGCCCCATCACGCTGTGAGTGTGCCCCATCACGCTGTGAGTGTGCCCCATCACGCCGTGACTGTGCCCCATCACGCTGTGAGTGTGCCCCATCATGCTGTGACTGTGCCCCATCACGCTGTTACTGTGCACCACCACTCTGTGACTGTGCCCCATCACGCTGTGAGTGTGCCCCATCACGCTGTGACTGTGCCCCACCACGCTGTGACTGTGCCCCATCACGCTGTGACTGTGCCCCACCACGCTGTGACTGTGCCCCATCACGCTGTGACTGTGCGCCATCACGCTGTGAGTGTGCCCATCACGCTGTGACTGTGCCCCATCACGCTGTGACTGTGCCCCATCACGCTGTGAGTGTGCCCCATCACGCTGTGACTGTGCCTCATCACGCTGTGAGTGTGTCCCATCACGCTGTGACTGTGCCACATCACGCTGTGAGTGTGTCCCATCACGCTGTGAGTGTGTCCCATCACGCTGTGACTGTGCCCCATCACACTGTGAGTGTGCCCCATCACGCTGTGACTGTGCCCCATCATGCTGTGACTGTTCCCCATCACGCTGTGACTGTTCCCCATCACGCTGTGACTGTTCCCCATCATGCTGTGAGTGTGCCCCATCACGCTGTGACTGTGCCCCATCACGCTGTGACTGTGCCCCATCACGCTATGACTGTGCCCCATCACGCTGTGAGTGTGCCCCATCACGCTGTGACTGTTCCCCATCATGCTGTGAGTGTGCCCCATCACGCTATGACTGTGCCCCATCACGCTGTGAGTGTGCCCCATCATGCTGTGACTGTGCCCCATCACGCTGTGACTGTGCCCCATCACGCTATGACTGTGCCCCATCACGCTGTGAGTGTGCCCCATCATGCTGTGACTGTGCCCCATCACGCTGTGACTGTGCCCCATCACGCTGTGACTGTGCCCCATCACGCTGTGACTGTGCCCCATCACGCTGTGACTGTGCCCCATCACGCTGTGAGTGTGCCCCATCACGCTGTGACTGTGCCCCATCACGCTGTGAGTGTGCCCCATCACGCTGTGAGTGAGCCCCATCACGCTGTGAGTATGACCCATCACGCTGTGAGTGTGCCCCATCACGCTGTGACTGTGCCCCATCACGCTGTGAGTATGACCCATCACGCTGTGAGTGTGCCCCATCACGCTGTGAGTGTGCCCCATCACGCTGTGACTGTGCCCCAACACGCTGTGAGTGTGCCCCATCACGCTGTGACTGTGCCCCATCACGCTGTGAGTGTGCCCCATCACACTGTGAGTGTGCCCCATCACACTGTGAGTGTGCCCCATCACGCTGTGACTGTGCCCCATCACGCTGTGAATGTGACCCATCACGCTGTGAGTGTGGCCCATCACGATGTGAGTATGACCCATCACACTGTGAGTGTGCCCCATCACGCTGTGAGTATGACCCATCACACTGTGAGTGAGCCCCATCACGCTGTGAGTATGACCCATCACACTGTCAGTGTGCCCCATCACGCTGTGACTGTGCCCCATCACGCTGTGACTGTGCCCCATCATGCTGTGAGTGTGCCCCATCACGCTGTGAGTGTGCCCCATCACGCTGTGACTGTGCCCCATCACGCTGTGACTGTGACCCATCACGCTGTGAGTGTGCCTCATCACGTTGTGAGTGTGCCCCATCACGCTGTGACTGTGCCCCATTACGCTGTGAGTGTGCCCCATCACACTGTGAGAGTGCCCCATCACGCTGTGAGTGTGCCCCATCACGCTGTGAGTGTGCCCCATCACGCATGAGTGTGCCCCAACACGCTGTGAGTGTGCCCCATCACGCTGTGACTGTGCCCCATCACGCTGTGAGTGTGCCCCATCACGCTGTGACTGTGCCCCATCACGCTGTGACTGTCCACCACCACGCTGTGAGTGTGCCCCATCACGCTGTGAGTGTGCCCCATCACGTTGTGAGTGTGCCCCATCATGCTGTGACTGTGCCCCATCACGCTGTGACTGTCCACCACCATGCTGTGAGTGTGCCCCATCACGCTGTGACTGTGTCCCACCAGGCTGTGACTGTGCCCCATCACGCTGTGACTGTGCCCCATCACGCTGTGACGGTGCCCCATCACGCTGTGACTGTGCCCCATCACGCTGTGAGTGTGCCCCACCACACTGTGAGTGTGCCCCATCACGCTGTGACTGTGCCCCATCACGCTGTGAGTGTGCCCCATCACGCTGTGAGTGTGCCCCATCACGCTGTGAGTGTGCCCCATCACGCTGTGAGTGTGCCCCATCACGCTGTGAGTGTGCCCCATCACGCTGTGAGTGTGCCCCATCACGCTGTGACTGTGCCCCATCATGCTGTGAGTGTGCCCCATCACGCTGTGAGTGTGCCCATCACGCTGTGAGTGTGCCCCATCACGCTGTGAGTGTGCCCCATCACGCTGTGAGTGTGCCCCATCACGCTGTGAGTGTGCCCCATCACGCTGTGAGTGTGCCCCATCACGCTGTGAGTGTGCACCATCACGCTGTGAGTGTGCCCCATCACGCTGTGAGTGTGCCCCATCACGCTGTGACTGTGCCCCATCACGCTGTGACTGTCCACCACCACGCTGTGACTGTGCCTCTTCACGCTGTGAGTGTGCCCCATCACGCTGTGACTGTGCCCCACCAGGCTGTGACTGTGCCCCATCACGCTGTGACTGTGCCCCATCACGCTGTGACGGTGCCCCATCACGCTGTGACGGTGCCCCATCACGCTGTGACTGTGCCCCATCACGCTGTGAGTGTGCCCCATCACGCTGTGACTGTGCCCATCACGCTGTGACTGTGCCCCATCACGCTGTGAGTGTGCCCCATCACGCTGTGAGTGTGCCCCATCACGCTGTGACTGTGCCCCATCACGCTGTGAGTGTGCCCCATCATGCTGTGACTGTGCCCCATCACGCTGTTACTGTGCACCACCACGCTGTGACTGTGCCCCATCACGCTGTGAGTGTGCCCCATCACGCTGTGACTGTGCCCCACCACGCTGTGACTGTGCCCCATCACGCTGTGACTGTGCCCCATCACGCTGTGACTGTGCCCCACCACGCTGTGACTGTGCCCCATCACGCTGTGACTGTGCGCCATCACGCTGTGAGTGTGCCCATCACGCTGTGACTGTGACCCATCACGCTGTGACTGTGCCCCACCACGCTGTGAGTGTGCCCCATCACGCTGTGACTGTGCCCCATCACGCTGTGAGTATGACCCATCACGCTGTGAGTGTGCCCCATCACGCTGTGAGTATGCCCCGTCACGCTGTGATTGTTCCCCATCACGCTGTGAGTAATCCCCGTCACGCTGTGACTGTGCCCCATCACGCTGTATGACCCATCACGCTGTGAGTGTGCCCCATCACGCTGTGAGTGTGCCCCATCACGCTGTGAGTGTGCCCCATCACGCTGTGAGTGTGCCCAATCACGCTGTGAGTGTGCCCCATAACGCTGTGACTGTGCCCCATCACGCTGTGAGTGTGCCCCAACACGCTGTGAGTGTGCCCCATCACGCTGTGAGTGTGCCCCATCACGCTGTGAGTGTGCCCCATCACGCTGTGAGTGTGCACCATCACGCTGTGAGTGTGCCCCATCACGCTGTGACTGTGCCCCATCACGCTGTGAGTGTGCCCCATCACGCTGTGAGTGTGCCCATCACGCTGTGAGTGTGCCCCATCACGCTGTGAGTGTGCCCCATCACGCTGTGAGTGTGCCCCATCACGCTGTGAGTGTGCCCCATCACGCTGTGAGTGTGCACCATCACGCTGTGAGTGTGCCCCATCACGCTGTGAGTGTGCCCCATCACGCTGTGACTGTGCCCCATCACGCTGTGACTGTCCACCACCACGCTGTGACTGTGCCTCTTCACGCTGTGAGTGTGCCCCATCACGCTGTGACTGTGCCCCACCAGGCTGTGACTGTGCCCCATCACGCTGTGACTGTGCCCCATCACGCTGTGACGGTGCCCCATCACGCTGTGACGGTGCCCCATCACGCTGTGACTGTGCCCCATCACGCTGTGAGTGTGCCCCATCACGCTGTGACTGTGCCCATCACGCTGTGACTGTGCCCCATCACGCTGTGAGTGTGCCCCATCACGCTGTGAGTGTGCCCCATCACGCTGTGACTGTGCCCCATCACGCTGTGAGTGTGCCCCATCATGCTGTGTCTGTGCCCCATCACGCTGTTACTGTGCACCACCACGCTGTGACTGTGCCCCATCACGCTGTGACTGTGCCCCACCACGCTGTGACTGTGCCCCATCACGCTGTGACTGTGCCCCACCACGCTGTGACTGTGCCCCATCACGCTGTGACTGTGCGCCATCACGCTGTGAGTGTGCCCATCACGCTGTGACTGTGACCCATCACGCTGTGACTGTGCCCCACCACGCTGTGAGTGTGCCCCATCACGCTGTGACTGTGCCCCATCACGCTGTGAGTATGACCCATCACGCTGTGAGTGTGCCCCATCACGCTGTGAGTATGCCCCGTCACGCTGTGATTGTTCCCCATCACGCTGTGAGTAATCCCCGTCACGCTGTGACTGTGCCCCATCACGCTGTATGACCCATCACGCTGTGAGTGTGCCCCATCACGCTGTGAGTGTGCCCCATCACGCTGTGAGTGTGCCCCATCTCGCTGTGAGTGTGCCCAATCACGCTGTGAGTGTGCCCCATAACGCTGTGACTGTGCCCCATCACGCTGTGAGTGTGCCCATCACGCTGTGACTGTGCCCCATCACGCTGTGAGTGTGCCCCATCACGCTGTGAGTGTGCCCCATCACGCTGTGAGTGTGCCCCATCACGCCGTGACTGTGCCCCATCACGCTGTGACTGTGCCCCGTCACGCTCTGACTGTTCCCCATCACGCTGTGACTGTGCCCCATCACGCTGTTAGTGTGACCCATCACGCTGTGACTGTGCCCCGTCACGCTGTGACTGTTCCCCATCACGCTGTGTGTGTGCCCCATCACGCTGTGAGTGTGCCCCGTCACGCTGTGACTGTTCCCCATCACGCTGTGACTGTGCCGCAATAGGCTGTGACTGTGCCCCATCACGCTGTGACTGTGCCCCATCATGCTGTGAGTGTGCCCCATCACGCTGTGACTGTTCCCCATCACGCTGTGAGTGTGCCCCATCACGCTGTGACTGTGCCCCATCACGCTGTGACTGTGCCCCATCACGCTGTGAGTGTGCCCCATCACGCTGTGACTGTGCCCCATCACGCTGTGACTGTGCCCCATCACGCTGTGACTGTGCCCCATCACGCTGTGAGTGTGCCCCATCACGCTGTGACTGTGCCCCATCACGCTGTGACTGTGCCACATCACGCTGTGAGTATGACCCATCACACTGTGAGTGAGCCCCATCACGCTGTGAGTGAGACCCATCACGCTGTGAGTGTGCCCCATCACGCTGTGAGTATGACCCATCACACTGTGAGTGTGCCCCATCACGCTGTCACTGTGCCCCATCACGCTGTGAGTATGACCCATCACACTGTGAGTGAGCCCCATCACGCTGTGAGTGAGACCCATCACGCTGTGAGTGTGCCCCATCACGCTGTGAGTATGACCCATCACACTGTGAGTGTGCCCCATCACGCTGTCACTGAGCCCCATCACGCTGTGAGTGTCACCCATCACACTGTGACTGTGCCCCATCACGCTGTGACTGTGCCCCATCACGCTGTGAGTGTGCCCCATCACGCTGTGAGTGTGCCCCATCACGCTGTGACTGTGCCCCATCACGCTGTGACTGTGCCCCATCACGCTGTGAGTGTGCACCATCACGCTGTGAGTGTGCACCATCACGCTGTGAGTGTGCACCATCACGCTGTGAGTGTGCACCATCACGCTGTGAGTGTGCCCCATCACGCTGTGTGTGTGACCCATCACGCTGTCACTGAGCCCCATCACGCTGTGAGTGTCACCCATCACACTGTGACTGTGCCCCATCACGCTGTGACTGTGCCCCATCACGCTGTGAGTGTGCCCCATCACGCTGTGAGTGTGCCCCATCACGCTGTGACTGTGCCTCATCACGCTGTGACTGTTCCCCATCACGCTGTGACTGTGCCCCATCACACTGTGAGTGTGCCCCATCACGCTGTGACTGTGCCCCATCACACTGTGAGTGTGCCCCATCACGCTGTGACTGTTCCCCATCACGCTGTGACTGTGCCCCATCACACTGTGAGTGTGCCCCATCACGCTGTGACTGTGCCCCATCACGCTGTGAGTGTGCCTCATCACGCTGTGAGTGTCCCCATCACGCTGTGACTGTGCCTCATCACGCTGTGACTGTTCCCCATCACGCTGTGACTGTGCCCCATCACACTGTGAGTGTGCCCCATCACGCTGTGACTGTGCCCCATCACGCTGTGACTGTTCCCCATCACGCTGTGACTGTGCCCCATCACACTGTGAGTGTGCCCCATCACGCTGTGACTGTGCCCCATCACACTGTGAGTGTGCCCCATCACGCTGTGACTGTGCCCCATCACGCTGTGACTGTTCCCCATCACGCTGTGACTGTTCCCCGTCATGCTGTGACTGTGCCCCATCACGCTGTGACTGTGCCCCATCACGCTATGACTGTGCCCCATCACGCTATGACTGTGCCCAATCACGCTGTGAGTGTGCCCCATCACGCTGTGACTGTGCCCCATCACGCTGTGACTGTGCCCCATCACGCTGTGAGTGTGCCCCATCACGCTGTGACTGTGCCCCATCACGCTGTGACTGTGCCCCATCACGCTTTGAGTGTGCCCCATCACGCTGTGACTGTGCCCCATCACGCTGTGAGTGTGCCCCATCACGCTGTGACTGTGCCCCATCACGCTGTGACTGTGCCCCATCACGCTGTGAGTATGACCCATCACTCTGTGAGTGTGCACCATCACGCTGTGAGTGAGCCCCATCACGCTGTGAGTATGACCCATCACGCTGTGAGTGTGCCCCATCACGCTGTGACTGTGCCCCATCACGCTGTGACTGTGCCCCATCACGCTGTGAGTGTGCCCCATCACGCTGTGACTGTGCCCATCACGCTGTGACTGTGCCCCATCACGCTGTGAGTGTGCCCCATCACGCTGTGACTGTGCCCCATCACGCTGTGACTGTGCCCCATCACGCTGTGAGTGTGCCCCATCATGCTGTGACTGTGCCCCATCACGCTGTTACTGTGCACCACCACGCTGTGACTGTGCCCCATCACGCTGTGAGTGTGCCCCATCACGCTGTGAGTGTGCCCCATCACGCTGTGAGTGTGCCCCATCACGCTGTGAGTGTGCCCCATCACGCTGTGAGTGTGCCCCATCACGCTGTGACTGTGCCCCATCACGCTGTGACTGTGCCCCATCACGCTGTGACTGTGCCCCATCACGCTGTGACTGTGCCCCATCACGCTGTGAGTATGACCCATCACACTGTGAGTGTGCCCCATCACGCTGTGAGTGAGCCCCATCACGCTGTGAGTATGACCCATCACGCTGTGAGTGTGCCCCATCACGCTGTGACTGTGCCCCATCACGCTGTGAGTATGACCCATCACACTGTGAGTGTGCCCCATCACGCTGTGAGTGAGCCCCATCACGCTGTGAGTATGACCCATCACGCTGTGAGTGTGCCCCATCACGCAGTGACTGTGCCCCATCACGCTGTGAGTATGAACCATCACACTGTGAGTGTGCCCCATCACGCTGTGAGTGTGCCCCATCACGCTGTGACTGTGCCCCAACACGCTGTGAGTGTGCCCCATCACGCTGTGACTGTGCCCCATCACGCTGTGAGTGTGCCCCATCACACTGTGAGTGTGCCCCATCACACTGTGAGTGTGCCCCATCACGCTGTGAGTGTGCCCCATCACGCTGTGACTGTGCCCCATCACGCTGTGAATGTGACCCATCACGATGTGAGTGTGCCCCATCACGCTGTGAGTGTGCCCCATCACGCTGTGACTGTGCCCCATCACGCTGTGACTGTCCACCACCACGCTGTGACTGTGCCCCATCACGCTGTGAGTGTGCCCCATCACGCTGTGACTGTGCCCCACCAGGCTGTGACTGTGCCCCATCACGCTGTGACTGTGCCCCATCACGCTGTGACGGTGCCCCATCACGCTGTGACTGTGACCCATCACGCTGTGAGTGTGCCCCATCACGCTGTGACTGTGCCCATCACGCTGTGACTGTGCCCCATCACGCTGTGAGTGTGCCCCATCACGCTGTGAGTGTGCCCCATCACGCTGTGACTGTGCCCCATCACGCTGTGAGTGTGCCCCATCATGCTGTGACTGTGCCCCATCACGCTGTTACTGTGCACCACCACTCTGTGACTGTGCCCCATCACGCTGTGAGTGTGCCCCATCACGCTGTGACTGTGCCCCACCACGCTGTGACTGTGCCCCATCACGCTGTGACTGTGCCCCACCACGCTGTGACTGTGCCCCATCACGCTGTGACTGTGCGCCATCACGCTGTGAGTGTGCCCATCACGCTGTGACTGTGCCCCATCACGCTGTGACTGTGCCCCATCACGCTGTGAGTGTGCCCCATCACGCTGTGACTGTGCCTCATCACGCTGTGAGTGTGTCCCATCACGCTGTGACTGTGCCACATCACGCTGTGAGTGTGTCCCATCACGCTGTGAGTGTGTCCCATCACGCTGTGACTGTGCCCCATCACACTGTGAGTGTGCCCCATCACGCTGTGACTGTGCCCCATCATGCTGTGACTGTTCCCCATCACGCTGTGACTGTTCCCCATCACGCTGTGACTGTTCCCCATCATGCTGTGAGTGTGCCCCATCACGCTGTGACTGTGCCCCATCACGCTGTGACTGTGCCCCATCACGCTATGACTGTGCCCCATCACGCTGTGAGTGTGCCCCATCACGCTGTGACTGTTCCCCATCATGCTGTGAGTGTGCCCCATCACGCTATGACTGTGCCCCATCACGCTGTGAGTGTGCCCCATCATGCTGTGACTGTGCCCCATCACGCTGTGACTGTGCCCCATCACGCTATGACTGTGCCCCATCACGCTGTGAGTGTGCCCCATCATGCTGTGACTGTGCCCCATCACGCTGTGACTGTGCCCCATCACGCTGTGAGTGTGCCCCATCACGCTGTGACTGTGCCCCATCACGCTGTGACTGTGCCCCATCACGCTGTGAGTGTGCCCCATCACGCTGTGACTGTGCCCCATCACGCTGTGAGTGTGCCCCATCACGCTGTGAGTGATCCCCATCACGCTGTGAGTATGACCCATCACGCTGTGAGTGTGCCCCATCACGCTGTGACTGTGCCCCATCACGCTGTGAGTATGACCCATCACGCTGTGAGTGTGCCCCATCACGCTGTGAGTGTGCCCCATCACGCTGTGACTGTGCCCCAACACGCTGTGAGTGTGCCCCATCACGCTGTGACTGTGCCCCATCACGCTGTGAGTGTGCCCCATCACACTGTGAGTGTGCCCCATCACACTGTGAGTGTGCCCCATCACGCTGTGACTGTGCCCCATCACGCTGTGAATGTGACCCATCACGCTGTGAGTGTGGCCCATCACGATGTGAGTATGACCCATCACACTGTGAGTGTGCCCCATCACGCTGTGAGTATGACCCATCACACTGTGAGTGAGCCCCATCACGCTGTGAGTATGACCCATCACACTGTGAGTGTGCCCCATCACGCTGTGACTGTGCCCCATCACGCTGTGACTGTGCCCCATCACGCTGTGAGTGTGCCCCATCACGCTGTGACTGTGCCCCATCACGCTGTGACTGTGACCCATCACGCTGTGAGTGTGCCTCATCACGTTGTGAGTGTGCCCCATCACGCTGTGACTGTGCCCCATTACGCTGTGAGTGTGCCCCATCACACTGTGAGAGTGCCCCATCACGCTGTGAGTGTGCCCCATCACGCTGTGAGTGTGCCCCATCACGCATGAGTGTGCCCCATCACGCTGTGAGTGTGCCCCATCACGCTGTGACTGTGCCCCATCACGCTGTGAGTGTGCCCCATCACGCTGTGACTGTGCCCCATCACGCTGTGACTGTCCACCACCACGCTGTGAGTGTGCCCCATCACGCTGTGAGTGTGCCCCATCACGTTGTGAGTGTGCCCCATCATGCTGTGACTGTGCCCCATCACGCTGTGACTGTCCACCACCATGCTGTGAGTGTGCCCCATCACGCTGTGACTGTGTCCCACCAGGCTGTGACTGTGCCCCATCACGCTGTGACTGTGCCCCATCACGCTGTGACGGTGCCCCATCACGCTGTGACTGTGCGCCATCACGCTGTGAGTGTGCCCATCACGCTGTGAGTGTGCCCCATCACGCTGTGAGTGTGCCCCATCACGCTGTGAGTGTTCCCCATCACGCTGTGAGTGTGCCCCATCACGCTGTGAGTGTGCACCATCACGCTGTGAGTGTGCCCCATCACGCTGTGAGTGTGCCCCATCACGCTGTGACTGTGCCCCATCACGCTGTGACTGTCCACCACCACGCTGTGACTGTGCCCCATCACGCTGTGAGTGTGCCCCATCACGCTGTGACTGTGCCCCACCAGGCTGTGACTGTGCCCCATCACGCTGTGACTGTGCCCCATCACGCTGTGACGGTGCCCCATCACGCTGTGACGGTGCCCCATCACGCTGTGACTGTGCCCCATCACGCTGTGAGTGTGCCCCATCACGCTGTGACTGTGCCCATCACGCTGTGACTGTGCCCCATCACGCTGTGAGTGTGCCCCATCACGCTGTGAGTGTGCCCCATCACGCTGTGACTGTGCCCCATCACGCTGTGAGTGTGCCCCATCATGCTGTGACTGTGCCCCATCACGCTGTTACTGTGCACCACCACGCTGTGACTGTGCCCCATCACGCTGTGAGTGTGCCCCATCACGCTGTGACTGTGCCCCACCACGCTGTGACTGTGCGCCATCACGCTGTGACTGTGCCCCACCACGCTGTGACTGTGCCCCATCACGCTGTGACTGTGCGCCATCACGCTGTGAGTGTGCCCATCACGCTGTGACTGTGACCCATCACGCTGTGACTGTGCCCCACCACTCTGTGAGTGTGCCCCATCACGCTGTGACTGTGCCCCATCACGCTGTGAGTATGACCCATCACGCTGTGAGTGTGCCCCATCACGCTGTGAGTATGCCCCGTCACGCTGTGATTGTTCCCCATCACGCTGTGAGTAATCCCCGTCACGCTGTGACTGTGCCCCATCACGCTGTATGACCCATCACGCTGTGAGTGTGCCCCATCACGCTGTGAGTGTGCCCCATCACGCTGTGAGTGTGCCCCATCACGCTGTGAGTGTGCCCAATCACGCTGTGAGTGTGCCCCATAACGCTGTGACTGTGCCCCATCACGCTGTGAGTGTGCCCATCACGCTGTGACTGTGCCCCATCACGCTGTGAGTGTGCCCCATCACGCTGTGAGTGTGCCCCATCACGCTGTGAGTGTGCCCTATCACGCCGTGACTGTGCCCCATCACGCTGTGACTGTGCCCCGTCACGCTGTGACTGTTCCCCATCACGCTGTGACTGTGCCCCATCACGCTGTTAGTGTGACCCATCACGCTGTGACTGTGCCCCGTCACGCTGTGACTGTTCCCCATCACGCTGTGTGTGTGCCCCATCACGCTGTGAGTGTGCCCCGTCACGCTGTGACTGTTCCCCATCACGCTGTGACTGTGCCGCAATAGGCTGTGACTGTGCCCCATCACGCTGTGACTGTGCCCCATCATGCTGTGAGTGTGCCCCATCACGCTGTGACTGTTCCCCATCACGCTGTGAGTGTGCCCCATCACGCTGTGACTGTGCCCCATCACGCTGTGAGTATGACCCATCACACTGTGAGTGTGCCCCATCACGCTGTCACTGAGCCCCATCACGCTGTGAGTGTCACCCATCACACTGTGACTGTGCCCCATCACGCTGTGACTGTGACCCATCACGCTGTGAGTGTGCCCCATCACGCTGTGAGTGTGCCCCATCACGCTGTGACTGTGCCCCATCACGCTGTGACTGTGCCCCATCACGCTGTGAGTGTGCACCATCACGCTGTGAGTGTGCACCATCACGCTGTGAGTGTGCACCATCACGCTGTGAGTGTGCACCATCACGCTGTGAGTGTGCCCCATCACGCTGTGTGTGTGACCCATCACGCTGTCACTGAGCCCCATCACGCTGTGAGTGTCACCCATCACACTGTGACTGTGCCCCATCACGCTGTGACTGTGCCCCATCACGCTGTGAGTGTGCCCCATCACGCTGTGACTGTGCGCCATCACGCTGTGAGTGTGCCCATCACGCTGTGACTGTGCCCCATCACGCTGTGACTGTGCCCCACCACGCTGTGAGTGTGCCCCATCACGCTGTGACTGTGCCCCATCACGCTGTGAGTATGACCCATCACGCTGTGAGTGTGCCCCATCACGCTGTGAGTATGCCCCGTCACGCTGTGATTGTTCCCCATCACGCTGTGAGTAATCCCCGTCACGCTGTGACTGTGCCCCATCACGCTGTATGACCCATCACGCTGTGAGTGTGCCCCATCACGCTGTGAGTGTGCCCCATAACGCTGTGACTGTGCCCCATCACGCTGTGAGTGTGCCCCATAACGCTGTGACTGTGCCCCATCACGCTGTGACTGTGCCCCATCACGCTGTGACTGTGCCCCATCACGCTGTGAGTGTGCCCCATCACGCTGTGACTGTGCCCCATCACGCTGTGAGTGTGCCCCATCACGCTGTGACTGTGCCCCATCACGCTGTGACTGTGCCCCATCACGCTGTGAGTATGACCCATCACACTGTGAGTGTGCCCCATCACGCTGTGAGTGAGCCCCATCACGCTGTGAGTATGACCCATCACGCTGTGAGTGTGCCCCATCACGCTGTGACTGTGCCCCATCACGCTGTGAGTATGACCCATCACACTGTGAGTGTGCCCCATCACGCTGTGAGTGTGCCCCATCACGCTGTGACTGTGCCCCAACACGCTGTGAGTGTGCCCCATCACGCTGTGACTGTGCCCCATCACGCTGTGAGTGTGCCCCATCACACTGTGAGTGTGCCCCATCACACTGTGAGTGTGCCCCATCACGCTGTGAGTGTGCCCCATCACGCTGTGAATGTGACCCATCACGCTGTGAGTGTGGCCCATCACGATGTGAGTATGACCCATCACTCTTTGAGTGTGCTCCGTCACGCTGTGTGTGTGCCCCATCACGCTGTGACTGTGCCCCATCACGCTGTGAGTATGACCCATCACGCTGTGAGTGTGCCCCATCACATGTGACTGTGCCCCATCACGCTGTGAGTATGACCCATCACACTGTGAGTGTGCCCCATCACGCTGTGAGTGTGCCCCATCACGATGTGACTGTGCCCCAACACGCTGTGAGTGTGCCCCATCACGCTGTGACTGTGCCCCATCACGCTGTGACTGTGCCCCATCACGCTGTGAGTATGACCCATCACACTGTGAGTGTGCCCCATCACGCTGTGAGTGTGCCCCATCACGCTGTGAGTGTGCCCCATCACGCTGTGACTGTGCCCCATCACGCTGTGAATGTGACCCATCACGCTGTGAGTGTGCCTCATCACGTTGTGAGTGTGCCCCATCACGCTGTGACTGTGCCCCATTACGCTGTGAGTGTGCCCCATCACACTGTGAGAGTGCCCCATCACGCTGTGAGTGTGCCCCATCACGCTGTGAGTGTGCCCCATCACGCATGAGTGTGCCCCATCACGCTGTGAGTGTGCCCCATCACGCTGTGACTGTGCCCCATCACGCTGTGAGTGTGCCCCATCACGCTGTGACTGTGCCCCATCACGCTGTGAGTGTGCCCCATCACGCTGTGACTGTGCCCCATCACGCTGTGACTGTCCACCACCACGCTGTGAGTGTGCCCCATCACGCTGTGACCGTGTCCCACCAGGCTGTGACTGTGCCCCATCACGCTGTGACTGTGCCCCATCACGCTGTGACGGTGCCCCATCACGCTGTGAGTGTGCCGCATCACGCTGTGACTGTGCCCCATCACGCTGTGACTGTGCGCCATCACGCTGTGAGTGTGCCCATCACGCTGTGAGTGTGCCCCATCACGCTGTGAGTGTGCCCCATCACGCTGTGAGTGTGCCCCATCACGCTGTGACTGTGCCCCATCACACTGTGAGTGTGCCCCATCACGCTGTGACTGTGCCCCATCACGCTGTGAGTGTGCCCCATCACGCTGTGACTGTGCCCCATCACGCTGTGTGTCCACCACCACGCTGTGACTGTGCCCCATCACGCTGTGACTGTGCCCCATCACGCTGTGACTGTGTCCCACCAGGCTGTGACTGTGCCCCATCACGCTGTGAGTGTGCCCCATCACGCTGTGAGTGTGCCCCATCACGCTGTGACTGTGCCCCATCACGCTGTGACTGTGCCCCATCACGCTGTGACTGTGCCCAATCACGCTGTGACGGTGCATCATCACGCTGTGAGTGTGCCCCATCACGCTGTGACTGTGCCCATCACGCTGTGACTGTGCCCCATCATGCTGTGAGTGTGCCCCATCACGCTGTGACTGTGCCCCATCACGCTGTGACTGTGCCCCATCACGCTGTGAGTGTGCCCCATCATGCTGTGACTGTGCCCCATCACGCTGTTACTGTGCACCACCACGCTGTGACTGTGCCCCATCACGCTGTGAGTGTGCCCCATCACGCTGTGAGTGTGCCCCATCACGCTGTGAGTGTGCCCCATAACGCTGTGACTGTGCCCCATCACGCTGTGAGTGTGCCCATCACGCTGTGACTGTGCCCCATCACGCTGTGAGTGTGCCCCATCACGCTGTGAGTGTGCCCCATCACGCTGTGAGTGTGCCCCATCACGCCGTGACTGTGCCTCATCACGCTGTGAGTGTGCCCCGTCACGCTGTGACTGTTCCCCATCACGCTGTGACTGTGCGCCATCACGCTGTGAGTGTGCCCCGTCACGCTGTGACTGTTCCCCATCACGCTGTGACTGTGCCGCAATAGGCTGTGACTGTGCCCCATCACGCTGTGACTGTGCCCCATCACGCTGTGACTGTGCCCCATCATGCTGTGACTGTGCCCCATCACGCTGTGACTGTGCCCCATCACGCTGTGAGTGTGCCCCATCACGCTGTGACTGTGCCCATCACGCTGTGACTGTGCCCCATCACGCTGTGAGTGTGCCCCATCACGCTGTGACTGTGCCCCATCACGCTGTGACTGTGCCCCATCACGCTGTGAGTGTGCCCCATCATGCTGTGACTGTGCCCCATCACGCTGTTACTGTGCACCACCACGCTGTGACTGTGCCCCATCACGCTGTGAGTGTGCCCCATCACGCTGTGAGTGTGCCCCATCACGCTGTGAGTGTGCCCCATCACGCTGTGAGTGTGCCCCATAACGCTGTGACTGTGCCCCATCACGCTGTGAGACTGCCCATCATGCTGTGACTGTGCCCCATCACGCTGTGAGTGTGCCCCATCACGCTGTGAGTGTGCCCCATCACGCTGTGAGTGTGCCCCATCACGCCGTGACTGTGCCTCATCACGCTGTGAGTGTGCCCCGTCACGCTGTGACTGTTCCCCATCACGCTGTGACTGTGCCCCATCACGCTGTGAGTGTGCCCCGTCACGCTGTGACTGTTCCCCATCACGCTGTGACTGTGCCGCAATAGGCTGTGACTGTGCCCCATCACGCTGTGACTGTGCCCCATCACGCTGTGACTGTGCCCCATCATGCTGTGACTGTGCCCCATCACGCTGTGACTGTTCCCCATCACGCTGTGAGTGTGCCCCATCACGCTGTGACTGTGCCCCATCACGCTGTGACTGTGCCCCATCACGCTATGACTGTGCCCCATCACGATGTGAGTGTGCCCCATCATGCTGTGACTGTGCCCCATCACGCTGTGACTGTGCCCCATCACGCTGTGACTGTGCCCCATCACGCTGTGACTGTGCCCCATCATGCTGTGAGTATGACCCATCACACTGTGAGTGAGCCCCATCACGCTGTGAGTGAGCCCCATCACGCTGTGAGTGAGACCCATCACGCTGTGAGTGTGCCCCATCACGCTGTGAGTATGACCCATCACACTGTGAGTGTGCCCCATCACGCTGTCACTGAGCCCCATCACGCTGTGAGTGTCACCCATCACACTGTGACTGTGCCCCATCACGCTGTGACTGTGCCCCATCACGCTGTGAGTGTGCCCCATCACGCTGTGAGTGTGCCCCATCACGCTGTGAGTGTGCCCCATCACGCTGTGAATGTGCCCCATCACGCTGTGAGTGTGCACCGTCACGCTGTGAGTGTGCATCATCACGCTGTGAGTGTGCACCATCACGCTGTGAGTGTGCCCCATCACGCTGTGAGTGTGCCCCATCACGCTGTGACTGTGCCTCATCACGCTGTGAGTGTGCCCCGTCACGCTGTGACTGTTCCCCATCACGCTGTGACTGTGCCCCATCACACTGTGAGTGTGCCCCGTCACGCTGTGACTGTTCCCCATCACGCTGTGACTGTGCCGCATCACGCTGTGACTGTGCCCCATCACGCTGTGACTGTGCCCCATCACGCTGTGACAGTTCCCCATCACGCTGTGACTGTTCCCCATCATGCTGTGAGTGTGCCCCATCACGCTGTGACTGTGCCCCATCACGCTATGACTGTGCCCCATCACGCTGTGAGTGTGCCCCATCATGCTGTGACTGTGCCCCATCACGCTGTGACTGTGCCCCATCACGCTGTGAGTGTGCCCCATCACGCTGTGAGTGTGCCCCATCACGCTGTGAGTGTGCCCCATCACGCTGTGACTGTGCCCCATCACGCTGTGAGTGTGCCCCATCACGCTGTGACTGTGCCCCATCACTTTGTGAGTGTGCCCCATCACGCTGTGAGTGTGCCCCATCACGCTGTGACTGTGCCCCATCACGCTGTGAGTGTGCCCCATCACGCTGTGACTGTGCCCCATCACGCTGTGAGTATGACCCATCACACTGTGAGTGTGCCCCATCACGCTGTGAGTGAGCCCCATCACGCTGTGAGTGTGCCCCATCACGCTGTGTGTGTGCCCCGTCACGCTGTGAGTGTGCCCCATCACGCTGTGAGTGAGCCCCATCAAGCTGTGACTGTGACCCATCACGCTGTGAGTGTGCCCCATCACGCTGTGACTGTGCCCCATCACGCTGTGAGTATGACCCATCACACTGTGAGTGTGCCCCATCACGCTGTGAGTGTGCCCCATCACGCTGTGACTGTGCCCCATCACGCTGTGACTGTGCCCCATCACATTGTGAGTGTGCCCCATCACACTGTGACTGTGACCCATTACGCTGTGAGTGTTCCCCATCACGCTGTGAGTGTGCCCATTCACGCTGTGAGAGTGCCCCATCACGCTGTGAGTGTGCCCCATCACGCATGAGTGTGCCCCATCACGCATGAGTGTGCCCCATCACGCTGTGAGTGTGCCCCATCACGCTGTGACTGTGCCCCATCACGCTGTGAGTGTGCCCCATCACGCTGTGAGTGTGCCCCATCACGCTGTGAGTGTGCCCCATCACGTTGTGACTGTGCCCCATCACGCTGTGAGTGTGACCCATCACGCTGTGACTGTGCCCCATCACGCTGTGAGTGTGCCCCATCATGCCGTGAGTGTGCCCCATCACGCTGTGAGTGTGCCCCATCACGCCGTGACTGTGCCCCATCACGCTGTGAGTGTGCCCCATCACGCTGTGACTGTGCCCCATCACGCTGTGAGTGTGCCCCATCACGCCGTGACTGTGCCCCATCACGCTGTGAGTGTGCCCCATCATGCTGTGACTGTGCCCCATCACGCTGTGAGTGTGCCCCATCACGCTGTGAGTGTGCCCCATCACGCTGTGAGTGTGCCTCATCACACTGTGAGTGTGCCCCATCACGCTGTGAGTGTGCCTCATCACGCTGTGAGTGTGCCCCATCATTCTGTGAGTGTGCCCCATCACGCTGTGAGTGTGCCCCATCACGCCGTGACTGTGCCCCATCACGCTGTGAGTGTGCCCCATCACGCTGTGACTGTGCCCCATCACGCTGTGACTGTGCCCCATCACACTGTGAGTGTGCCCATCACGCTGTGACTGTGCCCAATCACGCTGTGAGTGTGCCCCATCACGCTGTGTGTGTGCCCCATCACGCTGTGTGTGTGCCCCATCACGCTGTGTGTGTGCCCCATCACGCTGTGTGTGTGCCCCATCACGCTGTGTGTGTGCCCCATCACGCTGTGACTGTTCCCCATCATGCTGTGAGTGTGCCCCATCACGCTGTGACTGTGCCCCATCACGCTGTGACTGTGCCCCATCACGCAATGACTGTGCCCCATCACGCTGTGAGTGTGCCCCATCATGCTGTGACTGTGCCCCATCACGCTGTGACTGTGCCCCATCACGCTGTGAGTATGACCCATCACACTGTGAGTGAGCCCCATCACGCTGTGAGTGAGACCCATCACGCTGTGAGTGTGCCCCATCACGCTGTGACTGTTCCCCATCACGCTGTGAGTGTGCCCCATCACGCTGTGACTGTGCCCCATCACGCTGTTACTGTTCCCCATCACGCTGTGAGTGTGCCCCATCACGCTGTGACTGTGCCCCATCACGCTGTGACTGTGCCCCATCATGCTGTGACTGTGCCCCATCACGCTGTGACTGTTCCCCATCACGCTGTGAGTGTGCCCCATCACGCTGTGACTGTGCCCCATCACGCTGTGACTGTGCCCCATCACGCTGTGACTGTGCCCCATCACACTGTGAGTGTGCCCCGTCACGCTGTGACTGTTCCCCATCACGCTGTGACTGTGCCGCATCACGCTGTGAGTGTGCCCCATCACGCTGTGACTGTGCCCCATCACGCTGTGACTGTGCCCCATCACGCTGTGACAGTTCCCCATCACGCTGTGACTGTTCCCCATCACGCTGTGAGTGTGCCCCATCACGCTGTGACTGTGCCCCATCACGCTATGACTGTGCCCCATCACGCTGTGAGTGTGCCCCATCATGCTGTGACTGTGCCCCATCACGCTGTGACTGTGCCCCATCACGCTGTGAGTGTGCCCCATCATGCTGTGAGTGTGCCCCATCACGCTGTGAGTGTGCCCCATCACGCTGTGACTGTGCCCCATCACGCTGTGAGTGTGCCCCATCACGCTGTGACTGTGCCCCATCACGCTGTGACTGTGCCCCATCACGCTGTGAGTATGACCCATCACACTGTGAGTGTGCCCCATCACGCTGTGAGTGAGCCCCATCACGCTGTGAGTATGACCCATCACGCTGTGAGTGTGCCCCATCACACTGTGAGTGTGCCCCATCACGCTGTGAGTGTGCCCCATCACGCTGTGACTGTGCCCCATCACGCTGTGACTGTGCCCCATCACATTGTGAGTGTGCCCCATCACGCTTTGACTGTGCCCCATTATGCTGTGACTGTGCCCCATCACGCTGTGAGTGTGCCCCATCACGCTGTGACTGTGCCCCATCACACTGTGACTGTGACCCATCACGCTGTGAGTGTGCCCCATCACGCTGTGAGTGTGCCCCATCACGCTGTGAGTGAGCCCCATCACGCTGTGAGTGTGCCTCATCACGTTGTGAGTGTGCCCCATCACGCTGTGACTGTGCCCCATTACGCTGTGAGTGTTCCCCATCACGCTGTGAGTGTGCCCATTCACGCTGTGAGAGTGCCCCATCACGCTGTGAGTGTGCCCCATCACGCATGAGTGTGCCCCATCACGCATGAGTGTGCCCCATCAATCTGTGAGTGTGCCCCATCACGCTGTGACTGTGCCCCATCACGCTGTGAGTGTGCCCCATCACGCTGTGACTGTGCCCCATCACGCTGTGAGTGTGCTCCATCACGCTGTGACTGTGCCCCATCACGCTGTGAGTGTGCCCCATCATGCCGTGAGTGTGCCCCATCACGCTGTGAGTGTACCCCATCACGCTGTGACTGTGCCCCATCACGCTGTGTGTGTGCCCCATCACGCTGTGAGTGTGCCCAATCACGCTGTGAGTGTGCCCCATCACGCTGTGAGTGTGCCCCATCACGCTGTGACTGTGCCCCATCACGCTGTGAGGGTGCCCCATCACGCTGTGACTGTGCCCCATCACGCTGTGAGTGTGCCCCATCACGCTGTGACTGTTCCCCATCATGCTGTGACTGTGCCCCATCACGCTGTGAGTGTGACCCATCACGCTGTGACTGTGCCCCATCACGCTGTGACTGTGCCCCATCACGCTGTGACTGTGGCCCATCACGCTGTGACTGTGCCCCATCACGCTGTGACTGTGCCCCATCACGCTGTGAGTGTGCCCCATCACGCTGTGACTGTGCCCCATCACGCTGTGACTGTGCCCCATCACGCTGTGACTGTGCCCCATCACGCTGTGACTGTGCCCCATCACGCTGTGACTGTGCCCCATCACGCTGTGACTGTGCCCCATCACGCTGTGTGTGTGCCCCATCACGCTGTGAGTGTTCCCCATCACGCTGTGAGTGTTCCCCATCACGCTGTGTGTGTGCCCCATCACGCTGTGTATGTGCCCCATCACGCTGTGAGTCTGCCCCATCACGCTGTGTGTGTGCCCCATCACGCTGTGACTGTTCCCCATCATGCTGTGAGTGTGCCCCATCACGCTGTGACTGTGCCCCATCACGCTGTGACTGTGCCCCATCACGCTATGACTGTGCCCCATCACGCTGTGAGTGTGCCCCATCATGCTGTGACTGTGCCCCATCACGCTGTGACTGTGCCCCATCACGCTGTGAGTATGACCCATCACACTGTGAGTGAGCCCCATCACGCTGTGACTGTGCCCCATCACGCTGTGACTGTGCCCCATCACGCTGTGACTGTGCCCCATCATGCTGTGACTGTGCCCCATCACGCTGTGACTGTGCCCCACCACGCTGTGAGTGTGCCCCAACACGCTGTGAGTGTGCCCCATCACGCTGTGTGTGTGCCCCATCACGCTGTGAGTGTTCCCCATCACGCTGTGAGTGTTCCCCATCACGCTGTGTGTGTGCCCCATCACGCTGTGTGTGTGCCCCATCACGCTGTGTGTGTGCCCCATCACGCTGTGTGTGTGCCCCATCACGCTGTGACTGTGCCCCATCACGCTGTGACTGTGCCCCATCACGCTATGACTGTGCCCCATCACGCTGTGAGTGTGCCCCATCATGCTGTGACTGTGCCCCATCACGCTGTGACTGTGCCCCATCACGCTGTGAGTATGACCCATCACACTGTGAGTGAGCCCCATCACGCTGTGAGTGAGACCCATCACGCTGTGAGTGTGCCCCATCACGCTGTGACTGTTCCCCATCACGCTGTGACTGTGCCGCAATAGGCTGTGACTGTGCCCCATCACGCTGTGACTGTGCCCCATCACGCTGTGACTGTGCCCCATCATGCTGTGACTGTGCCCCATCACGCTGTGACTGTTCCCCATCACGCTGTGAGTGTGCCCCATCACGCTGTGACTGTGCCCCATCACGCTGTGACTGTGCCCCATCACGCTATGACTGTGCCCCATCACGATGTGAGTGTGCCCCATCATGCTGTGACTGTGCCCCATCACGCTGTGACTGTGCCCCATGACGCTGTGAGTATGACCCATCACACTGTGAGTGAGCCCCATCACGCTGTGAGTGAACCCCATCACGCTGTGAGTGAGACCCATCACGCTGTGAGTGTGCCCCATCACGCTGTGAGTATGACCCATCACACTGTGAGTGTGCCCCATCACGCTGTCACTGAGCCCCATCACGCTGTGAGTGTCACCCATCACACTGTGACTGTGCCCCATCACGCTGTGAGTGTGCCCCATCACGCTGTGAGTGTGCCCCATCACGCTGTGAGTGTGCCCCATCACGCTGTGACTGTGCCCCATCACGCTGTGAGTGTGCACCGTCACGCTGTGAGTGTGCACCATCACGCTGTGAGTGTGCACCATCACGCTGTGAGTGTGCCCCATCACGCTGTGAGTGTGCCCCATCATGCTGTGACTGTGCCCCATCACGCTGTGACTGTGCCCCATCACGCTGTGAGTGTGCCCCATCATGCTGTGAGTGTGCCCCATCACGCTGTGAGTGTGCCCCATCACGCTGTGACTGTGCCCCATCACGCTGTGAGTGTGCCCCATCACGCTGTGACTGTGCCCCATCACGCTGTGACTGTGCCCCATCACGCTGTGAGTATGACCCATCACACTGTGAGTGTGCCCCATCACGCTGTGAGTGAGCCCCATCACGCTGTGAGTATGACCCATCACGCTGTGAGTGTGCCCCATCACACTGTGAGTGTGCCCCATCACGCTGTGAGTGTGCCCCATCACGCTGTGACTGTGCCCCATCACGCTGTGACTGTGCCCCATCACGTTGTGAGTGTGCCCCATCACGCTTTGACTGTGCCCCAT
Source organism: Scyliorhinus torazame (assembly GCF_047496885.1). Classification (NCBI taxonomy): domain Eukaryota; kingdom Metazoa; phylum Chordata; class Chondrichthyes; order Carcharhiniformes; family Scyliorhinidae; genus Scyliorhinus; species Scyliorhinus torazame. The sequence continues at coordinate 372,530,385 of NC_092709.1, forward strand.
TATGCTGTGACTGTGCCCCATCACGCTGTGAGTGTGCCCCATCACGCTGTGACTGTGCCCCATCACACTGTGACTGTGACCCATCACGCTGTGAGTGTGCCTCATCACATTGTGAGTGTGCCCCATCACGCTGTGACTGTGCCCCATTACGCTGTGAGTGTTCCCCATCACGCTGTGAGTGTGCCCATTCACGCTGTGAGAGTGCCCCATCACGCTGTGAGTGTGCCCCATCACGCATGAGTGTGCCCCATCACGCATGAGTGTGCCCCATCAATCTGTGAGTGTGCCCCATCACGCTGTGACTGTGCCCCATCACGCTGTGAGTGTGCCCCATCACGCTGTGACTGTGCCCCATCACGCTGTGACTGTGGCCCATCACGCTGTGACTGTGCCCCATCACGCTGTGACTGTGCCCCATCACGCTGTGAGTGTGCCCCTTCACGCTGTGACTGTGCCCCATCACGCTGTGACTGTGCCCCATCACGCTGTGACTGTGCCCCATCACGCTGTGACTGTGCCCCATCACGTTGTGACTGTGCCCCATCACGCTGTGACTGTGCCCCATCACGCTGTGTGTGTGCCCCATCACGCTGTGAGTGTTCCCCATCACGCTGTGAGTGTTCCCCATCACGCTGTGTGTGTGCCCCATCACGCTGTGTATGTGCCCCATCACGCTGTGAGTCTGCCCCATCACGCTGTGTGTGTGCCCCATCACGCTGTGACTGTTCCCCATCATGCTGTGAGTGTGCCCCATCACGCTGTGACTGTGCCCCATCACGCTGTGACTGTGCCCCATCACGCTATGACTGTGCCCCATCACGCTGTGAGTGTGCCCCATCATGCTGTGACTGTGCCCCATCACGCTGTGACTGTGCCCCATCACGCTGTGAGTATGACCCATCACACTGTGAGTGAGCCCCATCACGCTGTGACTGTGCCCCATCACGCTGTGACTGTGCCCCATCACGCTGTGACTGTGCCCCATCATGCTGTGACTGTGCCCCATCACGCTGTGACTGTGCCCCACCACGCTGTGAGTGTGCCCCAACACGCTGTGAGTGTGCCCCATCACGCTGTGTGTGTGCCCCATCACGCTGTGAGTGTTCCCCATCACGCTGTGAGTGTTCCCCATCACGCTGTGTGTGTGCCCCATCACGCTGTGTGTGTGCCCCATCACGCTGTGTGTGTGCCCCATCACGCTGTGTGTGTGCCCCATCACGCTGTGACTGTGCCCCATCACGCTGTGACTGTGCCCCATCACGCTATGACTGTGCCCCATCACGCTGTGAGTGTGCCCCATCATGCTGTGACTGTGCCCCATCACGCTGTGACTGTGCCCCATCACGCTGTGAGTATGACCCATCACACTGTGAGTGAGCCCCATCACGCTGTGAGTGAGACCCATCACGCTGTGAGTGTGCCCCATCACGCTGTGACTGTTCCCCATCACGCTGTGACTGTGCCGCAATAGGCTGTGACTGTGCCCCATCACGCTGTGACTGTGCCCCATCACGCTGTGACTGTGCCCCATCATGCTGTGACTGTGCCCCATCACGCTGTGACTGTTCCCCATCACGCTGTGAGTGTGCCCCATCACGCTGTGACTGTGCCCCATCACGCTGTGACTGTGCCCCATCACGCTATGACTGTGCCCCATCACGATGTGAGTGTGCCCCATCATGCTGTGACTGTGCCCCATCACGCTGTGACTGTGCCCCATGACGCTGTGAGTATGACCCATCACACTGTGAGTGAGCCCCATCACGCTGTGAGTGAACCCCATCACGCTGTGAGTGAGACCCATCACGCTGTGAGTGTGCCCCATCACGCTGTGAGTATGACCCATCACACTGTGAGTGTGCCCCATCACGCTGTGAGTATGACCCATCACACTGTGAGTGTGCCCCATCACGCTGTCACTGAGCCCCATCACGCTGTGAGTGTCACCCATCACACTGTGACTGTGCCCCATCACGCTGTGACTGTGCCCCATCACGCTGTGAGTGTGCCCCATCACGCTGTGAGTGTGCCCCATCACGCTGTGAGTGTGCCCCATCACGCTGTGACTGTGCCCCATCACGCTGTGAGTGTGCACCGTCACGCTGTGAGTGTGCACCGTCACGCTGTGAGTGTGCACCATCACGCTGTGAGTGTGCCCCATCACGCTGTGAGTGTGCCCCATCACGCTGTGACTGTGCCTCATCACGCTGTGAGTGTGCCCCGTCACGCTGTGACTGTTCCCCATCACGCTGTGACTGTGCCCCATCACACTGTGAGTGTGCCCCGTCACGCTGTGACTGTTCCCCATCACGCTGTGACTGTGCCGCATCACGCTGTGAGTGTGCCCCATCACGCTGTGACTGTGCCCCATCACGCTGTGACTGTGCCCCATCACGCTGTGAGGGTGCCCCATCACGCTGTGACTGTGCCCCATCACGCTGTGAGTGTGCCCCATCACGCTGTGACTGTTCCCCATCATGCTGTGACTGTGCCCCATCACGCTGTGAGTGTGACCCATCACGCTGTGACTGTGCCCCATCACGCTGTGACTGTGCCCCATCACGCTGTGACTGTGGCCCATCACGCTGTGACTGTGCCCCATCACGCTGTGACTGTGCCCCATCACGCTGTGAGTGTGCCCCATCACGCTGTGACTGTGCCCCATCACGCTGTGACTGTGCCCCATCACGCTGTGACTGTGCCCCATCACGCTGTGACTGTGCCCCATCACGCTGTGACTGTGCCCCATCACGCTGTGACTGTGCCCCATCACGCTGTGTGTGTGCCCCATCACGCTGTGAGTGTTCCCCATCACGCTGTGAGTGTTCCCCATCACGCTGTGTGTGTGCCCCATCACGCTGTGTCTGTGCCCCATCACGCTGTGTGTGTGCCCCATCACGCTGTGTGTGTGCCCCATCACGCTGTGACTGTTCCCCATCATGCTGTGAGTGTGCCCCATCACGCTGTGACTGTGCCCCATCACGCTGTGACTGTGCCCCATCACGCTATGACTGTGCCCCATCACGCTGTGAGTGTGCCCCATCATGCTGTGACTGTGCCCCATCACGCTGTGACTGTGCCCCATCACGCTGTGAGTATGACCCATCACACTGTGAGTGAGCCCCATCACGCTGTGACTGTGCCCCATCACGCTGTGACTGTGCCCCATCACGCTGTGACTGTGCCCCATCATGCTGTGACTGTGCCCCATCACGCTGTGACTGTGCCCCACCACGCTGTGAGTGTGCCCCAACACGCTGTGAGTGTGCCCCATCACGCTGTGTGTGTGCCCCATCACGCTGTGAGTGTTCCCCATCACGCTGTGAGTGTTCCCCATCACGCTGTGTGTGTGCCCCATCACGCTGTGTGTGTGCCCCATCACGCTGTGTGTGTGCCCCATCACGCTGTGTGTGTGCCCCATCACGCTGTGACTGTGCCCCATCACGCTGTGACTGTGCCCCATCACGCTATGACTGTGCCCCATCACGCTGTGAGTGTGCCCCATCATGCTGTGACTGTGCCCCATCACGCTGTGACTGTGCCCCATCACGCTGTGAGTATGACCCATCACACTGTGAGTGAGCCCCATCACGCTGTGAGTGAGACCCATCACGCTGTGAGTGTGCCCCATCACGCTGTGACTGTTCCCCATCACGCTGTGACTGTGCCGCAATAGGCTGTGACTGTGCCCCATCACGCTGTGACTGTGCCCCATCACGCTGTGACTGTGCCCCATCATGCTGTGACTGTGCCCCATCACGCTGTGACTGTTCCCCATCACGCTGTGAGTGTGCCCCATCACGCTGTGACTGTGCCCCATCACGCTGTGACTGTGCCCCATCACGCTATGACTGTGCCCCATCACGATGTGAGTGTGCCCCATCATGCTGTGACTGTGCCCCATCACGCTGTGACTGTGCCCCATGACGCTGTGAGTATGACCCATCACACTGTGAGTGAGCCCCATCACGCTGTGAGTGAACCCCATCACGCTGTGAGTGAGACCCATCACGCTGTGAGTGTGCCCCATCACGCTGTGAGTATGACCCATCACACTGTGAGTGTGCCCCATCACGCTGTCACTGAGCCCCATCACGCTGTGAGTGTCACCCATCACACTGTGACTGTGCCCCATCACGCTGTGACTGTGCCCCATCACGCTGTGAGTGTGCCCCATCACGCTGTGAGTGTGCCCCATCACGCTGTGAGTGTGCCCCATCACGCTGTGACTGTGCCCCATCACGCTGTGAGTGTGCACCGTCACGCTGTGAGTGTGCACCATCACGCTGTGAGTGTGCACCATCACGCTGTGAGTGTGCCCCATCACGCTGTGAGTGTGCCCCATCACGCTGTGACTGTGCCTCATCACGCTGTGAGTGTGCCCCGTCACGCTGTGACTGTTCCCCATCACGCTGTGACTGTGCCCCATCACACTGTGAGTGTGCCCCGTCACGCTGTGACTGTTCCCCATCACGCTGTGACTGTGCCGCATCACGCTGTGAGTGTGCCCCATCACGCTGTGACTGTGCCCCATCACGCTGTGACTGTGCCCCATCACGCTGTGACAGTTCCCCATCACGCTGTGACTGTTCCCCATCATGCTGTGAGTGTGCCCCATCACGCTGTGACTGTGCCCCATCACGCTGTGAGTGTGCCCTATCACGCTGTGACTGTGCCCCATCACGCTATGACTGTGCCCCATCACGCTGTGAGTGTGCCCCATCATGCTGTGACTGTGCCCCATCACGCTGTGAGTGTGCCCCATCACGCTGTGAGTGTGCCCCATCACGCTGTGAGTGTGCCCCATCACGCTGTGACTGTGCCCCATCACGCTGTGAGTGTGCCCCATCATGCTGTGACTGTGCCCCATCACGCTGTGACTGTGCCCCATCACGCTGTGAGTATGACCCATCACACTGTGAGTGTGCCCCATCACGCTGTGAGTGTGCCCCATCACGCTGTGACTGTGCCCCATCACGCTGTGACTGTGCCCCATCACGCTGTGAGTGTGCCCCATCACATTGTGAGTGTGCCCCATCACGCTGTGACTGTGCCCCATCACGCTGTGACTGTGCCCCATCACATTGTGCGTGTGCCCCATCACGCTGTGACTGTGCCCCATCACGCTGTGAGTGTGCCCCATTATGCTGTGACTGTGCCCCATCACGCTGTGAGTGTGCCCCATCACGCTGTGACTGTGCCCCATCACACTGTGACTGTGACCCATCACGCTGTGAGTGTGCCTCATCACGTTGTGAGTGTGCCCCATCACGCTGTGACTGTGCCCCATTACGCTGTGAGTGTTCCCCATCACGCTGTGAGTGTGCCCATTCACGCTGTGAGAGTGCCCCATGACGCTGTGAGTGTGCCCCATCACGCATGAGTGTGCCCCATCACGCATGAGTGTGCCCCATCAATCTGTGAGTGTGCCCCATCACGCTGTGACTGTGCCCCATCACGCTGTGACTGTGCCCCATCACGCTGTGAGTGTGCCCCATCACGCTGTGACTGTGCCGCATCACGCTGTGAGTGTGCCCAATCACGCTGTGAGTGTGCCCCATCACACTGTGACTGTGCCCCATCACGCTGTGACTGTGCCCCATCATGCTGTGACTGTGCCCCATCACGCTGTGTGTGTGCCCCATCACGCTGTGAGTGTGCCCCATCACGCTGTGAGTGTGACCCATCACGATGTGACTGTGCCGCATCACGCTGTGACTGTGCCGCATCACGCTGTGACTGTGCCGCATCACGCTGTGACTGTGCCCCATCACGCTGTGGCTGTGCCGCATCACGCTGTGAGTGTGCCCAATCACGCTGTGAGTGTGCCCCATCACACTGTGACTGTTCCCCATCATGCTGTGACTGTGCCCCATCACGCTGTGACTGTGCCCCATCATGCTGTGACTGTGCCCCATCACACTGTGACTGGTCCCCATCATGCTGTGACTGTGTCCCATCACGCTGTGAGTGTGCCCCATCATGGTGTGACTGTGCCCCATCACACTGTGACTGTTCCCCATCACGCTGTGACTGTGACCCATCACGCTGTGAGTGTGCCCCATCACGCTGTGACTGTGCCCCATCATGCTGTGAGTGTGCCCCATCACGCTGTGAGTGTGACCCATCACGCTGTGAGTGTGCCCCATCACGCTGTGACTGTGCCCCATCACGCTGTGACTGTGCCCCATCACGCTGTGACTGTGCCCCATCACGCTGTGACTGTGCCCCATCACGCTGTGAGTGTGCCCCATCACGCTGTGAGTGTGCCCCATCACGCTGTGAGTGTGCCCCATCGCGCTGTGACTGTGCCCCATCGCGCTGTGACTGTGCCCCATCACGCTGTGACTGTGCCCCATCACGCTGTGAGTGTGCCCCATCACGCTGTGACTGTGCCCCATCACGCTGTGAGTGGGGCCCATCACGCTGTGACTGTGCCCCATCACGCTGTGACTGTGCCCCATCACGCTGTGACTGTGCCCCATCACGCTGTGAGTGTGCTCCATCACGCTGTGAGTGTGCCCCATCACGCTGTGACTGTGCCCCATCACGCTGTGACTGTGCCCCATCACGCTGTGACTGTGCCCCATCACGCTGTGAGTGTGCCCCATCACGCTGTGACTGTGCCCCATCACGCTGTGACTGTGCCCCATCATGCTGTGACTGTGCCCCATCACGCTGTGACTGTGCCCCATCACGCTGTGACTGTGCCCCATCACGCTGTGTGTGTGCCCCATCACGCTGTGAGTGTTCCCCATCACGCTGTGTGTGTGCCCCATCACGCTGTGACTGTGCCCCATCACGCTGTGACTGTGCCCCATCACGCTGTGAGTGTGCCCCATCACGCTGTGACTGTGCCCCATCACGCTGTGACTGTTCCCCATCATGCTGTGAGTGTGCCCCATCACGCTGTGACTGTGCCCCATCACGCTGTGACTGTGCCCCATCACGCTATGACTGTGCCCCATCACGCTGTGAGTGTGCCCCATCATGCTGTGACTGTGCCCCATCACGCTGTGAGTGTGCCCCATCATGCTGTGAGTATGACCCATCACACTGTGAGTGAGCCCCATCACGCTGTGAGTGAGACCCATCACGCTGTGAGTGTGCCCCATCACGCTGTGAGTGTGCCCCATCACACTGTGACTGTGCCCCATCACGCTGTGAGTATGACCCATCACACTGTGAGTGAGCCCCATCATGCTGTGAGTGTGCCCCATCACGCTGTGAGTGTGCCCCATCACGCTGTCACTGAGCCCCATCACGCTGTGAGTGTGCCCCATCACCCTGTGTGTGTGCCCCATCACGCTGTGAGTGTGCCCCATCACGCTGTGAGTGTGCCCCATCACGCTGTGAGTGTGCCCCATCACGCTGTGAGTGTGCCCCATCACGCTGTGACTGTGCCCCATCACGCTGTGAATGTGCCCCATGACGCTGTGAGTGTGCACCGTCACGCTGTGAGTGTGCACCATCACGCTGTGAGTGTGCACCATCACGCTGTGAGTGTGCCCCATCACGCTGTGAGTGTGCCCCATCACGCTGTGACTGTGCCTCATCACGCTGTGAGTGTGCCCCGTCACGCTGTGACTGTTCCCCATCACGCTGTGACTGTGCCCCATCACACTGTGAGTGTGCCCCGTCACGCTGTGACTGTTCCCCATCACGCTGTGACTGTGCCGCATCACGCTGTGACTGTGCCCCATCACGCTGTGACTGTGCCCCATCACGCTGTGACTATGCCCCATCATGCTGTGACTGTTCCCCATCACGCTGTGACTGTTCCCCATCATGCTATGAGTGTGCCCCATCATGCTGTGACTGTGCCCCATCACGCTATGACTGTGCCCCATCACGCTGTGAGTGTGCCCCATCATGCTGTGACTGTGCCCCATCACGCTGTGACTGTGCCCCATCACGCTGTGAGTGTGCCCCATCACGCTGTGACTGTGCCCCATCACGCTGTGACTGTGCCCCATCACGCTGTGAGTGTGCCCCATCACGCTGTGAGTGTGCCCCATCACGCTGTGACTGTGCCCCATCACGCTGTGAGTATGACCCATCACACTGTGAGTGTGCCCCATCACGCTGTGAGTGAGCCCCATCACGCTGTGAGTATGACCCATCAGGCTGTGAGTGTGCCCCATCACGCTGTGACTGTGCCCCATCACGCTGTGAGTATGACCCATCACACTGTGAGTGTGCCCCATCACGCTGTGAGTGTGCCCCATCACGCTGTGACTGTGCCCCAACACGCTGTGAGTGTGCCCCATCACGCTGTGACTGTGCCCCATCACGCTGTGAGTGTGCCCCATCACACTGTCAGTGTGCCCCATCACGCTGTGACTGTGCCCCATCACGCTGTGAATGTGACCCATCACGCTGTGAGTGTGCTCCATCACGCTGTGAGTGTGGCCCATCACGATGTGAGTATGACCCATCACTCTTTGAGTGTGCCCCTTCACGCTGTGTGTGTGCCCCATCACGCTGTGACTGTGCCCCATCACGCTGTGAGTATGACCCATCACGCTGTGAGTGTGCCCCATCACGCTGTGACTGTGCCCCATCACGCTGTGAGTATGACCCATCACACTGTGAGTGTGCCCCATCACGCTGTGACTGTGCCCCATCACGCTGTGAGTATGACCCATCACACTGTGAGTGTGCCCCATCACGCTGTGAGTGTGCCCCATCACGCTGTGACTGTGCCCCAACACGCTGTGAGTGTGTCCCATCACGCTGTGACTGTGCCCCATCACGCTGTGAGTATGACCCATCACACTGTGAGTGTGCCCCATCACGGTGTGACTGTGCCCCATCACGCTGTGACTGTGCCCCATCACGCTGTGAGTGTGCCCCATCACGCTGTGACTGTGCCCCATCACGCTGTGAATGTGACCCATCACGCTGTGAGTGTGCCTCATCACGCTGTGACTGTGCCCCATCACGCTGTGAGTGTGCCCCATCACGCTGTGAGTGTGCCCCATCACGCTGTGACTGTTCCCCATCACGCTGTGAGTGTGCCCCGTCACGCTGTGAGTGTGCCCCATCACGCTGTGAGTGTGCCCCGTCACGCTGTGATTGTTCCCCATCACGCTGTGAGTAAGCCCCGTCACGCTGTGACTGTGCCCCATCACGCTGTGACTGTGCCCCATCACGCTGTGACTGTGCCCCATCACGCTGTGAGTGTGCCCCATCTCGCTGTGAGTGTGCCCCATCACGCTGTGAGTGTGCCCCATCACGCTGTGAGTGTGCCCCATCACGCCGTGACTGTGCCTCATCACGCTGTGAGTGTGCCCCGTCACGCTGTGACTGTTCCCCATCACGCTGTGACTGTGCCCAATCACGCTGTGAGTGTGCCCCGTCACGCTGTGACTGTTCCCCATCACGCTGTGACTGTGCCGCAATAGGCTGTGACTCTGCCCCATCACGCTGTGACTGTGCCCCATCACGCTCTAACTGTGCCCCATCATGCTGTGACTGTGCCCCATCACGCTGTGACTGTTCCCCATCATGCTGTGAGTGTGCCCCATCACGCTGTGACTGTGCCCCATCACGCTGTGACTGTGCCCCATCACGCTATGACTGTGCCCCATCACGCTGTGAGTGTGCCCCATCATGCTGTGACTGTGCCCCATCACGCTGTGACTGTGCCCCATCACGCTGTGAGTATGACCCATCACACTGTGAGTGAGCCCCATCACGCTGTGAGTGAGACCCATCACGCTGTGAGTGTGCCCCATCACGCTGTGAGTATGACCCATCACACTGTGAGTGTGCCCCATCACGCTGTCACTGAGCCCCATCACGCTGTGAGTGTCACCCATCACACTGTGACTGTGCCCCATCACGCTGTGACTGTGCCCCATGTCGCTGTGAGTGTGCCCCATCACGCTGTGAGTGTGCCCCATCACGCTGTGAGTGTGCCCCATCACGCTGTGACTGTGCCCCATCACGCTGTGAGTGTGCCCCGTCACGCTGTGAGTGTGCACCGTCACGCTGTGAGTGTGCACCATCACGCTGTGAGTGTGCCCCATCACGCTGTGAGTGTGCCCCATCACGCTGTGACTGTGCCTCATCACGCTGTGAGTGTTCCCCTTTCACGCTGTGACTGTTCCCCATCACGCTGTGACTGTGCCCCATCACACTGTGAGTGTGCCCCGTCACGCTGTGACTGTTTCCCATCACGCTGTGACTGTGCCGCATCACGCTGTGACTGTGCCCCATCACGCTGTGACTCTGCCCCATCACGCTGTGACTGTGCCCCATCATGCTGTGACTGTTCCCCATCACGCTGTGACTGTTCCCCATCATGCTGTGAGTGTGCCCCATCACGCTGTGACTGTGCCCCATCACGCTATGACTGTGCCCCATCACGCTGTGAGTGTGCCCCATCACGCTGTGACTGTGCCCCATCACGCTGTGACGGTGCCCCATCACGCTGTGAGTGTGCCCCATCACGCTGTGACTGTGCCCCATCATGCTGTGACTGCGCCCCATCACGCTGTGACTGTGCCCCATCACGCTGTGAGTGTGCCCCATCACGCTGTGAGTGTGCCCCATCACGCTGTGAGTGTGCCCCATCACGCTGTGACTGTGCCCCATCACGCTGTGAGTGTGCCCCATCACGCTGTGACTGTGCCCCATCACGCTGTGACTGTGCCCCATCACGCTGTGAGTATGACCCATCACACTGTGAGTGTGCCCCATCACGCTGTGAGTGAGCCCCATCACGCTGTGAGTATGACCCATCACGCTGTGAGTGTGCCCCATCACGCTGTGACTGTGCCCCATCACGCTGTGAGTATGACCCATCACACTGTGAGTGTGCCCCATCACGCTGTGAGTGTGCCCCATCACGCTGTGACTGTGCCCCATCACGCTGTGACTGTGCCCTATCACATTGTGAGTGTGCCCCATCACGCTTTGACTGTGCCCCATTATGCTGTGACTGTGCCCCATCACGCTGTGAGTGTGCCCCATCACGCTGTGACTGTGCCCCATCACGCTGTGAGTGTGCCTCATCACGTTGTGAGTGTGCCCCATCATGCTGTGACTGTGCCCCATTACGCTGTGAGTGTTCCCCATCACGCTGTGAGTGTGCCCATTCACGCTGTGAGAGTGCCCCATCACGCTGTGAGTGTGCCCCATTACGCATGAGTGTGCCCCATCACGCATGAGTGTGCCCCATCACGCTGTGAGTGTGCCCCATCACGCTGTGACTGTGCCCCATCACGCTGTGAGTGTGCCCCATCACGCTGTGACTGTGCCCCATCACGCTGTGAGTGTGCCCCGTCACGCTGTGACTGTGCCCCATCACGCTGTGAGTGTGCCCCATCATGCTGTGAGTGTGCCCCATCACGCAATGACTGTGCCTCATCACGCTGTGAGTGTGCCCCGTCACGCTGTGACTGTGCCCCATCACGCTGTGACTGTGCCCCATCACGCTGTGAGTGTGCCCCATCACGCTGTGTGTGTGCCCCATCACGCTGTGAGTGTTCCCCATCACGCTGTGAGTGTTCCCCATCACGCTGTGTGTGTGCCCCATCACGCTGTGTGTGTGCCCCATCACGCTGTGTGTGTGCCCCATCACGCTGTGTGTGTGCCCCATAACGCTGTGTGTGTGCCCCATCACGCTGTGACTGTTCCCCATCATGCTGTGAGTGTGCCCCATCACGCTGTGACTGTGCTTAATCACGCTGTGAGTGTGCCCCATCACGCTATGACTGTGCCCCATCACGCTATGACTGTGCCCCATCACGCTGTGACTGTGCCCCATCACGCTATGACTGTGCCCCATCACGCTGTGACTGTGCCCCATCACGCTGTGACTGTGCCCCATCACGCTATGACTGTGCCCCATCACGCTGTGAGTGTGCCCCATCATGCTGTGACTGTGCCCCATCACGCTGTGACTGTGCCCCATCACGCTGTGAGTATGACCCATCACACTGTGAGTGAGCCCCATCACGCTGTGAGTGAGACCCATCACGCTGTGAGTGTGCCCCATCACGCTGTGAGTATGACCCATCACACTGTGAGTGTGCCGCATCACGCTGTGACTGTGCCCCATCACGCTGTTACTGTGCCCCATCACGCTGTGACTATGCCCCATCATGCTGTGACTGTTCCCCATCACGCTGTGACTGTTCCCCATCACGCTGTGAGTGTGCCCCATCACGCTGTGACTGTGCCCATATCACGCTGTGAGTGTGCCCCATCACGCTGTGACTGTGCCCCATCATGCTGTGACTGTGCCCCATCACGCTGTGAGTGTGCCCCATCATGCTGTGACTGTGCCCCATCACGCTGTGAGTGTGCCCCATCACGCTGTGACTGTGCCCCATCACGCTGTGAGTGTGCCCCATCACGCTGTGAGTGTGCCCCATCACGCTGTGACTGTGCCCCATCACGCTGTGAGTGTGCCCCATCACGCTGTGAGTGTGCCCCATCACGCTGTGAGTGTGCCCCATCACGCTGTGACTGTGCCCCATCACGCTGTGAGTATGACCCATCACGCTGTGAGTGAGCCCCATCACGCTGTGAGTGAGCCCCATCACGCTGTGAGTATGACCCATCACGCTGTGAGTGTGCCCCATCACGCTGTGACTGTGCCCCATCACGCTGTGAGTATGACCCATCACACTGTGAGTGTGCCCCATCACGCTGTGAGTGTGCCCCATCACGCTGTGACTGTGCCCCAACACCCTGTGAGTGTGCCCCATCACGCTGTGACTGTGCCCCATCACGCTGTGAGTGTGCCCCATCACACTGGGAGTGTGCCCCATCACGCTGTGACTGTGCCCCATCACGCTGTGAATGTGACCCATCAAGCTGTGAGTGTGCCCCATCACGATGTGAGTATGACCCATCACTCTTTGAGTGTGCCCCGTCACGCTGTGTGTGTGCCCCATCACGCTGTGACTGTGCCCCATCACGCTGTGAGTATGACCCATCACGCTGTGAGTGTGCCCCATCACGCTGTGACTGTGCCCCATCACGCTGTGAGTATGACCCATCACACTGTGAGTGTGCCCCATCACGCTGTGAGTGTGCCCCATCACGCTGTGGCTGTGCCCCAACACGCTGTGAGTGTGCCCCATCACGCTGTGACTGTGCCCCATCACGCTGTGAGTATGACCCATCACACTGTGAGTGTGCCCCATCACGCTGTGACTGTGCCCCATCACGCTGTGACTGTGCCCCATCACGCTGTGAGTGTGCCCCATCACGCTGTGACTGTGCCCCATCACGCTGTGAATGTGACCCATCACGCTGTGAGTGTGCCTCATCACGCTGTGACTGTGCCCCATCACGCTGTGAGTGTGCCCCATCACGCTGTGAGTGTGCCCCATCACGCTGTGACTGTTCCCCATCACGCTGTGAGTGTGCCCCGTCACGCTGTGAGTGTGCCCCATCACGCTGTGAGTGTGCCCCGTCACGCTGTGATTGTTCCCCATCACGCTGTGAGTAAGCCCCGTCACGCTGTGACTGTGCCCCATCACGCTGTGACTGTGCCCCATCACGCTGTGACTGTGCCCCATCACGCTGTGAGTGTGACCCATCACGCTGTGAGTGTGCCCCATCACGCTGTGAGTGTGCCCCATAACGCTGTGACTGTGCCCCATCACGCTGTGAGTGTGCCCATCACGCTGTGACTGTGCCCCATCACGCTGTGAGTGTGCGCCATCACGCTGTGAGTGTGCCCCATCACGCCGTGACTGTGCCTCATCACGCTGTGAGTGTGCCCCGTCACGCTGTGACTGTTCCCCATCACGCTGTTACTGTGCCCCATCACGCTGTGAGTGTGCCCCGTCACGCTGTGACTGTTCCCCATCACGCTGTGACTGTGCCGCAATAGGCTGTGACTGTGCCCCATCACGCTGTGACTGTGCCCCATCACGCTGTAACTGTGCCCCATCACGCTGTGAGTGTGCCCCATCACGCTGTGAGTGTGCCCCATCACGCTGTGACTGTGCCCCATCACGCTGTGACTGTTCCCCATCATGCTGTGAGTGTGCCCCATCACGCTGTGACTGTGCCCCATCACGCTGTGACTGTGCCCCATCACGCTATGACTGTGCCCCATCACGCTGTGAGTGTGCCCCATCATGCTGTGACTGTGCCCCATCACGCTGTGACTGTGCCCCATCACGCTGTGAGTATGACCCATCACACTGTGAGTGAGCCCCATCACGCTGTGAGTGAGACCCATCACGCTGTGAGTGTGCCCCATCACGCTGTGAGTATGACCCATCACACTGTGAGTGTGCCCCATCACGCTGTCACTGAGCCCCATCACGCTGTGAGTGTCACCCATCACACTGTGACTGTGCCCCATCACGCTGTGACTGTGCCCCATCACGCTGTGACTGTGCCCCATCACGCTGTGAGTGTGCCCCATCACGCTGTGAGTGTGCCCCATCACGCTGTGAGTGTGCCCCATCACGCTATGACTGTGCCCCATCACGCTGTGAGTGTGCACCGTCACGCTGTGAGTGTGCACCGTCACGCTGTGAGTGTGCACCGTCACGCTGTGAGTGTGCACCATCACGCTGTGAGTGTGCACCATCACGCTGTGAGTGTGCCCCATCACGCTGTGAGTGTGCCCCATCACGCTGTGACTGTGCCTCATCACGCTGTGAGTGTGCCCCGTCACGCTGTGACTGTTCCCCATCACGCTGTGACTGTGCCCCATCACACTGTGAGTGTGCCCCGTCACGCTGTGACTGTTCCCCATCACGCTGTGACTGTGCCGCATCACGCTGTGACTGTGCCCCATCACGCTGTGACTGTGCCCCATCACGCTGTGACTGTGCCCCATCATGCTGTGACTGTTCCCCGTCACGCTGTGACTGTTCCCCATCATGCTGTGAGTGTGCCCCATCACGCTGTGACTGTGCCCCATCACGCTATGACTGTGCCCCATCACGCTGTGAGTGTGCCCCATCACGCTGTGACTGTGCCCCATCACGCTGTGACTGTGCCCCATCACGCTGTGAGTGTGCCCCATCACGCTGTGACTGTGCCCCATCACGCTGTGACTGTGCCCCATCACGCTGTGACTGTGCCCCATCACGCTGTGAGTGTGCCCCATCACGCTGTGACTGTGCCCCATCACGCTGTGAGTATGACCCATCACACTGTGAGTGAGCCCCATCACGCTGTGAGTATGACCCATCACACTGTGAGTGTGCCCCATCACGCTGTGACTGTGCCCCATCACGCTGTGACTGTGCCCCATCACGCTGTGACTGTGTCCCATCACGCTGTGAGTGTGCCCCATCATGCTGTGAGTGTGCCCCATCACACTGTGAGTGTGCCCCATCACGCTGTGACTGTGCCCCATCACGCTGTGAGTATGACCCATCACACTGTGAGTGTGCCCCATCACGCTGTGAGTGAGCCCCATCACGCTGTGAGTATGACCCATCACGCTGTGAGTATGACCCATCACGCTGTGACTGTGCCCCATCACGCTGTGAGTATGACCCATCACGCTGTGACTGTGCCCCATCACGCTGTGAGTATGACCCATCACACTGTGAGTGTGCCCCATCATGCTGTGACTGTGCCCCAACACGCTGTGAGTGTCCCCCATCACGCTGTGACTGTGCCCCATCACGCTGTGACTGTTCCCCATCATGCTGTGACTGTGCCCCATCACGCTGTGACTGTGCCCCATCATGCTGTGACTGTGCCCCATCACGCTGTGACTGTGCCCCATCATGCTGTGACTGTGCCCCATCACGCTGTGACTGTGCCCCATCATGCTGTGACTGTGCCCCATCACGCTGTGACTGTCCCCATCACGCTGTGACTGTGCCCCATCACGCTGTGAGTGTGCCCCATCATGCTGTGAGTATGACCCATCACACTGTGAGTGTGCCCCATCACGCTGTGAGTGTGCCCCATCATGCTGTGACTGTGCCCCATCACGCTGTGACTGTGCCCCATCATGCTGTGACTGTGCCCCATCACGCTGTGACTGTCCCCATCACGCTGTGACTGTGCCCCATCACGCTGTGACTGTGCCCCATCACGCTGTGACTGTGCCCCATCATGCTGTGACTGTGCCCCATCACGCTGTGACTGTTCCCCATCATGCTGTGAGTGTGCCCATCACGCTGTGACTGTGCCCCATCACGCTGTGACTGTGCCCCATCACGCTATGACTGTGCCCCATCACGCTGTGAGTGTGCCCCATCATGCTGTGACTGTGCCCCATCACGCTGTGACTGTGCCCCATCACGCTGTGAGTATGACCCATCACACTGTGAGTGAGCCCCATCACGCTGTGAGTGAGACCCATCACGCTGTGAGTGTGCCCCATCACGCTGTGAGTATGACCCATCACACTGTGAGTGTGCCCCATCACGCTGTCACTGAGCCCCATCACGCTGTGAGTGTCACCCATCACACTGTGACTGTGCCCCATCACGCTGTGACTGTGCCCCATCACGCTGTGAGTGTGCCCCATCACGCTGTGAGTGTGCCCCATCACGCTGTGAGTGTGCCCCATCACGCTGTGAGTGTGCCCCATCACGCTGTGACTGTGCCTCATCACGCTGTGAGTGTGCCCCGTCACGCTGTGACTGTTCCCCATCACGCTGTGACTGTGCCCCATCACACTGTGAGTGTGCCCCGTCACGCTGTGACTGTTCCCCATCACGCTGTGACTGTGCCGCATCACGCTGTGACTGTGCCCCATCACGCTGTGACTGTGCCCCATCACGCTGTGACTGTGCCCCATCATGCTGTGACTGTTCCCCATCACGCTGTGACTGTTCCCCATCATGCTGTGAGTGTGCCCCATCACGCTGTGACTGTGCCCCATCACGCTATGACTGTGCCCCATCACGCTGTGAGTGTGCCCCATCACGCTGTGACTGTGCCCCATCACGCTGTTAGTGTGCCCCATCACGCTGTGACTGTGCCCCATCACGCTGTGACTGTGCCCCATCACGCTGTGACTGTGCCCCATCACGCTGTGAGTGTGGCCCATCACGCTGTGACTGTGCCCCATCACGCTGTGACTGTGCCCCATCACGCTGTGACTGTGCCCCATCACGCTGTGAGTGTGTCCCATCACGCTGTGAGTATGACCCATCACGCTGTGACTGTGCCCCATCACGCTGTGACTGTGCCCCATCACGCTGTGACTGTGTCCCATCACGCTGTGAGTGTGCCCCATCATGCTGTGAGTGTGCCCCATCACACTGTGAGTGTGCCCCATCACGCTGTGACTGTGCCCCATCACGCTGTGAGTATGACCCATCACACTGTGAGTGTGCCCCATCACGCTGTGAGTGAGCCCCATCACGCTGTGAGTATGACCCATCACGCTGTGAGTATGACCCATCACGCTGTGACTGTGCCCCATCACGCTGTGAGTATGACCCATCACGCTGTGACTGTGCCCCATCACGCTGTGAGTATGACCCATCACACTGTGAGTGTGCCCCATCATGCTGTGACTGTGCCCCAACACGCTGTGAGTGTCCCCCATCACGCTGTGACTGTGCCCCATCACGCTGTGACTGTTCCCCATCATGCTGTGACTGTGCCCCATCACGCTGTGACTGTGCCCCATCATGCTGTGACTGTGCCCCATCATGCTGTGACTGTGCCCCATCACGCTGTGACTGTGCCCCATCATGCTGTGACTGTGCCCCATCACGCTGTGACTGTCCCCATCACGCTGTGACTGTGCCCCATCACGCTGTGACTGTGCCCCATCACGCTGTGACTGTGCCCCATCATGCTGTGACTGTGCCCCATCACGCTGTGACTGTTCCCCATCATGCTGTGAGTGTGCCCATCACGCTGTGACTGTGCCCCATCACGCTGTGACTGTGCCCCATCACGCTATGACTGTGCCCCATCACGCTGTGAGTGTGCCCCATCATGCTGTGACTGTGCCCCATCACGCTGTGACTGTGCCCCATCACGCTGTGAGTATGACCCATCACACTGTGAGTGAGCCCCATCACGCTGTGAGTGAGACCCATCACGCTGTGAGTGTGCCCCATCACGCTGTGAGTATGACCCATCACACTGTGAGTGTGCCCCATCACGCTGTCACTGAGCCCCATCACGCTGTGAGTGTCACCCATCACACTGTGACTGTGCCCCATCACGCTGTGACTGTGCCCCATCACGCTGTGAGTGTGCCCCATCACGCTGTGAGTGTGCCCCATCACGCTGTGAGTGTGCCCCATCACGCTGTGAGTGTGCCCCATCACGCTGTGACTGTGCCTCATCACGCTGTGAGTGTGCCCCGTCACGCTGTGACTGTTCCCCATCACGCTGTGACTGTGCCCCATCACACTGTGAGTGTGCCCCGTCACGCTGTGACTGTTCCCCATCACGCTGTGACTGTGCCGCATCACGCTGTGACTGTGCCCCATCACGCTGTGACTGTGCCCCATCACGCTGTGACTGTGCCCCATCATGCTGTGACTGTTCCCCATCACGCTGTGACTGTTCCCCATCATGCTGTGAGTGTGCCCCATCACGCTGTGACTGTGCCCCATCACGCTATGACTGTGCCCCATCACGCTGTGAGTGTGCCCCATCACGCTGTGACTGTGCCCCATCACGCTGTTAGTGTGCCCCATCACGCTGTGACTGTGCCCCATCACGCTGTGACTGTGCCCCATCACGCTGTGACTGTGCCCCATCACGCTGTGAGTGTGGCCCATCACGCTGTGACTGTGCCCCATCACGCTGTGACTGTGCCCCATCACGCTGTGACTGTGCCCATCACGCTGTGAGTGTGTCCCATCACGCTGTGAGTATGACCCATCACACTGTGAGTGTGCCCCATCACGCTGTGACTGTGCCCCATCACGCTGTGAGTATGACCCATCACACTGTGAGTGTGCCCCATCACGCTGTGAGTGAGCCCCATCACGCTGTGAGTATGACCCATCACGCTGTGAGTATGACCCATCACGCTGTGACTGTGCCCCATCACGCTGTGAGTATGACCCATCACGCTGTGACTGTGCCCCATCATGCTGTGAGTATGACCCATCACACTGTGAGTGTGCCCCATCACGCTGTGAGTGTGACTCATCACGCTGTGACTGTGCCCCAACACGCTGTGAGTGTCCCCCATCACGCTGTGACTGTGCCCCATCACGCTGTGACTGTTCCCCATCATGCTGTGACTGTGCCCCATCACGCTGTGACTGTGCCCCATCATGCTGTGACTGTGCCCCATCACGCTGTGACTGTGCCCCATCACGCTGTGACTGTGCCCCATCACGCTTTGACTGTGCCCCATCACGCTGTGAGTGTGGCCCATCACGCTGTGACTGTGCCCCATCACGCTGTGACTGTGCCCCATCACGCTGTGACTGTGCCCCATCACGTTGTGACTGTGCCCCATCATGCTGTGACTGTGCCCCATCACGCTGTGACTGTCCCCATCACGCTGTGACTGTGCCCCATCACGCTGTGACTGTGCCCCATCACGCTGTGACTGTTCCCCATCATGCTGTGAGTGTGCCCATCACGCTGTGACTGTGCCCCATCACGCTGTGACTGTGCCCCATCACGCTATGACTGTGCCCCATCACGCTGTGAGTGTGCCCCATCATGCTGTGACTGTGCCCCATCACGCTGTGACTGTGCCCCATCACGCTGTGAGTATGACCCATCACACTGTGAGTGAGCCCCATCACGCTGTGAGTGAGACCCATCACGCTGTGAGTGTGCCCCATCACGCTGTGAGTATGACCCATCACACTGTGAGTGTGCCCCATCACGCTGTCACTGAGCCCCATCACGCTGTGAGTGTCACCCATCACACTGTGAGTGTCACCCATCACACTGTGACTGTGCCCCATCACGCTGTGACTGTGCCCCATCACGCTGTGAGTGTGCCCCATCACGCTGTGAGTGTGCCCCATCACGCTGTGAGTGTGCCCCATCACGCTGTGACTGTGCCCCATCACGCTGTGAGTGTGCACCGTCACGCTGTGAGTGTGCACCATCACGCTGTGAGTGTGCACCATCACGCTGTGAGTGTGCCCCATCACGCTGTGAGTGTGCCCCATCACGCTGTGACTGTGCCTCATCACGCTGTGAGTGTGCCCCGTCACGCTGTGACTGTTCCCCATCACGCTGTGACTGTGCCCCATCACACTGTGAGTGTGCCCCGTCACGCTGTGACTGTTCCCCATCACGCTGTGACTGTGCCGCATCACGCTGTGACTGTGCCCCATCACGCTGTGAGTGTGCCCCATCACGCTGTGACTGTTCCCCATCACGCTGTGACTGTTCCCCATCATGCTGTGAGTGTGCCCCATCACGCTGTGACTGTTCCCCATCATGCTGTGACTGTGCCCCATCACGCTGTGAGTGTGCCCCATCACGCTATGACTGTGCCGCATCATGCTGTGACTGTGCCCCATCACGCTATGACTGTGCCCCATCACGCTGTGAGTGTGCCCCATCATGCTGTGAGTGTGCCCCATCACGCTGTGAGTGTGCCCCATCATGCTGTGACTGTGCCCCATCATGCTGTGAGTGTGCCCCATCATGCTGTGAGTGTGCCCCATCACGCTGTGTGTGTGCCCATCACGCTGTGACTGTGCCCCATCACGCTGTGAGTGTGCCCCATCACGCTGTGAGTGTGCCCCATCATGCTGTGACTGTGCCCCATCACGCTGTGACTGTGCCCCATCACGCTGTGAGTGTGCCCCATCACGCTGTGACTGTGCCCCATCATGCTGTGACTGTGCCCCATCACGCTATGACTGTGCCCCATCACGCTGTGAGTGTGCCCCATCATGCTGTGACTGTGCCCCATCACGCTGTGACTGTGCCCCATCACGCTGTGAGTGTGCCCCATCACGCTGTGACTGTGCCCCATCACGCTGTGAGTGTGCCCCATCACGCTGTGACTGTGCCCCATCACGCTGTGAGTGTGCCCCATCACGCTGTGACTGTGCCCCATCACGCTGTGAGTATGACCCATCACACTGTGAGTGTGCCCCATCACGCTGTGAGTGAGCCCCATCACGCTGTGAGTATGACCCATCACGCTGTGAGTGTGCCCCATCACGCTGTGACTGTGCCCCATCACGCTGTGACTGTTCCCCATCATGCTGTGAGTGTGCCCCATCACGCTGTGACTGTGCCCCATCACGCTATGACTGTGCCCCATCACGCTGTGAGTGTGCCCCATCACGCTGTGACTGTGCCCCATCACGCTGTTAGTGTGCCCCATCACGCTGTGACTGTGCCCCATCACGCTGTGACTGTGCCCCATCACGCTGTGACTGTGCCCCATCACGCTGTGAGTGTGGCCCATCACGCTGTGACTGTGCCCCATCACGCTGTGACTGTGCCCCATCACGCTGTGACTGTGCCCATCACGCTGTGAGTGTGTCCCATCACGCTGTGAGAATGACCCATCACACTGTGAGTGTGCCCCATCACGCTGTGACTGTGCCCCATCACGCTGTGAGTATGACCCATCACACTGTGAGTGTGCCCCATCACGCTGTGAGTGAGCCCCATCACGCTGTGAGTATGACCCATCACGCTGTGAGTATGACCCATCACGCTGTGACTGTGCCCCATCACGCTGTGAGTATGACCCATCACGCTGTGACTGTGCCCCATCATGCTGTGAGTATGACCCATCACACTGTGAGTGTGCCCCATCACGCTGTGAGTGTGACTCATCACGCTGTGACTGTGCCCCAACACGCTGTGAGTGTCCACCATCACGCTGTGACTGTGCCCCATCACGCTGTGACTGTTCCCCATCATGCTGTGACTGTGCCCCATCACGCTGTGACTGTGCCCCATCATGCTGTGACTGTGCCCCATCACGCTGTGACTGTGCCCCATCACGCTGTGACTGTGCCCCATCACGCTTTGACTGTGCCCCATCACGCTGTGAGTGTGGCCCATCACGCTGTGACTGTGCCCCATCACGCTGTGACTGTGCCCCATCACGCTGTGACTGTGCCCCATCACGTTGTGACTGTGCCCCATCATGCTGTGACTGTGCCCCATCACGCTGTGACTGTCCCCATCACGCTGTGACTGTGCCCCATCACGCTGTGACTGTGCCCCATCACGCTGTGACTGTGCCCCATCACGCTGTGACTGTTCCCCATCATGCTGTGAGTGTGCCCATCACGCTGTGACTGTGCCCCATCACGCTGTGACTGTGCCCCATCACGCTATGACTGTGCCCCATCACGCTGTGAGTGTGCCCCATCATGCTGTGACTGTGCCCCATCACGCTGTGACTGTGCCCCATCACGCTGTGAGTATGACCCATCACACTGTGAGTGAGCCCCATCACGCTGTGAGTGAGACCCATCACGCTGTGAGTGTGCCCCATCACGCTGTGAGTATGACCCATCACACTGTGAGTGTGCCCCATCACGCTGTCACTGAGCCCCATCACGCTGTGAGTGTCACCCATCACACTGTGAGTGTCACCCATCACACTGTGACTGTGCCCCATCACGCTGTGACTGTGCCCCATCACGCTGTGAGTGTGCCCCATCACGCTGTGAGTGTGCCCCATCACGCTGTGAGTGTGCCCCATCACGCTGTGACTGTGCCCCATCACGCTGTGAGTGTGCACCGTCACGCTGTGAGTGTGCACCATCACGCTGTGAGTGTGCACCATCACGCTGTGAGTGTGCCCCATCACGCTGTGAGTGTGCCCCATCACGCTGTGACTGTGCCTCATCACGCTGTGAGTGTGCCCCGTCACGCTGTGACTGTTCCCCATCACGCTGTGACTGTGCCCCATCACACTGTGAGTGTGCCCCGTCACGCTGTGACTGTTCCCCATCACGCTGTGACTGTGCCGCATCACGCTGTGACTGTGCCCCATCACGCTGTGAGTGTGCCCCATCACGCTGTGACTGTTCCCCATCACGCTGTGACTGTTCCCCATCATGCTGTGAGTGTGCCCCATCACGCTGTGACTGTTCCCCATCATGCTGTGACTGTGCCCCATCACGCTGTGAGTGTGCCCCATCACGCTATGACTGTGCCGCATCATGCTGTGACTGTGCCCCATCACGCTATGACTGTGCCCCATCACGCTGTGAGTGTGCCCCATCATGCTGTGAGTGTGCCCCATCACGCTGTGAGTGTGCCCCATCATGCTGTGACTGTGCCCCATCACGCTGTGAGTGTGCCCCATCATGCTGTGAGTGTGCCCCATCACGCTGTGTGTGTGCCCATCACGCTGTGACTGTGCCCCATCACGCTGTGAGTATGACCCATCACGCTGTGACTGTGCCCCATCATGCTGTGAGTATGACCCATCACACTGTGAGTGTGCCCCATCACGCTGTGAGTGTGACTCATCACGCTGTGACTGTGCCCCAACACGCTGTGAGTGTCCCCCATCACGCTGTGACTGTGCCCCATCACGCTGTGACTGTTCCCCATCATGCTGTGACTGTGCCCCATCACGCTGTGACTGTGCCCCATCATGCTGTGACTGTGCCCCATCACGCTGTGACTGTGCCCCATCACGCTGTGACTGTGCCCCATCACGCTTTGACTGTGCCCCATCACGCTGTGAGTGTGGCCCATCACGCTGTGACTGTGCCCCATCACGCTGTGACTGTGCCCCATCACGCTGTGACTGTGCCCCATCACGTTGTGACTGTGCCCCATCATGCTGTGACTGTGCCCCATCACGCTGTGACTGTGCCCCATCACGCTGTGAGTGTGCCCCATCACGCTATGACTGTGCCGCATCATGCTGTGACTGTGCCCCATCACGCTATGACTGTGCCCCATCACGCTGTGAGTGTGCCCCATCATGCTGTGAGTGTGCCCCATCACGCTGTGAGTGTGCCCCATCATGCTGTGACTGTGCCCCATCACGCTGTGAGTGTGCCCCATCATGCTGTGAGTGTGCCCCATCACGCTGTGTGTGTGCCCATCACGCTGTGACTGTGCCCCATCACGCTGTGAGTGTGCCCCATCACGCTGTGAGTGTGCCCCATCATGCTGTGACTGTGCCCCATCACGCTGTGACTGTGCCCCATCACGCTGTGAGTGTGCCCCATCACGCTGTGACTGTGCCCCATCATGCTGTGACTGTGCCCCATCACGCTATGACTGTGCCCCATCACGCTGTGAGTGTGCCCCATCATGCTGTGACTGTGCCCCATCACGCTGTGACTGTGCCCCATCACGCTGTGAGTGTGCCCCATCACGCTGTGACTGTGCCCCATCACGCTGTGAGTGTGCCCCATCACGCTGTGACTGTGCCCCATCACGCTGTGAGTGTGCCCCATCACGCTGTGACTGTGCCCCATCACGCTGTGAGTGTGCCCCATCACGCTGTGACTGTTCCCCATCACACTGTGAGTGTGCCCCATCACGCTGTGAGTATGACCCATCACACTGTGAGTGTGCCCCATCACGCTGTGAGTGTGCCCCATCACGCTGTGACTGTGCCCCAACACGCTGTGAGTGTGCCCCATCACGCTGTGACTGTGCCCCATCACGCTGTGAGTATGACCCATCACACTGTGAGTGTGCCCCATCACGCTGTGACTGTGCCCCATCACGCTGTGACTGTGCCCCATCACGCTGTGAGTGTGCCCCATCACGCTGTGACTGTGCCCCATCACGCTGTGAATGTGACCCATCACGCTGTGAGTGTGCCTCATCACGTTGTGAGTGTGCCCCATCACGCTTTGACTGTGCCCCATTACGCTGTGAGTGTGCCCCATCACACTGTGAGAGTGCCCCATCACCCTGTGAGAGTGCCCCATCACGCTGTGAGTGTGCCCCATCACGCTGTGAGTGTGCCCCATCACGCATGAGTGTGCCCCATCACGCTGTGACTGTGCCCCACCACGCTGTGACTGTGCCCCATCACGCTGTGACTGTGCCCCATCACGCTGTGACTGTGCCCCATCACGCTGTGACTGTGCGCCATCACGCTGTGAGTGTGCCCATCACGCTGTGAGTGTGCCCATCACGCTGTGAGTGTGCCCATCACGCTGTGAGTGTGCCCCATCACGCTGTGACTGTGCCCCATCACGCTGTGAGTGTGCCCCATCACGCTGTGACTGTGCCCCATCAGCTGTGAGTGTGCGCCATCACGCTGTGACTGTGCCCCATCACGCTGTTACTGTGCACCACCACGCTGTGACTGTGCCCCATCACGCTGTGAGTGTGCCCCATCACGCTGTGACTGTGCCCCACCACGCTGTGACTGTGCCCCACCACGCTGTGACTGTGCCCCATCACGCTGTGACTGTGCCCCACCACGCTGTGACTGTGCCCCATCACGCTGTGACTGTGCGCCATCACGCTGTGAGTGTGCCCCATCACGCTGTGAGTGTGCCCATCACGCTGTGACTGTGCCCCTTCACGCTGTGAGTATGACCCATCACGCTGTGACTGTGCCCCATCACGCTGTGACTGTGCCCCACCACGCTGTGAGTGTGCCCCATCACGCTGTGACTGTGCCCCATCACGCTGTGAGTATGACCCATCACACTGTGAGTGTGCCCCATCACGCTGTGAGTGTGCCCCATCACGTTGTGACTGTGCCCCAACACGCTGTGAGTGTGCCCCATCACGCTGTGACTGTGCCCCATCACGCTGTGAGTATGACCCATCACGCTGTGAGTGTGCCCCATCACGCTGTGACTGTGCCCCATCACGCTGTGACTGTGCCCCATCACGCTGTGACTGTGCCTCATCACGCTGTGAGTGTGCCCCATCACGCTGTGACTGTGCCCCATCACACTGTGAATGTGACCCATCACGCTGTGAGTGTGCCTCATCACGTTGTGAGTGTGCCCCATCACGCTGTGACTGTGCCCCATTACGCTGTGAGTGTGCCCCATCACAATGAGAGTGCCCCATCACGCTGTGAGTGTGCCCCATCACGCTGAGAGTGTGCCCCATCACGCATGAGTGTGCCCCATCACGCTGTGAGTGTGCCCCATCACGCTGTGACTGTGCCCCATCACGCTGTGAGTGTACCCCATCACGCTGTGACTGTGCCCCATCACGCTGTGACTGTGCCCCATCACGCTGTGAGTGTGCCCCAACACGCTGTGACTGTGCGCCATCACGCTGTGACTGTGCGCCATCACGCTGTGAATGTGCCCCATCACGCTGTGAGTGTGCCCCATCACGCTGTGAGTGTGCCCATCACGCTGTGACTGTGCCCCATCACGCTGTGACTGTGCCCCATCACGCTGTGAGTGTGCCCCATCACGCTGTGACTGTCCACCACCACGCTGTGACTGTGCCCCATCACGCTGTGAGTGTGCCCCATCACGCTGTGAGTGTGCCCCATCACGCTGTGACTGTGCCCCACCACGCTGTGACTGTGCCCCATCACGCTGTGACTGTGCCCCATCACGCTGTGAGTGTCCCCATCAGGCTGTGACTGTGCCCCATCACGCTGTGAGTGTGCCCCATCACGCTGTGACTGTGCCCCATCACGCTGTGACTGTGCGCCATCACGCTGTGAATGTGCCCCATCACGCTGTGAGTGTGCCCCATCACGCTGTGAGTGTGCCCATCACGCTGTGACTGTGCCCCATCATGCTGTGACTGTGCCCCATCACGCTGTGAGTGTGCCCCATCACGCTGTGACTGTGCCCCATCACGCTGTTACTGTGCACCACCACGCTGTGACTGTGCTCCATCACGCTGTGAGTGTGCCCCATCACGCTGTGACTGTTCGCCACCACGCTGTGACTGTGCCCCATCACGCTGTGACTGTGCCCCAACACGCTGTGACTGTGCCCCATCACGCTGTGACTGTGCGCCATCACGCTGTGAGTGTGCCCATCACGCTGTGAGTGTGCCCCATCACGCTGTGAGTGTGCCCATCACGCTGTGACTGTGCCCCTTCACGCTGTGAGTATGACCCATCACGCTGTGACTGTGCCCCATCACGTTGTGACTGTGCCCCACCACGCTGTGAGTGTGCCCCATCACGCTGTGACTGTGCCCCATCACGCTGTGAGTATGACCCATCACTCTGTGAGTGTGCCCCATCACGCTGTGACTGTGCCCCATCACGCTATGAGTGTGCCCCGTCACGCTGTGAGTGTGCCTCATCACGCTGTGACTGTGACCCATCACGCTGTGAGTGTGCCCCACCACGCTGTGAGTGTGCCCCACCACGCTGTGAGTGTGCCCCACCACGCTGTGAGTGTGCCCCATCACGCTGTGACTGTTCCCCATCACGCTGTGAGTGTGCCCCATCACGCTGTGACTGTGCCCCATCACGCTGTTAGTATGACCCATCACGCTGAGAGAGTGCCCCATCACGCTGTGAGTGTGCCCCGTCACGCTGTGACTGTTCCCCATCACGCTGTGAGTGTGCCCCGTCACGCTGTGAGTGTGCCCCGTCACGCTGTGACTGTGCCCCATCACGCTGTGAGTGTGCCCATCACGCTGTGACTGTGCCCCATCACGCTGTGAGTGTGCCCCATCACGCTGTGAGTGTGCCCCATCACGCTGTGAGTGTGCCGCATCACGCTGTGAGTGTGCCCCATCACGCTGTGACTGTGCCTCATCACGCTGTGAGTGTGCCCCGTCACGCTGTGACTGTTCCCCATCACGCTGTGTGTGTGCCCCATCATGCTGTGAGTGTCCCCCATCACGCTGTGAGTGTGCCCCATCACGCTGTGAGTGTGCCCCATCACGCTGTGAGTGTGCCCCATCACGCTGTGACTGTGCCCCATCACGCTGTGACTGTGCCCCATCACGCTGTGAATGTGACCCATCACGCTGTGAGTGTGTCTCATCACGCTGTGAGTGTGCCTCATCACGTTGTGAGTGTGCCCCATCACGCTGTGACTGTGCCCCATTACGCTGTGAGTGTGCCTCATCACGTTGTGAGTGTGCCCCATCACGCTGTGACTGTGCCCCATCACACTGTGAGTGTGCCCCAACACGCTGTAAGTGTGCCCCATCACGCATGAGTGTGCCCCATCACGCTGTGAGTGTGCCCCATCATGCTGTGACTGTGCCCCATCATGCTGTGAGTGTGCCCCATCACGCTGTGACTGTGCCCCAACACGCTGTGAGTGTGCCCCATCACGCTGTGAGTATGACCCATCACGCTGTGAGTGTGCCCCATCACGCTGTGAGTGTGCCCCGTCACGCTGTGACTGTTCCCCGTCACGCTGTGAGTGTGCCCCGTCACGCTGTGAGTGTGCCCCATCACGCTGTGAGTGTGCCCCGTCACGCTGTGATTGTTCCCCATCACGCTGTGAGTGTGCCCCGACACGCTGTGACTGTGCCCCATCACGCTGTGAGTATGACCCATCACGCTGTGAGTGTGCCCCATCACGCTGTGAGTGTGCCCCATCACGCTGTGAGTGTGCCCCATAACGCTGTGACTGTGCCCCATCACGCTGTGTGTGTGCCCATCACGCTGTGACTATGCCCCATCACGCTGTGAGTGTGCCCCATCACGCTGTGAGTGTGCCCCATCACGCCGTGACTGTGCCTCATCACGCTGTGAGTGTGCCCCGTCACGCTGTGACTGTTCCCCATCACGCTGTGACTGTGCCCCATCACGCTGTGAGTGTGCCCCGTCACGCTGTGACTGTGCCCCATCACGCTGTGACTGTGCCCCATCACGCTGTGACTGTGCCCCATCACGCTGTGACTGTGCCCCATCACGCTGTGACTGTTCCCCATCACGCTGTGACTGTTCCCCATCATGCTGTGAGTGTGCCCCATCACGCTGTGACTGTGCCCCATCACGCTGTGACTGTGCCCCATCACGCTATGACTGTGCCCCATCACGCTGTGAGTGTGCCCCATCACGCTGTGACTGTGCCCCATCATGCTGTGACTGTGCCCCATCACGCTGTGACTGTGCCCCATCACGCTGTGAGTGTGCCCCATCACGCTATGACTGTGCCCCATCACGCTGTGAGTATGACATATCACACTGTGAGTGAGCCCCATCACGCTGTGAGTGTGCCCCATCACGCTGTGAGTGTGCCCCATCACGCTGTGACTGTGCCCCATCACGCTGTGAGTGAGCCCCATCACGCTGTGAATGTGCCCCATCACGCTGTGAGTATGACATATCACACTGTGAGTGAGCCCCATCACGCTGTGAGTGAGCCCCATCACGCTGTGACTGTGCCCCATCACGCTGTGAGTATGACATATCACACTGTGAGTGAGCCCCATCACGCTGTGAGTGAGCCCCATCACGCTGTGAATGTGCCCCATCACGCTGTGAGTATGACCCATCACACTGTGAGTGTGCCCCATCACGCTGTCACTGAGCCCCATCACGCTGTGAGTGTCACCCATCACACTGTGACTGTGCCCCATCACGCTGTGACTGTGCCCCATCACGCTGTGAGTGTGCCCCATCACGCTGTGAGTGTGCCCCATCACGCTGTGACTGTGCCCCATCACGCTGTGACTGTGCCCCATCACGCTGTGAGTGTGCACCATCACGCTGTGAGTGTGCACCATCACGCTGTGAGTGTGCACCATCACGCTGTGAGTGTGCACCATCACGCTGTGAGTGTGCACCATCACGCTGTGAGTGTGCACCATCACGCTGTGAGTGTGCCCCATCACGCAGTGAGTGTGCCCCATCACGCTGTGACTGTGCCTCATCACGCTGTGAGTGTGCCCCGTCACGCTGTGACTGTTCCCCATCACGCTGTGACTGTGCCCCATCACACTGTGAGTGTGCCCCGTCACGCTGTGACTGTTCCCCGTCACGCTGTGACTGTGCCGCATCACGCTGTGACTGTGCCCCATCACGCTGTGACTGTGCCCCATCACGCTGTGACTGTGCCCCATCACGCTGTGACTGTTCCCCATCACGCTGTGACTGTTCCCCATCATGCTGTGAGTGTGCCCCATCACGCTGTGACTGTGCCCCATCACGCTGTGACTGTGCCCCATCACGCTGTGAGTGTGCCCCATCATGCTGTGACTGTGCCCCATCACGCTGGGACTGCGCCCCATCACGCTGTGTGTGTGCCCCATCATGCTGTGAGTGTGACCAATCACGCTGTGACTGTGCCCCATCACGCTGTGAGTATGACCCATCACACTGTGAGTGTGCCCCATCACGCTGTGTGTGTGCCCCATCACGCTGTGAGAGTGCGCCATCACGCTGTGAGTATGACCCATCACGCTGTGAGTGTGCCCCATCACGCTGTGACTGTGCCCCAACACGCTGTGAGTGTGCCCCAACACACTGTGACTGTGCCCCATCACGCTGTGACTGTGCCCCATCACGCTGTGAGTGTGCCCCATCACACTGTGAGTGTGCCCCATCACGCTGTGACTGTGCCCCATCACACTGTGAATGTGACCCATCACGCTGTGAGTGTGGCCCATCACGATGTGAGTATGACCCATCACGCTGTGACTGTGCCCCATCACGCTGTGACTGTGGCCCATCACGCTGTGAGTGTGCCCCATCACGCTGTGAGTGTGCCCCATCACGCTGTGAGTGTGCCCCATCACGCTGTGAGTGTGCCCCATCACGCTGTGACTGTGCCCCATCACGCTGTGAGTCTGACCCATCACACTGTGAGTGTGCCCCATCACGCTGTGACTGTGCCCCATCACGCTGTGACTGTGCCCCATCACGCTGTGAGTATGACCCATCACACTGTGAGTGTGCCCCAGCACGCTGTGACTGTGTCCCAGCACGCTGTGACTGTGCCCCATCACGCTGTGAGTGTGCCCCATCACGCTGTGACTGTGCCCCATCACGCTGTGACTGTGCCCCATCACGCTGTGAATGTGACCCATCACGCTGTGAGTGTGCCTCATCACGTTGTGAGTGTGCCCCATCACGCTGTGACTGTGCCCCATTACGCTGTGAGTGTGCCCCATCACACTGTGAGAGTGCCCCATCACGCTGTGAGTGTGCCCCATCATGCTGTGAGTGTGCCCCATCACGCTGTGAGTGTGCCCCATCACGCATGAGTGTGCCCCATCACGCTGTGACTGTGCCCCATCACGCTGTGACTGTGCCCCATCACGCTGTGACTGTGCCCCATCATGCTGTGAGTGTGCCCCATCACGCTGTGACTGTGCCCCATCACGCTGTGACTGTCCACCACCACGCTGTGACTGTGCCCCATCACGCTGTGAGTGTGCCCCATCACGCTGTGACTGTGCCCCACCACGCTGTGACTGTGCCCCATCACGCTGTGACTGTGCCCCATCACGCTGTGACTGTGCCCCATCACGCTGTGACTGTGCGCCATCACGCTGTGAGTGTGCCCCATCACGCTGTGACTGTGCCCCATCACACTGTGAGTGTGCCCCGTCACGCTGTGACTGTTCCCCATCACGCTGTGACTGTGCCGCATCACGCTGTGACTGTGCCCCATCACGCTGTGACTGTGCCCCATCACGCTGTGACTGTGCCCCATCACATTGTGAGTGTGCACCATCACGCTGTGAGTGTGCACCATCATGCTGTGAGTGTGCCCCATCACGCAGTGAGTGTGCCCCATCACGCTGTGACTGTGCCTCATCACGCTGTGAGTGTGCCCCGTCACGCAGTGACTGTTCCCCATCACGCTGTGACTGTGCCCCATCACACTGTGAGTGTGCCCCGTCACGCTGTGACTGTTCCCCATCACGCTGTGACTGTGCCGCATCACGCTGTGACTGTTCCCCATCACGCTGTGACTGTGCCCCATCACGCTGTGAGTGTGCCCCATCATGCTGTGAGTGTGACCAATCACGCTGTGAGAGTGCCCCATCACGCTGTGAGTGTGCCCCATCACGCTGTGAGAGTGCCCCATCATGCTGTGAGTGTGACCAATCACGCTGTGAGTGTGCCCCATCATGCTGTGAGTGTGACCAATCACGCTGTGAGAGTGCCCCATCACGCTGTGAGAGTGCCCCATCACGCTGTGAGTGTGCCCCATCACGCTGTGAGTGTGCCCCATCACGCTGTGAGTTTGCCCCATCACGCTGTGACTGTGCCCCATCACGCTGTGAGTGTGCCCCATCACGCTGTGACTGTGCCCCATCACGCTGTGAGTGTGTTCCATCACACTGTGAGTGTGCCCAATCACGCTGTGACTGTGCCCCATCACGCTGTGAGTGTGCCCATCACACTGTGAGTGTGCCCCCTCACGCTGTGAGTGATCCCCACCAAGCTGTGAGTGTGCCCCATCACGCTGTGAGTTTGCCCCATCATGCTGTGACTGTGCCCCATCACGCTGTGACTGTGCCCCATCACGCTGTGAGTGTGCCCCATCACGCTGTGAGTGTGCCCCATCACGCTGTGACTGTGCCCCATCACGCTGTGAGTGTGCCCCATCACGCTGAGAGTGTGCCCCATCACGCTGTGACTGTGCCCCATCACGCTGTGAGTGTGCCCCATCACGCTGTGAGTTTGCCCCATCACGCTGTGACTGTGCCCCATCACGCTGTGACTGTGCCCCATCACGCTGTGACTGTGCCCCATCACGCTGTGACTGTGCCCCATCACGCTGTGAGTGTGCCCCATCACGCTGTGAGTGTGCCCCGTCACGCTGTGACTGTGCATCATCACGCTGTGAGTGTGCCCCATCATGCTGTGAGTGTGACCAATCACGCTGTGAGTGTGCCCCATCATGCTGTGAGTGTGCCCCATCACGCTGTGAGAGTGCCCCATCATGCTGTGAGTGTGCCCCATCACGCTGTGACTGTGCCCCATCACGCTGTGAGTGTGCCCCATCACGCTGTGAGTGTGCCCCATCACACTGTGTCTGTGCCCCATCACGCTGTGAGTGTGCCCCATCACGCTGTGAGTGTGCCCCATCATGCTGTGAGTGTGCCCCATCACGCTGTGACTGTGCTCCATCACGCTGTGAGTGTGCCCCATCATGCTGTGAGTGTGCCCCATCACGCTGTGAGAGTGCCCCATCATGCTGTGAGTGTGACCAATCACGCTGTGACTGTGCCCCATCACGCTGTGAGTATGACCCATCACACTGTGAGTGTGCCCCATCACGCTGTGAGTGTGCCCCATCACGCTGTGACTGTGCCCCATCACGCTGTGACTGTGCCCCATCACGCTGTGAGTGTGCCCCATCACGCTGTGAGTGTGCCCCATCACGCTGTGACTGTGCCCCATCACGCTGTGAGTGTGCCCCATCACGCTGTGAGTGTGCCCCATCACGCTGTGACTGTGCCCCATCACGCTGTGACTGTGCCCCATCACGCTGTGACTGTGCCCCATCACGCTGTGAGTGTGCCCCATCACGCTGTGAGTGTGCCCCATCACGCTGTGAGTGTGCCCCATCACGCTGTGACTGTGCCCCA
Organism: Scyliorhinus torazame; assembly: GCF_047496885.1. Taxonomy (NCBI): domain Eukaryota; kingdom Metazoa; phylum Chordata; class Chondrichthyes; order Carcharhiniformes; family Scyliorhinidae; genus Scyliorhinus; species Scyliorhinus torazame. Next base: position 372,563,694 of record NC_092709.1, read on the forward strand.
TCACGCTGTGAGTATGACCCATCACACTGTGAGTGTGCCCCATCACGCTGTGAGTGTGCCCCATCACGCTGTGAGAGTGCTCCATCACACTGTGAGTGTGCCCCATCACGCTGTGAGTGTGCCCCATCACGCTGTGAGTGTGCCCCATCATGCTGTGAGTGTGACCAATCACGCTGTGACTGTGCCCCATCACGCTGTGAGTGTGCCCCATCACGCTGTGACTGTGCCCCATCATGCTGTGAGTGTGCCCCATCACGCTGTGAGTGTGCCCCATCATGCTGTGAATGTGCCCCATCACGCTGTGACTGTGCCCCATCACGCTGTGAGTGTGCCCCATCACGATGTGAGTATGACCCATCACTCTTTGAGTGTGCCCCATCACGCTGTGAGTGTGCCCCATCACGCTGCGAGTGTGCCCCATCACGCTGTGAGTATGACCCATCACGCTGTGAGTGTGCCCCATCACGCTGTGAGTGTGCCGCATCACGCTGTGACTGTGCCCCATCACGCTGTGAGTATGACCCATCACACTTTGAGTGTGCCCCATCACACTGTCACTGTGCCCCAACACGCTGTGAGTGTGCCCCATCACGCTGTGACTGTGCCCCATCACGCTGTGAGTGTGACCCATCACACTGTGAGTGTGCCCCAGCACGCTGTGACTGTGCCCCATCACACTGTGACTGTGCCCCATCACGCTGTGAGTGTGCCCCATCACGCTATGACTGTGCCCCATCACGCTGTGAATGTGACCCATCACGCTGTGAGTGTGCCTCATCACGTTGTGAGTGTGCCCCATCACGCTGTGACTGTGCCCCATCACGCTGTGAGTGTGCCCCATCACACTGTGAGAGTGCCCCATCACGCTGTGAGAGTGCCCCATCATGCTGTGAGTGTGCCCCATCACGCTGTGAGTTTGCCCCATCACGCATGAGTGTGCCCCATCACGCTGTGAGTGTGCCCCATCACGCTGTGAGTGTGCCCCATCACGCTGTGACTGTGCCCCATCACGCTGTGAGTGTGCCCCATCACGCTGTGACTGTGCCCCATCACGCTGTGAGTGTGCCCCATCACGCTGTGACTGTGCCCCATCACGCTGTGACTGTCCACCACCACGCTGTGACTGTGCCCCATCACGCTGTGAGTGTGCCCCATCACGCTGTGACTGTGCCCCACCACGCTGTGACTGTGCCCCATCACGCTGTGACTGTGCCCCATCACGCTGTGACTGTGCGCCATCACGCTGTGAGTGTGCCCATCACGCTGTGAGTGTGCCCCATCACGCTGTGAGTGTGCCCCATCACGCTGTGAGTGTGCCCCATCACGCTGTGAGTGTGCCCCATCACGCTGTGAGTGTGCCCCGTCACGCTGTGACTGTTCCCCATCACGCTGTGACTGTGCCGCATCACGCTGTGACTGTGCCCCATCACGCTGTGACTGTGCCCCATCACGCTGTGACTGTGCCCCATCACGCTGTGACTGTGCCCCATCACGCTGTGACTGTTCCCCATCACGCTGTGAGTGTGCCCCATCACGCTGTGACTGTGCCCCATCACGCTGTGACTGTGCCCCATCACGCTGTGACTGTGCCCCATCACGCTATGACTGTGCCCCATCACGCTGTGAGTGTGCCCCATCACGCTGTGACTGTGCCCCATCACGCTGTGACTGTGCCCCATCACGCTGTGACTGTGCCCCATCACACTGTGACTGTTCCCCATCACACTGTGAGTGTGCCCCATCACGGTGTGACTGTGCCCCATCACACTGTGACTGTGCCCCATCACGCTATGACTGTGCCCCATCACGCTGTGAGTGTGCCCCATCACGCTGTGACTGTGCCCCATCACGCTGTGACTGTGCCCCATCACGCTGTGACTGTGCCCCATCACACTGTGACTGTTCCCCATCACACTGTGAGTGTGCCCCATCACGCTGTGAGTGTGCCCCATCACGCTGTGAGTGTGCCCCATCACGCTGTGACTGTGCCCCAACACGCTGTGAGTGTGCCCCATCACGCTGTGACTGTGCCCCATCACGCTGTGAGTGTGCCCCATCACACTGTGAGTGTGCCCCATCACGCTGTGACTGTGCTCCATCACACTGAATGTGACCCATCACGCTGTGAGTGTGGCCCATCACGATGTGAGTATGACCCATCACTCATTGAGTGTGCCCCGTCACGCTGTGTGTGTGCCCCATCACGCTGTGACTGTGCCCCATCACGCTGTGAGTATGACCCATCACGCTGTGAGTGTGCCCCATCACGCTGTGACTGTGCCCCATCACGCTGTGAGTATGACCCATCACACTGTGAGTGTGCCCCATCACGCTGTGAGTGTGCCCCATCACGCTGTGACTGTGCCCCAACACGCTGTGAGTGTGCCCCATCACGCTGTGACTGTGCCCCATCACGCTGTGAGTATGACCCATCACACTGTGAGTGTGCCCCAGCACGCTGTGACTGTGCCCCATCACGCTGTGACTGTGCCCCATCGCGCTGTGAGTGTGCCCCATCACGCTGTGACTGTGCCCCATCACGCTGTGAATGTGACCCATCACGCTGTGAGTGTGCCTCATCACGTTGTGAGTGTGCCCCATCACGCTGTGACTGTGCCCCATCACGCTGTGAGTGTGCCCCATCACACTGTGAGAGTGCCCCATCACGCTGTGAGTGTGCCCCATCACGCTGTGAGTGTGCCCCATCACGCATGAGTGTGCCCCATCACGCTGTGAGTGTGCCCCATCACGCTGTGACTGTGCCCCATCACGCTGTGACTGTGCCCCATCACGCTGTGAGTGTGCCCCATCACGCTGTGACTGTGCCCCATCACGCTGTGAGTGTGCCCCATCACACTGTGAGAGTGCCCCATCACGCTGTGAGTGTGCCCCATCACGCTGTGAGTGTGCCCCATCACGCATGAGTGTGCCCCATCACGCTGTGAGTGTGCCCCATCACGCTGTGACTGTGCCCCATCACGCTGTGACTGTGCCCCATCACGCTGTGAGTGTGCCCCATCACGCTGTGACTGTGCCCCATCACGCTGTGACTGTGCCCCATCACGATGTGAGTGTGCCCCATCACGCTGTGACTGTGCCCCATCACGCTGTGACTGTCCACCACCACGCTGTGACTGTGCCCCGTCACGCTGTGAGTGTGCCTCATCACGCTGTGACTGTGACCCATCACGCTGTGAGTGTGCCCCACCACGCTCTGAGTGTGCCCCATCATGCTGTGAGTGTGCCCCGTCACGCTGTGACTGTTCCCCATCACGCTGTGAGTGTGCCCCGTCACGCTGTGACTGTGCCCCATCACGCTGTGAGTATGACCCATCACGCTGTGAGTGTGCCCCATCACGCTGTGAGTGTGCCCCGTCACGCTGTGTTTGTTCCCCATCACGCTGTGAGTGTGCCCCGTCACGCTGTGAGTGTGCCCCATCACGCTGTGAGTGTGCCCCGTCACGCTGTGATTGTTCCCCATCACGCTGTGAGTGTGCCCCGTCACGCTGTGACTGTGCCCCATCACGCTGTGAGTGTGCCCCATCACGCTGTGAGTGTGCCCATCACGCTGTGAGTGTGCCCATCACGCTGTGAGTGTGCCCCATCACGCTGTGACTGTGCCTCATCACGCAGTGAGTGTGCCCCGTCACGCTGTGACTGTTCCCCATCACGCTGTGTGTGTGCCCCATCATGCTGTGAGTGTCCCCCATCACGCTGTGACTGTGCCCCATCACGCTGTGAGTGTGCCCCATCACGCTGTGAGTGTGCCCCATCACGCGGTGAGTGTGCCCCATCATACTGTGACTGTGCCCCATCACGCTGTGAGTGTGCCCCATCACGCTGTGAGTGTGCCCCATCACGCTGTGACTGTGCCCCATCACGCTGTGAGTGTGCCCCATCACGCTGTGAGTGTGCCCCATCACGCTGTGAGTGTGCCCCATCATGCTGTGAGTGTGCCCCATCACGCATGAGTGTGCCCCATCACGCTGTGAGTGTGCCCCATCACGCTGTGACTGTGCCCCATCACGCTGTGACTGTGCCCCATCACGCTGTGAGTGTGCCCCATCACGCTGTGAGTGTGCCCCATCACGCTGTGTCTGTGCCCCATCACGCTTTGACTGTGCCCCATCACGCTGTGACTGTGCCCCATCACGCTGTGAGTGTGCCCCATCACGCTGTGACTGTGCCCCATCACGCTGTGACTGTGTCCCATCACGCTGTGACTGTGCCCCATCACGCTGTGAGTGTGCCCCATCACGCTGTGAGTGTGCCCCATCACGCTGTGACTGTGCCCTATCACGCTGTGAGTGTGCCCCATCACGCTGTGAGTGTGCCCCATCACGCTGTGACTCTGCCCCATCACGCTGTGACTGTGCCCCATCACGCTGTGACTGTGCCCCATCACGCTGTGAGTGTGCCCCATCACGATGTGAGTGTGCCCCATCACGCTGTGACTGTGCCCCATCACGCTGTGACTGTGCCCCATCACGCTGTGAGTGTGCCCCATCACGCTGTGAGTGTGCCCCATCATGCTGTGACTCTGCCCCATCACGCTGTGACTGTGCCCCATCACGCTGTGACTGTGCCCCATCACGCTGTGAGTGTGCCCCATCACGCTGTGACTGTGCCCCATCACGCTGTGACTGTGCCCCATCACGATGTGAGTGTGCCCCATCACGCTGTGACTGTGCCCCATCATGCTGTGACTGTGCCCCATCACGCTGTGACTGTGCCCCATCACGCTGTGACTGTGCCCCATCACGCTGTGAGTGTGCCCCATCACGCTGTTACTGTGCCCCATCACGCTGTGAGTGTGCCCCATCACGCTGTGACTGTGCCCCATCACGCTGTGACTGTGCCCCACCACGCTGTGACTGTGCCCCATCACGCTGTGACTGTGCCCCATCATGCTGTGACTGTGCCCCATCACGCTGTGACTGTGCGCCATCACGCTGTGAGTGTGCCCATCACACTGTGAGTGTGCCCCATCACGCTGTGAGTGTGCCCATCACGCTGTGACTGTGCCCCTTCACGCTGTGAGTATGACCCATCACGCTGTGACTGTGCCCCATCACGCTGTGACTGTGCCCCACCACGCTGTGAGTGTGCCCCATCACGCTGTGACTGTGCCCCATCACGCTGTGACTGTGCCCCATCACGCTGTGAGTGTGCCCCATCACGCTGTGACTGTGCCCCATCACGCTGTGAGTGTGCCCCATCACGCTGTGACTGTGCCCCATCACGCTGTGACTGTGCCCCACCACGCTGTGACTGTGCCCCATCACGCTGTGACTGTGCCCCATCACGCTGTGACTGTGCCCCATCACGCTGTGACTGTGCGCCATCACGCTGTGAGTGTGCCCATCACACTGTGAGTGTGCCCCATCACGCTGTGAGTGTGCCCATCACGCTGTGACTGTGCCCCTTCACGCTGTGAGTATGACCCATCACGCTGTGACTGTGCCCCATCACGCTGTGACTGTGCCCCACCACGCTGTGAGTGTGCCCCATCACGCTGTGACTGTGCCCCATCACGCTGTGAGTATGACCCATCACTCTGTGAGTGTGCCCCATCACGCTGTGACTGTGCCCCATCACGCTGTGAGTGTGCCCCATCACGCTGTGACTGTTCCCCATCACGCTGTGAGTGTGCCCCGTCACGCTGTGAGTGTGCCTCATCACGCTGTGACTGTGACCCATCACGCTGTGAGTGTGCCCCACCACGCTGTGAGTGTGCCCCATCATGCTGTGAGTGTGCCCCATCATGCTGTGAGTGTGCCCCATCACGCTGTGACTGTTCCCCGTCACGCTGTGAGTGTGCCCCGTCACGCTGTGACTGTGCCCCATCACGCTGTGAGTATGACCCATCATGCTGTGAGTGTGCCCCATCACGCTGTGAGTGTGCCCCGTCACGCTGTGACTGTTCCCCATCACGCTGTGAGTGTGCCCCGTCACGCTGTGAGTGTGCCCCGTCACGCTGTGAGTGTGCCCCGTCACGCTGTGATTGTTCCCCATCACGCTGTGAGTGTGCCCCGTCACGCAGTGTGTGTGCCCCATCACGCTGTGAGTGTGCCCATCACGCTGTGAGTGTGCCCCATCACGCTGTGAGTGTGCCCCATCACGCTGTGAGTGTGCCCCATCACGCTGTGACTGTGCCTCATCACGCTGTGAGTGTGCCCCGTCACGCTGTGACTGTTCCCCATCACGCTGTGTGTGTGCCCCATCATGCTGTGAGTGTCCCCCATCACGCTGTGACTGTGCCCCATCACGCTGTGAGTGTGCCCCATCACGCTGTGAGTGTGCCCCATCACGCGGTGAGTGTGCCCCGTCACGCTGTGACTGTGCCCCATCACGCTGTGACTGTGCCCCATCATGCTGTGACTGTTCCCCATCACGCTGTGACTGTTCCCCATCATGCTGTGAGTGTGCCCCATCACGCTGTGACTGTGTCCCATCACGCTGTGACTGTGCCCCATCACGCGATGACTGTGCCCCATCACGCTGTGAGTGTGCCCCATCACGCTGTGACTGTGCCCCATCACACTGTGAGTGTGTCCCATCACGCTGTGAGTGTGCCCCATCACACTGTGAGTGTGCCCCATCATGCTGTGACTGTGCCCCATCACGCTGTGAGTGTGCCCCATCATGCTGTGAGTGTGACCCATCACGCTGTGAGTGTGCCCCATCACGCTGTGAGTGTGACCCATCACACTGTGAGTGTGCCCCATCACGCTGTGACTGTGCCCCATCACGCTGTGAGTGAGCCCCATCACGCTGTGAGTGAGCCCCATCACGCTGTGAGTGTGCCCCATCACGCTGTGATTGTGCCCCATCACACTGTGAGTGTGCCCCATCACGCTGTGACTGTGTCCCATCATGCTGTGACTGTGCCCCATCACGCTGTGACTGTGCCCCATCACGCTGTGAGTGTGCCCCATCATGCTGTGAGTGTGCCCCATCACGCTGTGAGTGTACCCCATCACACTGTGAGTGTGCCCCATCATGCTGTGAGTGTGCCCCATCACGCTGTGAGTGTGCCCCATCACGCTGTGACTGGTCCCCATCATGCTGTGACTGTGTCCCATCACGCTGTGACTGTGCCCCATCACACTGTGAGTGTGTCCCATCACGCTGTGAGTGTGCCCCATCACGCTGTGACTGTGCCCCATCACGCTGTGAGTGTAACTCATCACGCTGTGAGTGTGCCCCATCATGCTGTGACTGTGCCCCATCACGCTGTGACTGTGCCCCATCACGCTGTGAGTGTGCCCCATCATGCTGTGAGTGTGCCCCATCACGCTGTGAGTGTGCCCCATCACGCTGTGAGTGTGCCCCATCACACTGTGAGAGTGCCCCATCACGCTGTGAGTGTGCCCCATCACGCTGTGAGTGTGCCCCATCACGCTGTGAGTGTACCCCATCACGCTGTGAGTGTGCCACATCACGCTGTGACTGTGACCCATCACGCTGTGAGTGTGCCCCATCACGCTGTGACTGTGCCCCAACACGCTGTGAGTGTGGCCCATCATGCTGTGAGTATGACCCATCACTCTGTGAGTGTGCCCCATCATGCTGTGAGTGTGCCCCATCATGCTGTGAGTGTGCCCCATCACGCTGTGAGAGTGCCCCATCACACTGTGAGTGTGCCCCATCACGCTGTGAGTGTGCCCCATCACGCTGTGACTGTGCCCCATCACGCTGTGACTGTGCCCCATCACGCTGTGAGTGTGCCCCATCACGCTGTGACTGTCCCCCATCACGCTGTGACTGTGCCCCATCACGCTGTGAGTGTGCCCCATCACGCTGTGAGTGTGCCCCATCACGCTGTGACTGTGCCCCATCACGCTGTGACTGTGCCCCATCACGCTGTGAGTGTGCCCCATCACGCTGTGACTGTGCCCCATCACGCTGTGACTGTCCCCCACCACGCTGTGACTGTCCCCCACCACGCTGTGACTGTGCCCCTTCACGCTGTGACTGTGCCCCTTCACGCTGTGACTGTGCCCCATCACGCTGTGACTGTGCACCACCACGCTGTGACTGTGCCCCATCACGCTGTGAGTGTGCCCCATCACGCTGTGACTGTCCCCCATCACGCTGTGACTGTGCCCCATCACGCTGTGAGTGTGCCCCATCACGCTGTGACTGTGCCCCATCACGCTGTGACTGTGCCCCATCACGCTGTGAGTGTGCCCCATCACGCTGTGACTGTGCCCCATCACGCTGTGACTGTCCCCCACCACGCTGTGACTGTGCCGCATCACGCTGTGACTGTGCCCCATCACGCTGTGAGTGTGCCCCATCACGCTGTGACTGTGCCCCATCACGCTGTGACTGTGCACCACCACGCTGTGACTGTGCCCCATCACGCTGTGACTGTGCCCCATCAGGCTGTGACTGTGTCCCATCACGCTGTGAGTGTGCCCCATCACGCTTTGAGTGTGCCCCATCACGCTGTTACTGTGACCCATCACGCTGTGACTGTGCCCCACCACGCTGTGAGTGTGCCCCATCACGCTGTGACTGTGCCCCATCACGCTGTGAGTATGACCCATCACGCTGTGACTGTACCCCATCACGCTGTGAGTGTGCCCCATCACGCTGTGACTGTGCCCCGTCATGCTGTGACTGTTCCCCATCACGCTGTGAGTGTGCCCCATCACGCTGTGAGTGTGCCTCATCACGCTGTGACTGTGCCCCATCACGCTGTGAGTGTGCCCCATCACGCTGTGAGTGTGCCCCATCACGCTGTGAGTGTACCCCATCACGCTGTGAGTGTGCCCCATCACGCTGTGACTGTGCCCCATCACGCTGTGAGTGTGCCCCATCACGCTGTGAGTGTGCCCCATCACGCTGTGACTGTGCCCCAACACGCTGTGAGTGTGCCCCATCACGCTGTGACTCTGCCCCATCACGCTGTGAGTGTGGCCCATCATGCTGTGAGTATGACCCATCACTCTGTGAGTGTGCCCCATCATGCTGTGAGTGTGCCCCATCACGCTGTGACTGTGCCCCATCACGCTGTGAGTGTGCCCCATCACGCTGTGACTGTGCCCCATCACACTGTGAGTGTGCCCCATCACACTGTGAGAGTGCCCCATCACGCTGTGAGTGTGCCCCATCACGCTGTGACTGTGCCCCATCACGCTGTGAGTGTGCCCCATCACGCTGTGACTGTGCCCCATCACGCTGTGAGTGTGCCCCATCACAGTGTGAGAGTGCCCCATCACGCTGTGAGTGTGCCCCATCACGCTGTGATTGTGCCCCATCACGCTGTGAGTGTGCCCCATCACGCTGTGAGTGTGCCCCATCACGCTGTGACTGTGCCCCATCACGCTGTGAGTGTGCCCCATCACGCTGTGAGTGTGCCCCATCACGCTGTGAGTGTGCCCCATCACGCTGTGAGTGTGCCCCATCACGCTGTGAGTGTACCCCATCACGCTGTGAGTGTGCCCCATCACGCTGTGAGTGTGCCCCATCACGCTGTGACTGTGACCCATCACGCTGTGACTGTGCCCCATCACGCTGTGACTGTGCCCCATCACGCTGTGAGTGTGCCCCATCACGCTGTGAGTGTGCCCCATCACGCTGTGAGTGTACCCCATCACGCTGTGAGTGTGCCCCATCACGCTGTGACTGTGACCCATCACGCTGTGAGTGTGCCCCATCACGCTGTGACTGTGCCCCATCACGCTGTGAGTGTGGCCCATCATGCTGTGAGTATGACCCATCACTCTGTGAGTGTGCCCCATCATGCTGTGAGTGTGCCCCATCACGCTGTGACTGTGCCCCATCACGCTGTGACTGTGCCCCATCACGCTGTGAGTGTGCCCCATCACGCTGTGACTGTGCCCCATCACGCTGTGACTGTGCCCCATCACGTTGTGAGTGTGCCCCATCACGCTGTGACTGTCCCCCATCACGCTGTGACTGTGCCCCATCACGCTGTGAGTGTGCCCCATCACGCTGTGAGTGTGCCCCATCACGCTGTGACTGTGCCCCATCACGCTGTGACTGTGCCCCATCACGCTGTGAGTGTGCCCCATCACGCTGTGACTGTGCCCCATCACGCTGTGACTGTCCCCCACCACGCTGTGACTGTCCCCCACCACGCTGTGACTGTGCCCCTTCACGCTGTGACTGTGCCCCTTCACGCTGTGACTGTGCCCCATCACGCTGTGACTGTGCACCACCACGCTGTGACTGTGCCCCATCACGCTGTGAGTGTGCCCCATCACGCTGTGACTGTCCCCCATCACGCTGTGACTGTGCCCCATCACGCTGTGAGTGTGCCCCATCACGCTGTGACTGTGCCCCATCACGCTGTGACTGTGCCCCATCACGCTGTGAGTGTGCCCCATCACGCTGTGACTGTGCCCCATCACGCTGTGACTGTCCCCCACCACGCTGTGACTGTGCCCCATCACGCTGTGACTGTGCCCCATCACGCTGTGAGTGTGCCCCATCACGCTGTGACTGTGCCCCATCACGCTGTGACTGTGCACCACCACGCTGTGACTGTGCCCCATCACGCTGTGACTGTGCCCCATCAGGCTGTGACTGTGTCCCATCACGCTGTGAGTGTGCCCCATCACGCTTTGAGTGTGCCCCATCACGCTGTTACTGTGCCCCATCAGGCTGTGACTGTGCCCCATCATGCTGTGAGTGTGGCCCATCATGCTGTGAGTATGACCCATCACTCTGTGAGTGTGCCCCATCATGCTGTGAGTGTGCCCCATCACGCTGTGAGTGTGCCCCATCACGCTTTGAGTGTGTCCCATCACGCTGTGAGTGTGTCCCATCACGCTGTGAGTGTGGCCCATCATGCTGTGAGTATGACCCATCACTCTGTGAGTGTGCCCCATCACGCTGTGAGTGTGTCCCATCACGCTGTGAGTGTGCCCCATCACGCTGTGACTGTGCCCCATCACGCTGTGACTGTGCCCCATCACGCTGTGAGTGTGCCCCATCACGCTGTGACTGTGCCCCATCACGCTGTGAGTGTGCCCCATCACGCTGTGACTGTCCCCCATCACGCTGTGACTGTGCCCCATCACGCTGTGAGTGTGCCCCATCACGCTGTGACTGTGCCCCATCACGCTGTGACTGTGCCCCATCACGCTGTGAGTGTGCCCCATCACGCTGTGACTGTGCCCCATCACGCTGTGACTGTCCCCCACCACGCTGTGACTGTGCCCCACCACGCTGTGAGTTTGCCCCTTCACGCTGTGACTGTGCCCCATCACGCTGTGACTTTGCACCATCATGCTGTGAGTGTGCCCCATCACGCTGTGACTGTGCCCCATCACGCTGTGAGTGAGCCCCATCACGCTGTGACTGTCCCCATCACGCTGTGACTGTGCCCCATCACGCTGTGAGTGTGCCCCATCACGCTGTGACTGTGCCCCATCACGCTGTGACTGTGCCCCATCACGCTGTGAGTGTGCCCCATCACGCTGTGAGTGTGCCCCATCACGCTGTGACTGTGCCCCATCACGCTGTGACTGTGCCCCATCACGCTGTGAGTGTGCCCCATCACGCTGTGAGTGTGCCCCATCACGCTGTGAGTGTACCCCATCACGCTGTGAGTGTGCCCCATCACGCTGTGACTGTGACCCATCACGCTGTGAGTGTGCCCCATCACGCTGTGACTGTGCCCCAACACGCTGTGAGTGTGCCCCAGCACGCTGTGACTCTGCCCCATCACGCTGTGAGTGTGGCCCATCATGCTGTGAGTATGACCCATCACTCTGTGAGTGTGCCCCATCATGCTGTGAGTGTGCCCCATCACGCTGTGACTGTGCCCCATCACGCTGTGACTGTGCCCCATCACGCTGTGAGTGTGCCCCATCACGCTGTGACTGTGCCCCATCACGCTGTGACTGTGCCCCATCACGCTGTGAGTGTGCCCCATCACGCTGTGACTGTCCCCCATCACGCTGTGACTGTGCCCCATCACGCTGTGAGTGTGCCCCATCACGCTGTGAGTGTGCCCCATCACGCTGTGACTGTGCCCCATCACGCTGTGACTGTGCCCCATCACGCTGTGAGTGTGCCCCATCACGCTGTGACTGTGCCCCATCACGCTGTGACTGTCCCCCACCACGCTGTGACTGTCCCCCACCATGCTGTGACTGTGCCCCTTCACGCTGTGACTGTGCCCCTTCACGCTGTGACTGTGCCCCATCACGCTGTGACTGTGCACCACCACGCTGTGACTGTGCCCCATCACGCTGTGAGTGTGCCCCATCACGCTGTGACTGTCCCCCATCACGCTGTGACTGTGCCCCATCACGCTGTGAGTGTGCCCCATCACGCTGTGACTGTGCCCCATCACGCTGTGACTGTGCCCCATCACGCTGTGAGTGTGCCCCATCACGCTGTGACTGTGCCCCATCACGCTGTGACTGTCCCCCACCACGCTGTGACTGTGCCCCATCACGCTGTGACTGTGCCCCATCACGCTGTGACTGTGCACCACCACGCTGTGACTGTGCCCCATCACGCTGTGACTGTGCCCCATCAGGCTGTGACTGTGTCCCATCACGCTGTGAGTGTGCCCCATCACGCTTTGAGTGTGCCCCATCACGCTGTTACTGTGCCCCATCAGGCTGTGACTGTGCCCCATCATGCTGTGAGTGTGGCCCATCATGCTGTGAGTATGACCCATCAATCTGTGAGTGTGCCCCATCATGCTGTGAGTGTGCCCCATCACGCTGTGAGTGTGCCCCATCACGCTTTGAGTGTGTCCCATCACGCTGTGAGTGTGTCCCATCACGCTGTGAGTGTGGCCCATCATGCTGTGAGTATGACCCATCACTCTGTGAGTGTGCCCCATCACGCTGTGAGTGTGTCCCATCACGCTGTGAGTGTGCCCCATCACGCTGTGACTGTGCCCCATCACGCTGTGACTGTGCCCCATCACGCTGTGAGTGTGCCCCATCACGCTGTGACTGTGCCCCATCACGCTGTGAGTGTGCCCCATCACGCTGTGACTGTCCCCCATCACGCTGTGACTGTGCCCCATCACGCTGTGAGTGTGCCCCATCACGCTGTGACTGTGCCCCATCACGCTGTGACTGTGCCCCATCACGCTGTGAGTGTGCCCCATCACGCTGTGACTGTGCCCCATCACGCTGTGACTGTCCCCCACCACGCTGTGACTGTGCCCCACCACGCTGTGAGTTTGCCCCTTCACGCTGTGACTGTGCCCCATCACGCTGTGACTTTGCACCATCATGCTGTGAGTGTGCCCCATCACGCTGTGACTGTGCCCCATCACGCTGTGAGTGAGCCCCATCACGCTGTGACTGTCCCCATCACGCTGTGACTGTGCCCCATCACGCTGTGAGTGTGCCCCATCACGCTGTGACTGTGCCCCATCACGCTGTGACTGTGCCCCATCACGCTGTGAGTGTGCCCCATCACGCTGTGAGTGTGCCCCATCACGCTGTGACTGTGCCCCACCACGCTGTGAGTTTGCCCCTTCACGCTGTGACTGTGCCCCATCACGCTGTGACTGTGCACCACCACGCTGTGACTGTGCCCCATCACGCTGTGAGTGAGCCCCATCACGCTGTGACTGTCCCCCACCACCCTGTGACTGTGCCCCATCACGCTGTGAGTGTGCCCCATCACGCTGTGACTGTGCCCCATCACGCTGTGACTGTGCCCCATCACGCTGTGAGTGTGCCCCATCACGCTGTGACTGTGCCCCATCACGCTGTGACTGTCCCCCACCACGCTGTGACTGTGCCCCATCACGCTGTGACTGTGCCCCATTACGCTGTGAGTGTGCCCCATCACACTGTGAGAGTGCCCCATCACGCTGTAAGTGTGCCCCATCACGCTGTGAGTGTGCCCCATCACGCATGAGTGTGCCCCATCACGCTGTGAGTGTGCCCCATCACGCTGTGACTGTGCCCCATCACGCTGTGACTGTGCCCCATCAAGCTGTGAGTGTGCCCCATCACGCTGTGACTGTGCCCCATCACGCTGTGACTGTGCCCCATCACGATGTGAGTGTGCCCCATCACGCTGTGACTGTGCCCCATCACGCTGTGACTGTCCACCACCACGCTGTGACTGTGTCCCATCACGCTGTGAGTGTGCCCCATCACGCTGTGACTGTGCCCCACCACGCTGTGACTGTGCCCCATCACGCTGTGACTGTGCCCCATCACGCTGTGACTGTGCCCCATCACGCTGTGACTGTGCGCACATCACGCTGTGAGTGTGCCCATCACACTGTGAGTGTGCCCCATCACGCTGTGAGTGTGCCCATCACGCTGTGACTGTGCCCCTTCACGCTGTGAGTATGACCCATCACGCTGTGAGTGTGCCCATCACGCTGTGACTGTGCCCCTTCACGCTGTGAGTATGACCCATCACGCTGTGACTGTGCCCCATCACGCTGTGACTGTGCCCCACCACGCTGTGAGTGTGCCCCATCACGCTGTGACTGTGCCCCATCACGCTGTGAGTATGACCCATCACTCTGTGAGTGTGCCCCATCACGCTGTGACTGTGCCCCATCACGCTGTGAGTGTGCCCCATCACGCTGTGACTGTTCCCCATCACGCTGTGAGTGTGCCCCGTCACTCTGTGAGTGTGCCTCATCACGCTGTGACTGTGACCCATCACGCTGTGAGTGTGCCCCACCACGCTGTGAGTGTGCCCCATCATGCTGTGAGTGTGCCCCGTCACGCTGTGACTGTTCCCCATCACGCTGTGAGTGTGCCCCGTCACGCTGTGACTGTGCCCCATCACGCTGTGAGTATGACCCATCACGCTGTGAGTGTGCCCCATCACGCTGTGAGTGTGCCCCGTCACGCTGTGACTGTTCCCCATCACGCTGTGAGTGTGCCCCGTCACGCTGTGAGTGTGCCCCATCACGCTGTGAGTGTGCCCCGTCACGCTGTGATTGTTCCCGATCACGCTGTGAGTGTGCCCCATCACGCAGTGACTGTGCCCCATCACGCTGTGAGTGTGCCCCATCACGCTGTGAGTGTGTCCATCACGCTGTGAGTGTGCCCCATCACGCTGTGAGTGTGCCCCATCACGCTGTGAGTGTGCCCCATCACGCTGTGAGTGTGCCCCATCACGCTGTGACTGTGCCTCATCACGCTGTGAGTGTGCCCCGTCACGCTGTGACTGTTCCCCATCACGCTGTGTGTGTGCCCCATCATGCTGTGAGTGTCCCCCATCACGCTGTGACTGTGCCCCATCACGCTGTGAGTGTGCCCCATCACGCTGTGAGTGTGCCCCATCATGCTGTGACTGTGCCCCATCACGCTGTGAGTGTGCCCCATCACGCTGTGAGTGTGCCCCATCACACTGTGAGAGTGCCCCATCACGCTGTGAGTGTGCCCCATCACGCTGTGAGTGTGCCCCATCACGCTGTGACTGTGCCCCATCACGCTGTGACTGTGCCCCATCACGCTGTGAGTGTGCCCCATCACGCTGTGAGTGTGCCCCATCACGCTGTGACTGTGCCCCATCACGCTGTGACTGTGCCCCACCACGCTGTGACTGTGCCCCATCACGCTGTGACTGTGCCCCACCACGCTGTGATTGTTCCCCATCACGCTGTGACTGTGCCCCGTCACGCTGTGAGTGTGCCCCATCACGCTGTGACTGTGCCCCATCACGCTGTGAGTGTGCCCCATCACGCTGTGAGTGTGCCCCATCACGCTGTGACTGTGCCCCATCACGCTGTGACTGTGCCCCATCACGCTGTGACTGTGCCCCATCAGGCTGTGACTGTGTCCCATCACGCTGTGAGTGTGCCCCATCACGCTTTGAGTGTGCCCCATCACGCTGTGAGTGTGCCCCATCATGCTGTGACCGTGCCCCATCACGCTGTGAGTGTGCCCCATCACGCTGTGACTGTGCCCCATCACACTGTGAGTGTGCCGCATCACGCTGTGAGTGTGCCCCATCACTCTGTGAGTGTGCCCCATCACGCTGTGAGTGTGCCTCATCACGCTGTGAGTGTGCCGCATCACGCTGTGAGTGTGCCCCATCACTCTGTGAGTGTGCGCCATCATGCTGTGAGTGTGTACCATCACGCTGTGACTGTGCCCCATCACGCTGTGAGTGTGCACCATCATGCTGTGAGTGTGCCCCATCACGCTGTGAGTATGACCCATCACGCTGTGACTGTACCCCATCACGCTGTGAGTGTGCCCCATCACGCTGTGACTGTGCCCCGTCATGCTGTGACTGTTCCCCATCACGCTGTGAGTGTGCCCCGTCACGCTGTGAGTGTGCCTCATCACGCTGTGACTGTGCCCCATCACGCTGTGAGTGTGCCCCATCACGCTGTGAGTGTGCCCCATCACGCTGTGAGTGTGCCCCATCACGCTGTGAGTGTGCCCCATCACGCTGTGAGTGTGCCCCATCACGCTGTGAGTGTGACCCATCACGCTGTGACTGTGCCCCAACACGCTGTGAGTGTGCCCCATCACGCTGTGACTCTGCCCCATCACGCTGTGAGTGTGGCCCATCATGCTGTGAGTATGACCCATCACTCTGTGAGTGTGCCCCATCATGCTGTGAGTGTGCCCCATCACGCTGTGACTGTGCCCCATCACGCTGTGAGTGTGCCCCATCACGCTGTGAGTGTGCCCCATCACGCTGTGACTGTGCCCCATCACGCTGTGAGTGTGCCCCATCACGCTGTGACTGTCCCCCATCACGCTGTGACTGTGCCCCATCACGCTGTGAGTGTGCCCCATCACGCTGTGACTGTGCCCCATCACGCTGTGACTGTGCCCCATCACGCTGTGAGTGTGCCCCATCACGCTGTGACTGTGCCCCATCACGCTGTGACTGTCCCCCACCACGCTGTGACTGTGCCCCACCACGCTGTGAGTTTGCCCCTTCACGCTGTGACTGTGCCCCATCACGCTGTGACTGTGCCCCATCACGCTGTGACTGTGCACCACCACGCTGTGACTGTGCCCCATCACGCTGTGAGTGTGCCCCATCACGCTGTGACTGTCCCCCATCACACTGTGACTGTGCCCCATCACGCTGTGAGTGTGCCCCATCACGCTGTGACTGTGCCCCATCACGCTGTGACTGTGCCCCATCACGCTGTGAGTGTGCCCCATCACGCTGTGACTGTGCCCCATCACGCTGTGACTGTCCCCCACCACGCTGTGACTGTGCCCCATCACGTTGTGAGTGTGCCCCATCACCCTGTGACTGTGCCACATCACGCTGTGACTGTGCCCCATCACGCTGTGACTGTGCACCACCACGCTGTGACTGTGCCCCATCACGCTGTGACTGTGCCCCATCAGGCTGTGACTGTGTCCCATCACGCTGTGATTGTGCCGCATCATGCTGTGAGTGTGCCCCATCACGCTGTGACTGTGCCCCATCACGCTGTGACTGTGCCCCACCACGCTGTGAGTGTGCCCCATCACGCAGTGAGTGTGCCGCATCATGCTGTGAGTGTGTACCATCACGCTGTGACTGTGCCCCATCATGCTGTGAGTGTGACCCATCACGCTGTGAGTGTGCCCCATCATGCTGTGAGTGTGCCCCATCACGCTGTGACTGTGCCCCATCACGCTGTGACTGTCCCCCACCACGCTGTGACTGTGCCCCATCACGTTGTGAGTGTGCCCCATCACCCTGTGACTGTGCCACATCACGCTGTGACTGTGCCCCATCACGCTGTGACTGTGCACCACCACGCTGTGACTGTGCCCCATCACGCTGTGACTGTGCCCCATCAGGCTGTGACTGTGTCCCATCACGCTGTGATTGTGCCGCATCATGCTGTGAGTGTGCCCCATCACGCTGTGACTGTGCCCCATCACGCTGTGACTGTGCCCCACCACGCTGTGAGTGTGCCCCATCACGCAGTGAGTGTGCCGCATCATGCTGTGAGTGTGTACCATCACGCTGTGACTGTGCCCCACCACGCTGTGAGTGTGCCCCATCACGCAGTGAGTGTGCCGCATCATGCTGTGAGTGTGTACCATCACGCTGTGACTGTGCCCCATCATGCTGTGAGTGTGACCCATCACGCTGTGAGTGTGCCCCATCATGCTGTGAGTGTGTACCATCACGCTGTGACTGTGCCCCATCACGCTGTGAGTGTGACCCATCACGCTGTGAGTGTGCCCCATCACTCTGTGAGTGTGCCCCATCATGCTGTGAGTGTGTACCATCACGCTGTGACTGTGCCCCATCACGCTGTGAGTGTGCCCCATCACGCTGTGAGTGTGCCCCATCACGCTGTGACTGTGCCCCATCACGCTGTGACTGTGCCCCATCACGCTGTGAGTATGACTCATCACTCTGTGAGTGTGCCCCATCACGCTGTGAGTGTGTCTCATCACGCTGTGACTGTGCCCCATCACGCTGTGACTGTGCCCCATCACGCTGTGAGTATGACTCATCACTCTGTGAGTGTGCCCCATCACGCTGTGAGTGTGTCTCATCACGCTGTGAGTGTGCCGCATCACGCTGTGAGTGTGCCCCATCACTCTGTGAGTGTGCCCCATCATGCTGTGAGTGTGACCCATCACGCTGTGAGTGTGCCCCATCACGCTGTGACTGTGCCCCATCACGCTGTGACTGTTCCCCATCACGCTGTGAGTGTGCCCCGTCACGCTGTGACTGTGCCCCATCACGCTGTGAGTATGACCCATCACGCTGTGAGTGTGCCCCATCACGATGTGACTGTGCCCCATCACGCTGTTAGTGTGCCCCATCACTCTGTGACTGTGCCCCATCACGCTGTGACTGTGCCCCATCACGCTGTGACTGTGCCCCATCACGCTGTGACTGTGCCCCATCATGCTGTGAGTGTGCCCCATCACGTTGTGAGTGTGACCCATCACGCTGTGACTGTGCCCCATCACGCTGTGACTGTGACCCGTCACGCTGTGAGTGTGCCCCGTCACGCTGTGAGTGTGACCCATCACGCTGTGACTGTGCCCCATCACACTGTGAGTGTGCCCCATCACGCTGTGAGTGTGACCCATCACGCTTTGACTGTGCCCCATCACGCTGTGACTGTGACCCATCACGCTGTGACTGTGCCCCGTCACGCTGTGACTGTGCCCCATCACGCTGTGAGTGTGCCCCATCACGCTGTGAGTGTGCCCCATCACGCTGTGAGTGTGCCCCATCACGCTGTGACTGTGCCCCATCACGCTATGACTGTGCCCCATCACGCTGTGAGCGTGCCCCATCACGCTGTGAGTATGACCCATCACGCTGTGAGTGTGCTCCATCACTCTGTGACTGTGCCCCATCACTCTGTGACTGTGCCCCATCACGCTGTGAGTGTGCCCCATCACGCTGTGAGTGTGCCCCATCACTCTGTGACTGTGCCCCATCACTCTGTCAGTGTGCCCCATCATGCTGTGAGTATGACCCATCACGCTGTGAGTGTGCCCCATCACGCTGTGAGTGCGCCCCATCACGCTGTGAGTTTGCCCCATCACGCTGTGAGTGTGTCCCTTCACGCTGTGTGTGTGCCCCATCACGCTGTGACTGTGCCCCATCACGCTGTGAGTGTGACCCATCACACTGTGAGTGTGACCCATCACACTGTGACTGTGCCCCATCACGCTGTGAGTGTGCTCCATCACGCTGTGAGTGTGCCCAATCACGCTGTGACTGTGCCCCATCACGCTGTGACTGTGCCCCATCACGCTGTGACTGTGCCCCATCACGCTGTGAGTGTGCACCGTCACACTGTGACTGTTCCCCATCACGCTGTGAGTGTGCCTCATCACGCTGTGAGTGTGCGCCATCACGCTGTGAGTGTGCGCCATCACTTGTGAGTGTGCCCCGTCACGCTGTGACTCTGCCTCATCACGCTGTGAGTATGACCCATCACGCTGTGAGTGTGCCCCATCACGCTGTGACTGTGCCCCATCACGCTGTGAGTGTGCACCGTCACGCTGTGAGTGTGCCTCATCACGCTGTGAGTATGACCCATCACGCTGTGAGTGTGCCCCATCACGCTGTGACTGTGCCCCGTCACGCTGTGAGTGTGCCCCGTCACGCTGTGAGTGTACCCCATCACGCTGTGACTGTGCCCCATCACGCTGTGAGTGTGCCCCGTCACGCTGTGACTCTGCCTCATCACGCTGTGAGTATGACCCATCACGCTGTGAGTGTGCCCCATCACGCTGTGACTGTGACCCATCACGCTGTGACTGTGCCCCATCACGCTGTGACTGTGACCCGTCACGCTGTGAGTGTGCCCCGTCACGCTGTGAGTGTGACCCATCACGCTGTGAGTGTGCCCCATCACACTGTGAGTGTGCCCCATCACGCTGTGAGTGTGACCCATCACGCTTTGACTGTGCCCCATCACGCTGTGAGTGTGACCCATCACGCTGTGACTGTGACCCATCACGCTGTGAGTGTGCCCCGTCACGCTGTGACTGTGCCCCATCACGCTGTGAGTATGACCCATCACGCTGTGAGTATGACCCATCACGCTGTGAGTGTGCTCCATCACTCTGTGACTGTGCCCCATCACTCTGTGACTGTGCCCCATCACGCTGTGAGTGTGCCCCATCACTCTGTGACTGTGCCCCATCACTCTGTGACTGTGCCCCATCACGCTGTGAGTGTGCCCCATCACACTGTGAGTGTGCCCCATCATGCTGTGAGTATGACCCATCACGCTGTGAGTGTGCCCCATCACGCTGTGAGTGCGCCCCATCACGCTGTGAGTATGACCCATCACGCTGTGACTGTGCCCCAACACGCTGTGAGTGTGCCCCAACACGCTGTGTCTGTGCCCCATCACGCTGTGAGTGTGACCCATCACACTGTGAGTGTGCCCCATCACGCTGTGACTGTGCCCCATCACGCTGTGAGTGTGCTCCATCACGCTGTGAGTGTGCCCAATCACGCTGTGACTGTGCCCCATCACGCTGTGACTGTGCCCCATCACGCTGTGACTGTGCCCCATCACGCTGTGAGTGTGCCCCGTCACACTGTGACTGTTCCCCATCACGCTGTGAGTGTGCCTCATCACGCTGTGAGTGTGCGCCATCACGCTGTGAGTGTGCGCCATCACGCTGTGAGTGTGCCCCGTCACGCTGTGACTCTGCCTCATCACGCTGTGAGTATGACCCATCACGCTGTGAGTGTGCCCCATCACGCTGTGACTGTGCCCCATCACGCTGTGTGTGTGCACCGTCACGCTGTGAGTGTGCCTCATCACGCTGTGAGTATGACCCATCACGCTGTGAGTGTGCCCCATCACGCTGTGACTGTGCCCCGTCACGCTGTGAGTGTGCCCGTCACGCTGTGAGTGTACCCCATCACGCTGTGACTGTGCACCATCACGCTGTGAGTGTGCCCCGTCACGCTGTGACTCTGCCTCATCACGCTGTGAGTATGACCCATCACGCTGTGAGTGTGCCCCATCACGCTGTGAGTGTGCCCCAACACGCTGTGAGTGTGTCCCGTCACGCTGTGAGTGTGCCCCATCACGCTGTGACTGTGCCCCATCACGCTGTGACTGTGCCCCATCACGCTGTGAGTGTGCCCCATCACGCTGTGACTGTGCCCCATCACGCTGTGACTGTCCCCCACCACGCTGTGACTGTGCCCCACCACGCTGTGAGTTTGCCCCTTCACGCTGTGACTGTGCCCCATCACGCTGTGACTGTGCCCCATCACGCTGTGACTGTGCACCACCACGCTGTGACTGTGCCCCATCACGCTGTGAGTGTGCCCCATCACGCTGTGACTGTCCCCCATCACGCTGTGACTGTGCCCCATCACGCTGTGAGTGTGCCCCATCACGCTGTGACTGTGCCCCATCACGCTGTGACTGTGCCCCATCACGCTGTGAGTGTGCCCCATCACGCTGTGACTGTGCCCCATCACGCTGTGACTGTCCCCCACCACGCTGTGACTGTGCCCCATCACGATGTGAGTGTGCCCCATCACGCTGTGACTGTGCCACATCAGGCTGTGACTGTGTCCCATCACGCTGTGAGTGTGCCCCATCACGCTTTGAGTGTGCCCCATCACGCTGTGACTGTGCCCCATCACGCTGTGACTGTGCCCCACCACGCTGTGAGTGTGTCCCATCACGCTGTGAGTGTGCCGCATCACGCTGTGAGTGTGCCCCATCACTCTGTGAGTGTGCCCCATCATGCTGTGAGTGTGTACCATCACGCTGTGACTGTGCCCCATCACGCTGTGAGTGTGCCCCATCACGCTGTGAGTATGACTCATCACTCTGTGAGTGTGCGCCATCACGCTGTGAGTGTGCCGCATCACTCTGTGAATGTGCCCCATCATGCTGTGAGTGTGCCCCATCATGCTGTGAGTGTGCCGCATCACTCTGTGAGTGTGTCCCATCACGCTGTGAGAGTGCCCCATCACGCTGTGAGTGTGCCCCATCATGCTGTGACTGTGCCCAATCACGCTGTGACTGTGCCCCATCACGCTGTGAGTGTGCCCCATCACCCTGTGAGTGTGTCCCATCACGCTGTGAGTGTGCCCCATCACGCTGTGAGTGTGCCCCATCACGCTGTGAGTGTGTCCCATCACGCTGTGAGTGTGCCCCATCACGCTGTGAGTGTGCCCCATCACGCTGTGAGTGTGCCCCATCACGCTGTGAGTGTGCCCCATCACCCTGTGAGTGTGTCCCATCACGCTGTGAGTGTGCCCCATCACGCTGTGAGTGTGCCCCATCACGCTGTGAGTGTGCCCCATCACCCTGTGAGTGTGTCCCATCACGCTGTGAGTGTGCCCCATCACGCTGTGAGTGTGCCCCATCACGCTGTGAGTGTGCCCCATCACGCTGTGAGTGTGCCCCATCACGCTGTGAGTGTGCCCCATCACGCTGTGTGTGTGCCGCATCACGCTGTGTGTGTGCCGCATCACGCTGAGTGTGTGCCGCATCACGCTGTGTGTGTGCCCCATCACGCTGTGAGTGTGCCCCATCACGCTGTGACTGTGCCCCATCACGCTGTGAGTGTGCCCCATCACGCTGTGAGTGTCCCCATCACGCTGTGAGTGTGCCTCATCACGCTGTGAGTGTGCCCCATCACGCTGTGAGTGTTCCTTATCACGCTGTGACTGTGTCCCATCACGCTGTGACTGTGCCCCATCACGCTGTGAGTGTGCCCATCACGCTGTGAGTCTGACCCATCACTCTGTGAGTGTGCCCCATCACGCTGTGAGTATGACCCATCACGCTGTGAGTGTGCCCCATCACGCTGTGAGTGTGCCCCATCACGCTGTGAGTGTGCCCCATCACGCTGTGACTGTACCCCATCACGCTGTGAGTGTGCCCCATCACGCTGTGTCTGTGCCTCATCACGATGTGACTGTGCCCCATCACGCTGTGAGTGTGCCACATCACGCTGTGAGTGTGCCCATCACGCTGTGACTGTGCCCCTTCACTCTGTGAGAGTGCCCCATCACGCTGTGACTGTGCCTCATCACGATGTGACTGTGCCCCATCACGCTGTGACTGTGCCCCATCACGCTGTGAGTGTGTCCCATTACGCTGTGAGTGTGCCCAGTGATGCTGTGACTGTGCCCCATCACGCTGTGAGTGTGCCCCATCACGCTGTGAGAGTGCCCCATCACACTGTGAGTGTGGCCCATCACGCTGTGAGATTGCCCCATCACGCTGTGAGTGTGCCTCATCACGCTGTGAGTGTGCCCCATCACGCTGTGAGTGTGCCCCATCACGCTGTGACTGTGCACCATCACGCTGTGAGTGTGCCCCATCACGCTGTGAGTGTGCCCCATCACGCTGTGAGTGTGTCCCATCACGCTGTTAGTGTGCCCCATCACGCTGTGAGTGTGCCCCATCACGCTGTGACTGTGCCCCATCACGCTGTGAGTGAGACCCATCACGCTGTTAGTGTGCCCCATCACACTGTGCGTGTGCCCCACCACGCTGTGAGTATGACCCATCACGCTGTGAGTGTGTCCCATCACGCTGTGAGTGTGCCCCATCAAGCTGTGAGTGTGTCTCATCACGCTGTGAGTGTGCCCCATCACGCTGTGACTGTGTCCCATCACGCTGTGAGTGTGCCAATCACGCTGTGAATATGACCCATCACTCTGTGAGTGTGCCCCATCACGCTGTGAGTGTGTCCCATCACGGTGTGAGTGTGCCCCATCACGCTGTGAGTGTGCCCCATCACGCTGTGACTGTGCCCATCACACTGTGAGTGTGCCCCATCACGCTGTGAGTGTGCCCCATCACGCTGTGACTGTGCCCCATCACGCTGTGAGTGTGTCCCATTCCGCTGTGAGTGTGCCCAGTTATGCTGTGACTGTGCCCCATCACACTGTGAGTGTACCCCATCACGCTGTGACTGTGCCCCATCACGCTGTGAGTGTGCCCCGTCACGCTGTGACTCTGCCTCATCACGCTGTGAGTATGACCCATCACGCTGTGAGTGTGCCCCATCACGCTGTGACTGTGACCCATCACGCTGTGACTGTGCCCCATCACGCTGTGACTGTGACCCGTCACGCTGTGAGTGTGCCCCGTCACGCTGTGAGTGTGACCCATCACGCTGTGAGTGTGCCCCATCACACTGTGAGTGTGCCCCATCACGCTGTGAGTGTGACCCATCACGCTTTGACTGTGCCCCATCACGCTGTGAGTGTGACCCATCACGCTGTGACTGTGACCCATCACGCTGTGAGTGTGCCCCGTCACGCTGTGACTGTGCCCCATCACGCTGTGAGTATGACCCATCACGCTGTGAGTATGACCCATCACGCTGTGAGTGTGCTCCATCACTCTGTGACTGTGCCCCATCACTCTGTGACTGTGCCCCATCACGCTGTGAGTGTGCCCCATCACTCTGTGACTGTGCCCCATCACTCTGTGACTGTGCCCCATCACGCTGTGAGTGTGCCCCATCACACTGTGAGTGTGCCCCATCATGCTGTGAGTATGACCCATCACGCTGTGAGTGTGCCCCATCACGCTGTGAGTGCGCCCCATCACGCTGTGAGTATGACCCATCACGCTGTGACTGTGCCCCAACACGCTGTGAGTGTGCCCCAACACGCTGTGTCTGTGCCCCATCACGCTGTGAGTGTGACCCATCACACTGTGAGTGTGCCCCATCACGCTGTGACTGTGCCCCATCACGCTGTGAGTGTGCTCCATCACGCTGTGAGTGTGCCCAATCACGCTGTGACTGTGCCCCATCACGCTGTGACTGTGCCCCATCACGCTGTGACTGTGCCCCATCACGCTGTGAGTGTGCCCCGTCACACTGTGACTGTTCCCCATCACGCTGTGAGTGTGCCTCATCACGCTGTGAGTGTGCGCCATCACGCTGTGAGTGTGCGCCATCACGCTGTGAGTGTGCCCCGTCACGCTGTGACTCTGCCTCATCACGCTGTGAGTATGACCCATCACGCTGTGAGTGTGCCCCATCACGCTGTGACTGTGCCCCATCACGCTGTGAGTGTGCACCGTCACGCTGTGAGTGTGCCTCATCACGCTGTGAGTATGACCCATCACGCTGTGAGTGTGCCCCATCACGCTGTGACTGTGCCCCGTCACGCTGTGAGTGTGCCCGTCACGCTGTGAGTGTACCCCATCACGCTGTGACTGTGCACCATCACGCTGTGAGTGTGCCCCGTCACGCTGTGACTCTGCCTCATCACGCTGTGAGTATGACCCATCACGCTGTGAGTGTGCCCCATCACGCTGTGAGTGTGCCCCAACACGCTGTGAGTGTGTCCCGTCACGCTGTGAGTGTGCCCCATCACGCTGTGACTGTGCCCCATCACGCTGTGACTGTGCCCCATCACGCTGTGAGTGTGCCCCATCACGCTGTGACTGTGCCCCATCACGCTGTGACTGTCCCCCACCACGCTGTGACTGTGCCCCACCACGCTGTGAGTTTGCCCCTTCACGCTGTGACTGTGCCCCATCACGCTGTGACTGTGCCCCATCACGCTGTGACTGTGCACCACCACGCTGTGACTGTGCCCCATCACGCTGTGAGTGTGCCCCATCACGCTGTGACTGTCCCCCATCACGCTGTGACTGTGCCCCATCACGCTGTGAGTGTGCCCCATCACGCTGTGACTGTGCCCCATCACGCTGTGACTGTGCCCCATCACGCTGTGAGTGTGCCCCATCACGCTGTGACTGTGCCCCATCACGCTGTGACTGTCCCCCACCACGCTGTGACTGTGCCCCATCACGCTGTGAGTGTGCCCCATCACGCTGTGACTGTGCCACATCAGGCTGTGACTGTGTCCCATCACGCTGTGAGTGTGCCCCATCACGCTTTGAGTGTGCCCCATCACGCTGTGACTGTGCCCCATCACGCTGTGACTGTGCCCCACCACGCTGTGAGTGTGCCCCATCACGCTGTGAGTGTGCCGCATCACGCTGTGAGTGTGCCCCATCACTCTGTGAGTGTGCCCCATCATGCTGTGAGTGTGTACCATCACGCTGTGACTGTGCCCCATCACGCTGTGAGTGTGCCCCATCACGCTGTGAGTATGACTCATCACTCTGTGAGTGTGCGCCATCACGCTGTGAGTGTGCCGCATCACTCTGTGAATGTGCCCCATCATGCTGTGAGTGTGCCCCATCATGCTGTGAGTGTGCCGCATCACTCTGTGAGTGTGTCCCATCACGCTGTGAGAGTGCCCCATCACGCTGTGAGTGTGCCCCATCATGCTGTGACTGTGCCCAATCACGCTGTGACTGTGCCCCATCACGCTGTGAGTGTGCCCCATCACCCTGTGAGTGTGTCCCATCACGCTGTGAGTGTGCCCCATCACGCTGTGAGTGTGCCCCATCACGCTGTGAGTGTGTCCCATCACGCTGTGAGTGTGCCCCATCACGCTGTGAGTGTGCCCCATCACGCTGTGAGTGTGCCCCATCACGCTGTGAGTGTGCCCCATCACCCTGTGAGTGTGTCCCATCACGCTGTGAGTGTGCCCCATCACGCTGTGAGTGTGCCCCATCACGCTGTGAGTGTGCCCCATCACCCTGTGAGTGTGTCCCATCACGCTGTGAGTGTGCCCCATCACGCTGTGAGTGTGCCCCATCACGCTGTGAGTGTGCCCCATCATGCTGTGAGTGTGTCCCATCACGCTGTGAGTGTGTCCCATCACGCTGTGAGTGTGCCCCATCACGCTGTGAGTGTGCCCCATCACGCTGTGTGTGTGCCGCATCACGCTGTGTGTGTGCCGCATCACGCTGAGTGTGTGCCGCATCACGCTGTGTGTGTGCCCCATCACGCTGTGAGTGTGCCCCATCACGCTGTGACTGTGCCCCATCACGCTGTGAGTGTGCCCCATCACGCTGTGAGTGTCCCCATCACGCTGTGAGTGTGCCTCATCACGCTGTGAGTGTGCCCCATCACGCTGTGAGTGTTCCTTATCACGCTGTGACTGTGTCCCATCACGCTGTGACTGTGCCCCATCACGCTGTGAGTGTGCCCATCACGCTGTGAGTCTGACCCATCACTCTGTGAGTGTGCCCCATCACGCTGTGCGTATGACCCATCACGCTGTGAGTGTGCCCCATCACGCTGTGAGTGTGCCCCATCACGCTGTGAGTGTGCCCCATCACGCTGTGACTGTACCCCATCACGCTGTGAGTGTGCCCCATCACGCTGTGTCTGTGCCTCATCACGATGTGACTGTGCCCCATCACGCTGTGAGTGTGCCCCATCACGCTGTGAGTGTGCCCATCACGCTGTGACTGTGCCCCTTCACTCTGTGAGTGTGTCCCATTACGCTGTGAGTGTGCCCAGTGATGCTGTGACTGTGCCCCATCACGCTGTGAGTGTGCCCCATCACGCTGTGAGAGTGCCCCATCACACTGTGAGTGTGGCCCATCACGCTGTGAGATTGCCCCATCACGCTGTGAGTGTGCCTCATCACGCTGTGAGTGCGCCCCATCACGCTGTGAGTGTGCCCCATCACGCTGTGACTGTGCACCATCACGCTGTGAGTGTGCCCCATCACGCTGTGAGTGTGCCCCATCACGCTGTGAGTGTGTCCCATCACGCTGTTAGTGTGCCCCATCACGCTGTGAGTGTGCCCCATCACGCTGTGACTGTGCCCCATCACGCTGTGAGTGAGACCCATCACGCTGTTAGTGTGCCCCATCACACTGTGCGTGTGCCCCACCACGCTGTGAATATGACCCATCACGCTGTGAGTGTGTCCCATCACGCTGTGAGTGTGCCCCATCAAGCTGTGAGTGTGTCTCATCACGCTGTGAGTGTGCCCCATCACGCTGTGACTGTGTCCCATCACGCTGTGAGTGTGCCAATCACGCTGTGAATATGACCCATCACTCTGTGAGTGTGCCCCATCACGCTGTGAATATGACCCATCACTCTGTGAGTGTGCCCCATCACGCTGTGAGTGTGTCCCATCACGGTGTGAGTGTGCCCCATCACGCTGTGAGTGTGCCCCATCACGCTGTGACTGTGCCCATCACACTGTGAGTGTGCCCCATCACGCTGTGAGTGTGCCCCATCACGCTGTGACTGTGCCCCATCATGCTGTGAGTGTGTCCCATTCCGCTGTGAGTGTGCCCAGTTATGCTGTGACTGTGCCCCATCACATTGTGAGTGTGCCCCATCACGCTGTGAGAGTGCCCCTTACACAGTGTGAGTGTGCCCCATCACGCTGTGAGAGTGCCCCATCACGCTGTGAGAGTGCCCCATCACGCTGTGAGTGTGCCTCATCACGCTGTGAGTGTGCCCCATCATGCTGAGAGTGTGCCCCATCACGCTGTGACTGTGCCCCATCACGCTGTGAGTGTGCCCCATCACGCTGTGAGTGTGCCCCATCACGCTGTGACTGTGCCCCATCACGCTGTGAGTGTGCCCTATCACGCTGTGACTGTGCCCCATCACGCTGTGAGTGTGCCCCATCACGCTGTGTGTGTGCCCCATCACGCTGTTAGTGTGCCCCATCACGCTGTGACTGTGCCCCATCACGCTGTGACTGTGCCCCATCACGCTGTGACTGTGCCCCATCACGCTGTGAGTGTGCCCCATCACGCTGTGACTGTGCCCCTTCACGCAGTGAGTGTGCCCCATCACGCTGTGACTGTGCCCCATCACGCTGTGAGTGTGTCCCATCACGCTGTGAGTGTGCCCAGTTATGCTGTGACTGTGCTCCATCACGCTGTGAGTGTGCCCCATCACGCTGTGAGAGTGCCACATCACACTGTGAGTGTGCCCCATCACGCTGTAAGTGTGCCCCATCACGCTGTGAGTGTGCCCCATCACGCTGTGAGTGTGCCCAGTTATGCTGTGAGTGTGCCCCATCACGCTGTGAGTGTGCCCCATCACGCTGTGAGTGTGCCCCATCACGCTGTGACTGTGCCCCATCACGCTGTGACTGTGCACCATCACGCTGTGAGTGTGCCCCATCACGCTGTGAGTGTGCCCCATCACGCTGTGAGTGTGTCC
The DNA here is from genome assembly GCF_047496885.1 of Scyliorhinus torazame. NCBI lineage: Eukaryota > Metazoa > Chordata > Chondrichthyes > Carcharhiniformes > Scyliorhinidae > Scyliorhinus > Scyliorhinus torazame. The sequence goes on from NC_092709.1 coordinate 372,593,144, forward strand.
CATCACGCTGTTAGTGTGCCCCATCACGCTGTGAGTGTGCCCCATCACGCTGTGACTGTGCCCCATCACGCTGTCACTGTGCCCCATCACGCTGTGAGTGTGCCCCATCACGCTGTGAGTGTGCCCCATCACGCTGTGAGTATGTCCCATCACGCTGTGAGTGTGCCCCATCACACTGTGAGTGTGCCCCATCACGCTGTGAGTGTGTCCCATCACACTGTGAGTGTGACCCATCACACTGTGAGTGTGTCCCATCACGCTGTGAGTGTGCCCCATCACACTGTGAGTGTGCCCCATCACACTGTGACTGTGCCCCATCACGCTGTGAGTGTGCCCCATCACGCTGTGAGTGTGCCCCATCACGCTGTGACTGTGCCCCATCACGCTGTGACTGTGCCCGATCACGCTGTGACTGTGCCCCATCACGCTGTGACTGTGCCCCATCACGCTGTGACTGTGCCCCATCATGCTGTGAGTGTGACCCATCACGCTGTGACTGTGCCCCATCACGCTGTGAGTGTGCCCCATCACGCTGTGAGTGTGCCCCATCACGCTGGGACTGTGCCCCATCACGCTGCAAGTGTGCCCCATCACGCTGTGTGTGTGCCCCATCACGCTGTTAGTGTGCCCCATCACGCTGTTAGTGTGCCCCATCACGCTGTTAGTGTGCCCCATCACGCTGTGAGTGTGCCCCATCACGCTGTGTGTGTGTCCCATCACGCTGTGACTGTGCCCCATCACGCTGTGACTGTGCCCCATCACGCTGTTAGTGTGACCCATCATGCTGTGACTTTGCCCCATCACGCTGTGAGTGTGCCCCATCACGCTGTGAGTGTGCCCCATCACGCTGTGAGTGTGCCCCATCACACTGTGAGTGTGCCCCATCACGCTGTGAGTGTGTCCCATCACACTGTGAGTGTGCCCCATCAGACTGAGTATGTCCCATCACGCTGTGAGTGTGCCCCATCACACTGTGAGTGTGCCCCATCACGCTGTGAGTATGTCCCATCACGCTGTGAGTGTGCCCCATCACACTGTGAGTATGTCCCATCACGCTGTGAGTGTGTCCCATCACACTGTGAGTGTGCCCCATCACGCTGTGAGTATGTCCCATCACGCCGTGAGTGTGCCCCATCACGCTGTCACTGTGCCCCACCACGCTGTGAGTGTGCCCCATCACGCTGTGAGTATGACCCATCACGCTGTGAGTGTGTCCCATCACGCTGTGAGTGTGCCCCATCACGCTGTGAGAGTGCCCCATCACGCTGTGAGTGTGCCTCATCACGCTGTGAGTGTGCCCCATCACGCTGAGAGTGTGCCCCATCACGCTGTGAGTGTGCCCCATCACGCTGTGACTGTGCCCCATCACGCTGTGACTGTGCCCCATCACGCTGTGAGTGTGCCCCATCACCCTGTGACTGTGCCCCATCACGCTGTGAGTGTGCCCCATCACGCTGTGAGTGTGCCCCATCACGCTGTGTGTGTGCCCCATCACGCTGTTAGTGTGCCCCATCACGCTGTGACTGTGACCCATCACGCTGTTAGTGTGTCCCATCACACTGTGACTGTGCCCCATCACGCTGTGACTGTGCCCCATCACGCTGTGACTGTGCCCCATCACGCTGTGACTGTGCCCCATCACGCTGTGAGTGTGCCCCATCACGCTGTGACTGTGCCCCATCACGCTGTGAGTGTGCCCCATCACGCTGTGACTGTGCCCCATCACGCTGTTAGTGTGTCCCATCACGCTGTGACTGTGCCCCATCACGCTGTTAGTGTGTCCCATCACGCTGTGAGTGTGCCCCATCACGCTGTGACTGTGCCCCATCACGCTGTTAGTGTGTCCCATCACGCTGTGACTGTGCCCCATCACGCTGTGAGTGTGCCCCATCACGCTGTGAGTGTGCCCCATCATGCTGTGACTGTGCCCCATCACGCTGTGACTGTGCCCCATCTCGCTGTGAGTGTGCCCCATCACGCTGTGAGTGTGCCCCATCACGCTGTGAGTGTGCCCCATCACGCTGTGACTGTGCCCCATCACGCTGTGAGTGTGCCCCATCACCCTGTGACTGTGCCCCATCACGCTGTGAGTGTGCCCCATCACGCTGTGAGTGTGCCCCATCACGCTGTGTGTGTGCCCCATCACGCTGTTAGTGTGCCCCATCACGCTGTGACTGTGCCCCATCACGCTGTTAGTGTGTCCCATCACGCTGTGACTGTGCCCCATCACGCTGTGACTGTGCCCCATCACGCTGTTAGTGTGTCCCATCACGCTGTGACTGTGCCCCATCACGCTGTGACTGTGCCCCATCACGCTGTGACTGTGCCCCATCACGCTGTGAGTGTGACCCATCACGCTGGGACTGTGCCCCATCACGCTGCAAGTGTGCCCCATCACGCTGTGTGTGTGCCCCATCACGCTGTTAGTGTGCCCCATCACGCTGTTAGTGTGCCCCATCACGCTGTTAGTGTGCCCCATCACGCTGTGAGTGTGCCCCATCACGCTGTGTGTGTGTCCCATCACGCTGTGACTGTGCCCCATCACGCTGTTAGTGTGACCCATCATGCTGTGACTTTGCCCCATCACGCTGTGAGTGTGCCCCATCACGCTGTGAGTGTGCCCCATCACGCTGTGAGTGTGCCCCATCACACTGTGAGTGTGCCCCATCACGCTGTGAGTGTGTCCCATCACACTGTGAGTGTGCCCCATCACACTGAGTATGTCCCATCACGCTGTGAGTGTGCCCCATCACACTGTGAGTGTGCCCCATCACGCTGTGAGTATGTCCCATCACGCTGTGAGTGTGCCCCATCACACTGTGAGTATGTCCCATCACGCTGTGAGTGTGTCCCATCACATTGTGAGTGTGCCCCATCACGCTGTGAGTATGTCCCATCACGCCGTGAGTGTGCCCCATCACGCTGTCACTGTGCCCCACCACGCTGTGACTGTGCCCCACCACGCTGTGAGTGTGCCCCATCACGCTGTGAGTATGACCCATCACGCTGTGAGTGTGTCCCATCACGCTGTGAGTGTGCCCCATCACGCTGTGAGTGTGTCCCATCACGCTGTGAGTGTGTCCCATCACGCTGTGACTGTGTCCCATCACGCTGTGAGTGTGCTAATCACGCTGTGAGTATGACCCATCACTCTGTGAGTGTGGCCCATCACGCTGTGACTGTGCCCCATCACGCTGTGAGTGTGTCCCATCACGCTGTGAGTGTGCCCCATCACGCTGTGAGAGTGCCCCTTACACAGTGTGAGTGTGCCCCATCACGCTGTGAGAGTGCCCCATCACGCTGTGAGTGTGCCTCATCACGCTGTGAGTGTGCCTCATCACGCTGAGAGTATGCCCCATCACGCTGTGACTGTGCCCCATCACGCTGTGAGTGTGCCCCATCACGCTGTGTGTGTGCCCCATCACGCTGTGTGTGTGCCCCATCACGCTGTGAGTGTGCCCCATCACGCTGTGACTGTGCCCCATCACGCTGTGACTGTGCCCCATCACGCTGTTAGTGTGTCCCATCACGCTGTGACTGTGCCCCATCACGCTGTGACTGTGCCCCATCACGCTGTTAGTGTGTCCCATCACGCTGTGACTGTGCCCCATCACGCTGTGACTGTGCCCCATCATGCTGTGACTGTGCCCAATCACGCTGTGAGAGTGCCCCATCACGCTGTGAGTGTGCCTCATCACGCTGTTAGTGTGTCCCATCACGCTGTGAGTGTGCCCCATCACGCTGTGACTGTGCCCCATCACGCTGTAAGTGTGCCCCATCACGCTGTTAGTGTGCCCCATCACGCTGTGACTGTGCCCCATCACGCTGTGAGTGTGCCCCATCACGCTGTGAGTGTGCCCCATCACGCTGTGTGTGTGTCCCATCACGCTGTGACTGTGCCCCATCACGCTGTGACTGTGCGCCATCACGCTGTGACTGTGCCCCATCACGCTGTTAGTGTGACCCATCATGCTGTGACTTTGCCCCATCACGCTGTGAGTGTGTCCCATCACACTGTGACTGTGCCCCATCACGCTGTGAGTGTGCCCCATCATGCTGTGACTTTGCCCCATCACGCTGTGAGTGTGTCCCATCACACTGTGACTGTGCCCCATCACGCTGTGAGTGTGTCCCATCACGCTGTGATTGTGCTCCATCACGCTGTGAGTGTGCCCCATCACGCTGTGAGTGTGTCCCATCACGCTGTGACTGTGCCCCATCACGCTGTGTGTGTGACCCATCACGCTGTGAGTGTGTCCCATCACGCTGTGAGTGTGCCCCATCACGCTGTGAGTGTGCCCCATCACGCTGTGAGTGTGCCCCATCACGCTGTGAGTGTGCCCCATCACGCTGTGTGTGTGACCCATCACGCTGTGAGTGTGTCCCATCATGCTGTGATTGTGCTCCATCACGCTGTGAGTGTGCCCCATCACGCTGTGAGTGTGTCCCATCACGCTGTGACTGTGCCCCATCACGCTGTGTGTGTGACCCATCACGCTGTGAGTGTGTCCCATCACGCTGTGAGTGTGCCCCATCACGCTGTGAGTGTGCCCCATCACGCTGTGAGTGTGCCCCATCACGCTGTGAGTGTGCCCCATCACGCTGTGAGTGTGCCCCATCACGCTGTGAGTGTGCCCCATCACGCTGTGACTGTGCCCCATCACTCTGTGAGTGTGCCCCATCACGCCGTGAGTGTGCCCCATCACGCTGTGAGTGTGTCCCATCACGCTGTGAGTGTGTCCCATCACGCTGTGAGTGTGCCCCATCATGCAGTGAGTGTGCCCCATCATGCTGTGAGTGTGCCCCATCACGCAGTGAGTGTGCCCCATCACACTGTGAGTGTGCCCCATCACACTGTGAGTGTGCCCATCACGCTGTGACTGTGACCCATCACGCTGTGAGTGTGCCCCATCACGCTGTGCGTCTGCCCCATCACGCTGTGAGTGTGTCCCATCACGCTGTGAGTGTGCCCCATCACACTGTGAGTGTGCCCCATCACACTGTGAGTGTGCCCATCACGCTGTGACTGTGACCCATCACGCTGTGAGTGTGCCCCATCACGCAGTGAGTGTGCCCCATCACACTGTGAGTGTGCCCCAGCACACTGTGAGTGTGCCCATCACGCTGTGACTGTGACCCATCACGCTGTGAGTGTGCCCCATCACGCTGTGCGTCTGCCCCATCACGCTGTGAGTATGACCATCACTCTGTGAATGTGCCCCATCACGCTGTGAGTGTGTCCCATCACGCTGTGAGTGTGCCCCATCACGCTGTGACTGTGTCCCATCACGCTGTGAGTGTGCCCGTCACGCTGTGAGTATGACCCATCACTCTGTGAGTGTGCCCCATCAACCTGTGAGTGTGCCCCATCACGCTCTGAGTGTGTCCCATCACGCTGTGAGTGTGCCCCATCACGCTGTGACTGTGCCCCATCACGCTGTGAGTGTGCCCCATCATGCTGTGACTGTGCCCCATCACGCTGTGAGTGTGCCCCATCACACTGTGAGTGTGCCCCATCACGCTGTGATTGTGCCCCATCACGCTGTGAGTGTGTCCCATCACGCTGTGAGTGTGCCCAGTTATGCTGTGAGTGTGCCCAGTTATGCTGTGACTGTGCCCCATCACGCTGTGAGTGTGCCCCATCACGCTGTGAGAGTGCCCCATCACACTGTGAGTGTGCCCCATCACGCTGTGAGAGTGCCCCATCACGCTGTGAGTGTGCCCCATCACGCTGTGAGTGTGCACCATCACGCTGTGAGTGTGCCTCATCACGCTGTGAGTGTGCCCCATCACGCTGTGACTGTGCACCATCACGCTGTGAGTGTGCCCCATCACGCTGTGAGTGAGCCCCATCACGCTGTGTGTGTGTCCCATCACGCTGTGAGTGAGCCCCATCACGCTGTGTGTGTGTCCCATCACGCTGTGAGTGTGCCCCATCACGCTGTGAGTGTGCCTCATCACGCTGTGAGTGTGCCCCATCACGCTGTGACTGTGCCCCATCACGCTGTGAGTGTGCCCCATCATGCTGTGAGTGTGCCCCATCACGCTGTGAGTGTGCCTCATCACGCTGTGAGTGTGCCCCATCACGCTGTGAGTGTGCCCCATCACGCTGTGACTGTGCACCATCACGCTGTGAGTGTGCCCCATCACGCTGTGAGTGAGCCCCATCACGCTGTGTGTGTGTCCCATCACGCTGTGAGTGTGCCCCATCACGCTGTGAGTGTGTCCCATCACACTGTGACTGTGCCCCATCACGCTGTGACTGTGCCCCATCACGCTGTGAGTGTGCCCCATCACGCTGTGAGTGTGCCCCATCACGCTGTTAGTGTGCCCCATCACACTGAGTGTGCCCCATCACGCTGTGAGTATGACCCATCACGCTGTGAGTGTGTCCCATCACGCTGTGAGTGTGCCCCATCACGCTGTGAGTGTGTCCCATCACGCTGTGAGTGTGCCCCATCACGCTGTGACTGTGTCCCATCACGCTGTGAGTGTGCCAAACACGCTGTGAGTATGACCCATCACTCTGTGAGTGTGCCCCATCACGCTGTGAGTGTGTCCCATTACGCTGTGAGTGTGCCCCATCACACTGTGAGTGTGCCCCATCACGCTGTGACTTTGCCCATCACACTGTGAGTGTGCCCCATCACGCTGTGAGTATGACCCATCACTCTGTGAGTGTGCCCCATCACGCTGTGACTGTGCCCCATCAAGCTGTGACTGTGCCCCATCAAGCTGTGAGTGTGTCCCATCACGCTGTGAGTGTACCCCATCACGCTGTGAGTGTGCCCCATCACGCTGTGAGTGTGTCCCATCACGCTGTGAGTGTGCCCCATCACGCTGTGAGTGTGCCCCATCACGCTGTGAGTGTGCCCCATCACGCTGTGAGTGTGCCCCATCATGCTGTGAGTGTGTCCCATCATGCTGTGAGTGTGCCCCATCACGCTGTGAGTGTGCCCCATCACGCTGTGAGTGTGCCCCATCACGCTGTGAGTGTGCCCCATCACGCTGTGAGTGTGCCCCATCACGCTGTGAGTGTGCCCCATCACGCTGTGAGTGTGTCCCATCACGCTGTGAGTGTGCCCCATCACGCTGTGAGTGTGCCCCATCACGCTGTGTGTGTGCCCCATCAAGCTGTGTGTGTGCCGCATCACGCTGTGTGTGTGCCCCATCACGCTGTGAGTGTGCCCCATCACGCTGTGACTGTGCCTCATCACGCTGTGACTTTGCCCCATCACGCTGTGAGTGTGCCCCATCACGCTGTGAGTGTGCCCCATCACGCTGTGAGTGTGCCCCATCACGCTGTGAGTGTGCCCCATCACGCTGTGACTTTGCCCCATCACGCTGTGAGTGTGCCCCATCACGCTGTGTGTGTGCCCCATCACGCTGTGAGTGTGCCCCATCACGCTGTGAGTGTGCCCCATCACACTGTGAGTGTGTCCCATCACGCTGTGACTGTGCCCCATCACGCTGTGACTGTGCCCCATCACGCTGTGAGTGTCCCCATCACGCTGTGAGTGTGCCTCATCACGCTGTGAGTGTGCCTCATCACGCTGTGAGTGTGCCTCATCACGCTGTGAGTGTGCCCCATCACACTGTGAGTGTGTCCCATCACGCTGTGACTGTGCCCCATCACGCTGTGACTGTGCCCCATCACGCTGTGACTGTGTCCCATCACGCTGTGAGTGTGCCCCATCACGCTGTGACTGTGCCCCATCACGCTGTGAGTGTGCCCCATCACACTGTGAGTGTGCCCCATCACACTGTGAGTGTGCCCATCACGCTGTGACTGTGACCCATCACGCTGTGAGTGTGCCCCATCACGCAGTGAGTGTGCCCCATCACACTGTGAGTGTGCCCCAGCACACTGTGAGTGTGCCCATCACGCTGTGACTGTGACCCATCACGCTGTGAGTGTGCCCCATCACGCTGTGCGTCTGCCCCATCACGCTGTGAGTATGACCATCACTCTGTGAATGTGCCCCATCACGCTGTGAGTGTGTCCCATCACGCTGTGAGTGTGCCCCATCACGCTGTGACTGTGTCCCATCACGCTGTGAGTGTGCCCGTCACGCTGTGAGTATGACCCATCACTCTGTGAGTGTGCCCCATCAACCTGTGAGTGTGCCCCATCACGCTCTGAGTGTGTCCCATCACGCTGTGAGTGTGCCCCATCACGCTGTGACTGTGCCCCATCACGCTGTGAGTGTGCCCCATCATGCTGTGACTGTGCCCCATCACGCTGTGAGTGTGCCCCATCACACTGTGAGTGTGCCCCATCACGCTGTGATTGTGCCCCATCACGCTGTGAGTGTGTCCCATCACGCTGTGAGTGTGCCCAGTTATGCTGTGAGTGTGCCCAGTTATGCTGTGACTGTGCCCCATCACGCTGTGAGTGTGCCCCATCACGCTGTGAGAGTGCCCCATCACACTGTGAGTGTGCCCCATCACGCTGTGAGAGTGCCCCATCACGCTGTGAGTGTGCCCCATCACGCTGTGAGTGTGCACCATCACGCTGTGAGTGTGCCTCATCACGCTGTGAGTGTGCCCCATCACGCTGTGACTGTGCACCATCACGCTGTGAGTGTGCCCCATCACGCTGTGAGTGAGCCCCATCACGCTGTGTGTGTGTCCCATCACGCTGTGAGTGAGCCCCATCACGCTGTGTGTGTGTCCCATCACGCTGTGAGTGTGCCCCATCACGCTGTGAGTGTGCCTCATCACGCTGTGAGTGTGCCCCATCACGCTGTGACTGTGCCCCATCACGCTGTGAGTGTGCCCCATCATGCTGTGAGTGTGCCCCATCACGCTGTGAGTGTGCCTCATCACGCTGTGAGTGTGCCCCATCACGCTGTGAGTGTGCCCCATCACGCTGTGACTGTGCACCATCACGCTGTGAGTGTGCCCCATCACGCTGTGAGTGAGCCCCATCACGCTGTGTGTGTGTCCCATCACGCTGTGAGTGTGCCCCATCACGCTGTGAGTGTGTCCCATCACACTGTGACTGTGCCCCATCACGCTGTGAGTGTGCCCCATCACGCTGTGAGTGTGCCCCATCACGCTGTTAGTGTGCCCCATCACACTGAGTGTGCCCCATCACGCTGTGAGTATGACCCATCACGCTGTGAGTGTGTCCCATCACGCTGTGAGTGTGCCCCATCACGCTGTGAGTGTGTCCCATCACGCTGTGAGTGTGCCCCATCACGCTGTGACTGTGTCCCATCACGCTGTGAGTGTGCCAAACACGCTGTGAGTATGACCCATCACTCTGTGAGTGTGCCCCATCACGCTGTGAGTGTGTCCCATTACGCTGTGAGTGTGCCCCATCACACTGTGAGTGTGCCCCATCACGCTGTGACTTTGCCCATCACACTGTGAGTGTGCCCCATCACGCTGTGAGTATGACCCATCACTCTGTGAGTGTGCCCCATCACGCTGTGACTGTGCCCCATCAAGCTGTGACTGTGCCCCATCAAGCTGTGAGTGTGTCCCATCACGCTGTGAGTGTACCCCATCACGCTGTGAGTGTGCCCCATCACGCTGTGAGTGTGTCCCATCACGCTGTGAGTGTGCCCCATCACGCTGTGAGTGTGCCCCATCACGCTGTGAGTGTGCCCCATCACGCTGTGAGTGTGCCCCATCATGCTGTGAGTGTGTCCCATCACGCTGTGAGTGTGCCCCATCACGCTGTGAGTGTGCCCCATCACGCTGTGAGTGTGCCCCATCACGCTGTGAGTGTGCCCCATCACGCTGTGAGTGTGTCCCATCACGCTGTGAGTGTGCCCCATCACGCTGTGAGTGTGCCCCATCACGCTGTGTGTGTGCCCCATCAAGCTGTGTGTGTGCCGCATCACGCTGTGTGTGTGCCCCATCACGCTGTGAGTGTGCCCCATCACGCTGTGACTGTGCCTCATCACGCTGTGACTTTGCCCCATCACGCTGTGAGTGTGCCCCATCACGCTGTGAGTGTGCCCCATCACGCTGTGAGTGTGCCCCATCACGCTGTGAGTGTGCCCCATCACGCTGTGACTTTGCCCCATCACGCTGTGAGTGTGCCCCATCACGCTGTGTGTGTGCCCCATCACGCTGTGAGTGTGCCCCATCACGCTGTGAGTGTGCCCCATCACACTGTGAGTGTGTCCCATCACGCTGTGACTGTGCCCCATCACGCTGTGACTGTGCCCCATCACGCTGTGAGTGTCCCCATCACGCTGTGAGTGTGCCTCATCACGCTGTGAGTGTGCCTCATCACGCTGTGAGTGTGCCTCATCACGCTGTGAGTGTGCCCCATCACACTGTGAGTGTGTCCCATCACGCTGTGACTGTGCCCCATCACGCTGTGACTGTGCCCCATCACGCTGTGACTGTGTCCCATCACGCTGTGACTGTGTCCCATCACGCTGTGAGTGTGCCCCATCACGCTGTGACTGTGCCCCATCACGCTGTGAGTGTGCCCCATCATGCTGTGACTGTGTCCCATCACGCTGTGAGTGTGCCCCATCACGCTGTGAGTGTGCCCCATCACGCTGTGAGTGTGCCCCATCACGCTGTGACTGTGCCCCATCATGCTGTGAGTGTCCCCATCACGCTGTGAGTGTGCCCCATCATGCTGTGACTGTGTCCCATCACGCTGTGAGTGTGCCCCATCACGCTGTGACTGTGCCCCATCACGCTGTGAGTGTGCCCCATCATGCTGTGACTGTGCCCCATCACGCTGTGAGTGAGCCCCATCACGCTGTGAGTGTGCCCCATCATGCTGTGAGTGTGCCCCATCACGCTGTGAGTGTGCCCCATCACGCTGTGAGTGTGCCCCATCACGCTGTGAGTGTGCTCCATCACGCTGTGACTGTGCCCCATCACTCTGTGAGTGTGCCCCATCATGCTGTGACTGTGCCCCATCATGCTGTGACTGTGCCCCATCACGCTGTGAGTGTGCCCCATCACGCTGTGAGTGTGCCGCATCACTCTGTGAGTGTGCCCCATCATGCTGTGAGTGTGTCCCATCACGCTGTGAGTGTGCCCCATCACGCTGTGAGTGTGCCGCATCACTCTGTGAGTGTGCCCCATCATGCTGTGAGTGTGCCCCATCACGCTGTGAGTGTGCCCCATCACGCTGTGAGTGTGCCGCATCACTCTGTGAGTGTCCCCATCACGCTGTGAGTGTGCCCCATCACGCTGTGACTGTGTCCCATCACGCTGTGACTGTGTCCCATCACGCTGTGACTGTGCCCCATCATGCTGTGACTGTGCCCCATCACGCTGTGAGTGTGCCCCATCACGCTGTGAGTGTGCCGCATCACTCTGTGAGTGTGCCCCATCATGCTGTGAGTGTGTCCCATCATGCTGTGAGTGTGCCCCATCATGCTGTGACTGTGCCCCATCACGCTGTGAGTGTGCCCCATCACGCTGTGAGTGTGCCGCATCACTCTGTGAGTGTGCCCCATCACGCTGTGAGTGTGTCCCATCACGCTGTGAGTGTGCCCCATCACGCTGTGAGTGTGCCCCATCATGCTGTGAGTGTGTCCCATCACGCTGTGAGTGTGCCCCATCACGCTGTGAGTGTGCCCCATCACGCTGTGAGTGTGCCCCATCACGCTGTGAGTGTGCCCCATCACACTGTGAGTGTGCCCCATCATGCTGTGAGTGTGTCCCATCACGCTGTGAGTGTGCCCCATCACGCTGTGAGTGTGCCCCATCACGCTGTGAGTGTGCCTCATCACGCTGTGTGTGTGCCGCATCACGCTGTGTGTGTGCCGCAACACGCTGTGTGTGTGCCCCATCACGCTGTGAGTGTGCCTCATCACGCTGTGAGTGTGCCCCATCACGCTGTGAGTGTGCCCCATCATGCTGTGAGTGTTCCTTATCACGCTGTGACTGTGCCCCATCACGCTGTGAGTCTGACCAATCACTCTGTGAGTGTGCCCCATCACGCTGTGAGTATGACCCATCACGCTGTGAGTGTGCCCCATCACGCTGTGAGTGTGCCCCATCACGCTGTGAGTGTACCCCATCACGCTGTGAGTGTGCCCCATCACGCTGTGACTGTGCCTCATCACGATGTGACTGTGCCCCATCACTCTGTGACTGTGCCCCATCACGCTGTGAGTGTGCCCCTTCACTCTGTGAGAGTGCCCCATCACGCTGTGACTGTGCCTCATCACGATGTGACTGTGCCCCATCACGCTGTGACTGTGCCCCATCACGCTGTGAGTGTGTCCCATTACGCTGTGAGTGTGCCCAGTGATGCTGTGACTGTGCCCCATCACGCTGTGAGTGTGCCCCATCACGCTGTGAGAGTGCCCCATCACACTGTGAGTGTGCCCCATCACGCTGTGAGATTGCCCCATCACGCTGTAAGTGTGCCTCATCACGCTGTGAGTGTGCCCCATCACGCTGTGAGTGTGCCCCATCACGCTGTGACTGTGCCCCATCACGCTGTGACTGTGCACCATCACGCTGTGAGTGTGCCCCATCACGCTGTGACTGTGCCCCATCACGCTGTGACTGTGCCCCATCACGCTGTGAGTGTCCCCATCACGCTGTGAGTGTGCCTCATCACGCTGTGAGTGTGTCCCATCACGCTGTGAGTGTGCCCCATCACGCTGTGAGTGTGCCCCATCACGCTGTGAGTGTGCCCCATCACGCTGTGAGTGTGCCCCATCACGCTGTGTGTGTGACCCATCACGCTGTGAGTGTGTCCCATCATGCTGTGATTGTGCTCCATCACGCTGTGAGTGTGCCCCATCACGCTGTGAGTGTGTCCCATCACGCTGTGACTGTGCCCCATCACGCTGTGTGTGTGTCCCATCACGCTGTGAGTGTGCCCCATCACGCTGTGAGTGTGCCCCATCACGCTGTGAGTGTGCCCCATCACGCTGTGAGTGTGCCCCATCACGCTGTGAGTGTGCCCCATCACGCTGTGAGTGTGCCCCATCACGCTGTGAGTGTGCCCCATCACGCTGTGACTGTGCCCCATCACTCTGTGAGTGTGCCCCATCACGCCGTGAGTGTGCCCCATCACGCTGTGAGTGTGTCCCATCACGCTGTGAGTGTGTCCCATCACGCTGTGAGTGTGCCCCATCATGCAGTGAGTGTGCCCCATCATGCTGTGAGTGTGCCCCATCACGCAGTGAGTGTGCCCCATCACACTGTGAGTGTGCCCCATCACACTGTGAGTGTGCCCATCACGCTGTGACTGTGACCCATCACGCTGTGAGTGTGCCCCATCACGCTGTGCGTCTGCCCCATCACGCTGTGAGTGTGTCCCATCACGCTGTGAGTGTGCCCCATCACACTGTGAGTGTGCCCCATCACACTGTGAGTGTGCCCATCACGCTGTGACTGTGACCCATCACGCTGTGAGTGTGCCCCATCACGCAGTGAGTGTGCCCCATCACACTGTGAGTCTGCCCCATCACACTGTGAGTGTGCCCATCACGCTGTGACTGTGACCCATCACGCTGTGAGTGTGCCCCATCACGCTGTGCGTCTGCCCCATCACGCTGTGAGTATGACCATCACTCTGTGAATGTGCCCCATCACGCTGTGAGTGTGTCCCATCACGCTGTGAGTGTGCCCCATCACGCTGTGACTGTGTCCCATCACGCTGGAGTGTGCCCGTCACGCTGTGAGTATGACCCATCACTCTGTGAGTGTGCCCCATCAACCTGTGAGTGTGCCCCATCACGCTCTGAGTGTGTCCCATCACGCTGTGAGTGTGCCCCATCACGCTGTGACTGTGCCCCATCACGCTGTGAGTGTGCCCCATCATGCTGTGACTGTGCCCCATCACGCTGTGAGTGTGCCCCATCACACTGTGAGTGTGCCCCATCACGCTGTGATTGTGCCCCATCACGCTGTGAGTGTGTCCCATCACGCTGTGAGTGTGCCCAGTTATGCTGTGAGTGTGCCCAGTTATGCTGTGACTGTGCCCCATCACGCTGTGAGTGTGCCCCATCACGCTGTGAGAGTGCCCCATCACACTGTGAGTGTGCCCCATCACGCTGTGAGAGTGCCCCATCACGCTGTGAGTGTGCCCCATCACGCTGTGAGTGTGCACCATCACGCGGTGAGTGTGCCTCATCACGCTGTGAGTGTGCCCCATCACGCTGTGACTGTGCACCATCACGCTGTGAGTGTGCCCCATCACGCTGTGAGTGAGCCCCATCACGCTGTGTGTGTGTCCCATCACGCTGTGAGTGAGCCCCATCACGCTGTGTGTGTGTCCCATCACGCTGTGAGTGTGCCCCATCACGCTGTGAGTGTGCCTCATCACGCTGTGAGTGTGCCCCATCACGCTGTGACTGTGCCCCATCACGCTGTGAGTGTGCCCCATCATGCTGTGAGTGTGCCCCATCATGCTGTGAGTGTGCCTCATCACGCTGTGAGTGTGCCCCATCACGCTGTGAGTGTGCCCCATCACGCTGTGACTGTGCACCATCACGCTGTGAGTGTGCCCCATCACGCTGTGAGTGAGCCCCATCACGCTGTGTGTGTGTCCCATCACGCTGTGAGTGTGCCCCATCACGCTGTGAGTGTGTCCCATCACACTGTGACTGTGCCCCATCACGCTGTGACTGTGCCCCATAACGCTGTGAGTGTGCCCCATCACGCTGTGAGTGTGCCCCATCACGCTGTTAGTGTGCCCCATCACACTGAGTGTGCCCCATCACGCTGTGAGTATGACCCATCACGCTGTGAGTGTGTCCCATCACGCTGTGAGTGTGCCCCATCACGCTGTGAGTGTGTCCCATCACGCTGTGAGTGTGCCCCATCACGCTGTGACTGTGTCCCATCACGCTGTGAGTGTGCCAAACACGCTGTGAGTATGACCCATCACTCTGTGAGTGTGCCCCATCACGCTGTGAGTGTGTCCCATTACGCTGTGAGTGTGCCCCATCACACTGTGAGTGTGCCCCATCACGCTGTGACTTTGCCCATCACACTGTGAGTGTGCCCCATCACGCTGTGAGTATGACCCATCACTCTGTGAGTGTGCCCCATCACGCTGTGTTTGTGCCCCATCAAGCTGTGACTGTGCCCCATCAAGCTGTGAGTGTGTCCCATCACGCTGTGAGTGTACCCCATCACGCTGTGAGTGTGCCCCATCACGCTGTGAGTGTGTCCCATCACGCTGTGAGTGTGCCCCATCACGCTGTGAGTGTGCCCCATCACGCTGTGAGTGTGCCCCATCACGCTGTGAGTGTGCCCCATCATGCTGTGAGTGTGTCCCATCACGCTGTGAGTGTGCCCCATCACGCTGTGAGTGTGCCCCATCACGCTGTGAGTGTGCCCCATCACGCTGTGAGTGTGCCCCATCACGCTGTGAGTGTGTCCCATCACGCTGTGAGTGTGCCCCATCACGCTGTGAGTGTGCCCCATCACGCTGTGTGTGTGCCCCATCAAGCTGTGTGTGTGCCGCATCACGCTGTGTGTGTGCCCCATCACGCTGTGAGTGTGCCCCATCACGCTGTGACTGTGCCTCATCACGCTGTGACTTTGCCCCATCACGCTGTGAGTGTGCCCCATCACGCTGTGAGTGTGCCCCATCACGCTGTGAGTGTGCCCCATCACGCTGTGAGTGTGCCCCATCACGCTGTGACTTTGCCCCATCACGCTGTGAGTGTGCCCCATCACGCTGTGTGTGTGCCCCATCACGCTGTGAGTGTGCCCCATCACGCTGTGAGTGTGCCCCATCACACTGTGAGTGTGTCCCATCACGCTGTGAGTGTGCCCCATCATGCTGTGACTGTGCCCCATCATGCTGTGAGTGTGCCCCATCACGCTGTGAGTGTGCCGCATCACTCTGTGAGTGTGCCCCATCATGCTGTGAGTGTGTCCCATCACGCTGTGAGTGTGCCCCATCACGCTGTGAGTGTGCCGCATCACTCTGTGAGTGTGCCCCATCATGCTGTGAGTGTGCCCCATCACGCTGTGAGTGTGCCCCATCACGCTGTGAGTGTGCCGCATCACTCTGTGAGTGTCCCCATCACGCTGTGAGTGTGCCCCATCACGCTGTGACTGTGTCCCATCACGCTGTGACTGTGCCCCATCATGCTGTGACTGTGCCCCATCACGCTGTGAGTGTGCCCCATCACGCTGTGAGTGTGCCGCATCACTCTGTGAGTGTGCCCCATCATGCTGTGAGTGTGTCCCATCATGCTGTGAGTGTGCCCCATCATGCTGTGACTGTGCCCCATCACGCTGTGAGTGTGCCCCATCACGCTGTGAGTGTGCCGCATCACTCTGTGAGTGTGCCCCATCACGCTGTGAGTGTGTCCCATCACGCTGTGAGTGTGCCCCATCACGCTGTGAGTGTGCCCCATCATGCTGTGAGTGTGTCCCATCACGCTGTGAGTGTGCCCCATCACGCTGTGAGTGTGCCCCATCACGCTGTGAGTGTGCCCCATCACGCTGTGAGTGTGCCCCATCACACTGTGAGTGTGCCCCATCATGCTGTGAGTGTGTCCCATCACGCTGTGAGTGTGCCCCATCACGCTGTGAGTGTGCCCCATCACGCTGTGAGTGTGCCTCATCACGCTGTGTGTGTGCCGCATCACGCTGTGTGTGTGCCGCAACACGCTGTGTGTGTGCCCCATCACGCTGTGAGTGTGCCTCATCACGCTGTGAGTGTGCCCCATCACGCTGTGAGTGTGCCCCATCATGCTGTGAGTGTTCCTTATCTCGCTGTGACTGTGCCCCATCACGCTGTGAGTCTGACCAATCACTCTGTGAGTGTGCCCCATCACGCTGTGAGTATGACCCATCACGCTGTGAGTGTGCCCCATCACGCTGTGAGTGTGCCCCATCACGCTGTGAGTGTACCCCATCACGCTGTGAGTGTGCCCCATCACGCTGTGACTGTGCCTCATCACGATGTGACTGTTCCCCATCACTCTGTGACTGTGCCCCATCACGCTGTGAGTGTGCCCCATCACGCTGTGACTGTGCCCCTTCACTCTGTGAGAGTGCCCCATCACGCTGTGACTGTGCCTCATCACGATGTGACTGTGCCCCATCACGCTGTGACTGTGCCCCATCACGCTGTGAGTGTGTCCCATTACGCTGTGAGTGTGCCCAGTGATGCTGTGACTGTGCCCCATCACGCTGTGAGTGTGCCCCATCACGCTGTGAGAGTGCCCCATCACACTGTGAGTGTGCCCCATCACGCTGTGAGATTGCCCCATCACGCTGTAAGTGTGCCTCATCACGCTGTGAGTGTGCCCCATCACGCTGTGAGTGTGCCCCATCACGCTGTGACTGTGCCCCATCACGCTGTGACTGTGCACCATCACGCTGTGAGTGTGCCCCATCACGCTGTGACTGTGCCCCATCACGCTGTGACTGTGCCCCATCACGCTGTGAGTGTCCCCATCACGCTGTGAGTGTGCCTCATCACGCTGTCAGTGTGCCTCATCACGCTGTGAGTGTGCCTCATCACGCTGTGAGTGTGCCCCATCACACTGTGAGTGTGTCCCATCACGCTGTGACTGTGCCCCATCACGCTGTGACTGTGCCCCATCACGCTGTGACTGTGCCCCATCACGCTGTGAGTGTCCCCATCACGCTGTGAGTGTGCCCCATCACGCTGTGACTGTGCCCCATCACGCTGTGAGTGTGCCCCACCACGCTGTGACTGTGCCCCATCACGCTGTGAGTGTGCCCCATCACGCTGTGACTGTGCCCCATCACGCTGTGAGTGTGCCCCATCATGCTGTGACTGTGTCCCATCACGCTGTGAGTGTGCCCCATCATGCTGTGAGTGTCCCCATCACGCTGTGAGTGTGCCCCATCACGCTGTGACTGTGTCCCATCACGCTGTGAGTGTGCCCCATCACGCTGTGACTGTGCCCCATCACGCTGTGAGTGTGCCCCATCATGCTGTGACTGTGCCCCATCACGCTGTGAGTGAGCCCCATCACGCTGTGACTGTGCCCCATCACGCTGTGAGTGTGCCCCATCACGCTGTGAGTGTGCCCCATCACGCTGTGACTGTGCCCCATCACTCTGTGAGTGTGCCCCATCATGCTGTGACTGTGCCCCATCATGCTGTGAGTGTGCCCCATCATGCTGTGAGTGTGTCCCATCACGCTGTGAGTGTGCCGCATCACTCTGTGAGTGTGCCCCATCATGCTGTGAGTGTGCCCCATCACGCTGTGAGTGTGCCGCATCACTCTGTGAGTGTCCCCATCACGCTGTGAGTGTGCCCCATCACACTGTGAGTGTGCCCCATCACGCTGTGAGTGTGCCCCATCACGCTGTGAGTGTGCCCCATCACGCTGTGACTGTGCCCCATCATGCTGTGACTGTGCCCCATCACGCTGTGAGTGTGCCCCATCACGCTGTGATTGTGCCGCATCACTCTGTGAGTGTGCCCCATCATGCTGTGAGTGTGTCCCATCATGCTGTGAGTGTGCCCCATCATGCTGTGACTGTGCCCCATCACGCTGTAAGTGTGCCCCATCACGCTGTGAGTGTGCCGCATCACTCTGTGAGTGTGCCCCATCACGCTGTGAGTGTGTCCCATCACGCTGTGAGTGTGCCCCATCACGCTGTGAGTGTGCCCCATCATGCTGTGAGTGTGTCCCATCACGCTGTGAGTGTGCCCCATCACGCTGTGAGTGTGCCCCATCACGCTGTGAGTGTGCCCCATCACGCTGTGAGTGTGCCCCATCACACTGTGAGTGTGCCCCATCACGCTGTGAGTGTGCCCCATCACGCTGTGAGTGTGCCCCATCACGCTGTGAGTGTGCCTCATCACGCTGTGTGTGTGCCGCATCACGCTGTGTGTGTGCCGCAACACGCTGTGTGTGTGCCCCATCACGCTGTGAGTGTGCCTCATCACGCTGTGAGTGTGCCCCATCACGCTGTGAGTGTGCCCCATCATGCTGTGAGTGTTCCTTATCACGCTGTGACTGTGCCCCATCACGCTGTGAGTCTGACCAATCACTCTGTGAGTGTGCCCCATCACGCTGTGAGTATGACCCATCACGCTGTGAGTGTGCCACATCACGCTGTGAGTGTGCCCCATCACGCTGTGAGTGTACCCCATCACGCTGTGAGTGTGCCCCATCACGCTGTGACTGTGCCTCATCACGATGTGACTGTGCCCCATCACTCTGTGACTGTGCCCCATCACGCTGTGAGTGTGCCCCATCACGCTGTGACTGTGCCCCTTCACTCTGTGAGAGTGCCCCATCACGCTGTGACTGTGCCTCATCACGATGTGACTGTGCCCCATCACGCTGTGACTGTGCCCCATCACGCTGTGAGTGTGTCCCATTACGCTGTGAGTGTGCCCAGTGATGCTGTGACTGTGACCATCACGCTGTGAGTGTGCCCCATCACGCTGTGAGAGTGCCCCATCACACTGTGAGTGTGCCCCATCACGCTGTGAGATTGCCCCATCACGCTGTAAGTGTGCCTCATCACGCTGTGAGTGTGCCCCATCACGCTGTGAGTGTGCCCCATCACGCTGTGACTGTGCCCCATCACGCTGTGACTGTGCACCATCACGCTGTGAGTGTGCCCCATCACGCTGTGAGTGTGCCCCATCACGCTGTGAGTGTGTCCCATCACGCTGTTAGTGTGCCCCATCACGCTGTGAGTGTGCCCCATCACGCTGTGACTGTGCCCCATCACGCTGTGACTGTGCCCCATCACGCTGTGAGTGAGACCCATCACGCTGTGAGTGTGTCCCATCACGCTGTGAGTGTGCCCCATCACGCTGTGAGTGTGTCTCATCACGCTGTGAGTGTGCCCCATCACGCTGTGACTGTGTCCCATCACGCTGTGAGTGTGCCAATCACGCTGTGAATATGACCCATCACTCTGTGAGTGTGCCCCATCACTCTGTGAGTGTGCCCCATCACGCTGTGAGTGTGCCCCATCACGCTGTGAGTGTGCCCCATCACGCTGTGAGTGTGCTCCATCACGCTGTGACTGTGCCCCATCACGCTGTGAGTGTGTCCCATTCCGCTGTGAGTGTGCCCAGTTATGCTGTGACTGTGCCCCATCACGCTGTGAGAGTGCCCCTTACACAGTGTGAGTGTGCCCCATCACGCTGTGAGAGTGCCCCATCACGCTGTGAGTGTGCCTCATCACGCTGTGAGTGTGCCCTATCATGCTGAGAGTGTGCCCTATCATGCTGAGAGTGTGCCCCATCACGCTGTGACTGTGCCCCATCACGCTGTGAGTGGGCCCCATCACGCTGTGAGTGTGCCCCATCACGCTGTGAGTGTGCCCCATCACGCTTTGACTGTGCCCCATCACGCTGTGAGTGTGCCCCATCACGCTGTGACTGTGCCCCATCACGCTGTGACTGTGCCCCTTCACACTGTGAGTGTGCCCCATCACGCTGTGACTGTGCCCCATCACGCTGTGAGTGTGTCCCATTACGCTGTGAGTGTGCCCAGTTATGCTGTGACTGTGCTCCATCACGCTGTGAGTGTGCCCCATCACGCTGTGAGAGTGCCCCATCACTCTGTGAGTGTGCCCCATCACGCTGTGAGATTGCCCCATCACGCTGTGATTGTGTCCCATCACGCTGTGAGTGTGCCCCATCACGCTGTGAGATTGCCCCATCACGCTGTGAGTGTGCCTCATCACGCTGTGAGTGTGCCCCATCACGCTGTGAGTGTGCCCCATCACGCTGTGACTGTGCCCCATCACGCTGTGACTGTGCACCATCACGCTGTGAGTGTGCCCCATCATGCTGTGAGTGTGCCCCATCACGCTGTGAGTGTGTCCCATCACGCTGTTAGTGTGCCCCATCACGCTGTGAGTGTGCCCCATCACGCTGTGACTGTGCCCCATCACGCTGTGACTGTGTCCCATCACGCTGTGAGTGAGACCCATCACGCTGTGAGTGTGTCCCATCACGCTGTGAGTGTGCCCCATCACGCTGTGAGTGTGTCTCATCACGCTGTGAGTGTGCCCCATCATGCTGTGACTGTGTCCCATCACGCTGTGAGTGTGCCAATCACGCTGTGAATATGACCCATCACTCTGTGAGTGTGCCCCATCACTCTGTGAGTGTGCCCCATCACGCTGTGAGTGTGCCCCATCACGCTGTGAGTGTGCCCCATCACGCTGTGAGTGTGCCCCATCACGCTGTGACTGTGCCCCATCACGCTGTGAGTGTGTCCCATTCCGCTGTGAGTGTGCCCAGTTATGCTGTGACTGTGCCCCATCACACTGTGAGTGTGCCCCATCACGCTGTGAGAGTGCCCCTTACACAGTGTGAGTGTGCCCCATCACGCTGTGAGAGTGCCCCATCAAGCTGTGAGTGTGCCTCATCACGCTGTGAGTGTGCCCTATCACGCTGTGAGTGTGCCCCATCACGCTGAGAGTGTGCCCTATCATGCTGAGAGTGTGCCCCATCACGCTGTGACTGTGCCCCATCACGCTGTGAGTGTGCCCCATCACGCTGTGAGTGTGCCCCATCACGCTGTGAGTGTGCCCCATCACGCTGTGACTGTGCCCCATCACGCTGTGAGTGTGCCCCATCACGCTGTGACTGTGCCCCATCACGCTGTGAATGTGCCCCATCACACTGTTAGTGTGCCCCATCACGCTGTTAGTGTGCCCCATCACGCTGTGACTGTGCCCCATCACGCTGTGACTGTGCCCCATCACGCTGTGAGTGTGCCCCATCACGCTGTGACTGTGCCCCTTCACACTGTGAGTGTGCCCCATCACGCTGTGACTGTGCCCCATCACGCTGTGAGTGTGTCCCATTACGCTGTGAGTGTGCCCAGTTATGCTGTGACTGTGCTCCATCACGCTGTGAGTGTGCCTCATCACGCTGTGAGAGTGCCCCATCACTCTGTGAGTGTGCCCCATCACGCTGTGAGATTGCCCCATCACGCTGTGAGTGTGTCCCATCACGCTGTGAGTGTGACCCATCACGCTGTGACTGTGCCCCATCACGCTGTGAGTGTGCCCCATCACGCTGTGAGTGTGCCCCATCACGCTGTGACTGTGCCCCATCACGCTGTGAGTGTGCCCCATCACGCTGTGAGTGTGCCCCATCACGCTGTGAGTGTGCCCCATCATGCTGTGACTGTGCCCCATCACGCTGTGAGTGTGCCCCATCACACTGTGAGTGTGCCCCATCACGCTGTGAGTGTGCCCCATCACACTGTGACTGTGCCCCATCACGCTGTGAGTGTGTCCCATCACGCTGTGAGTGTGCCCAGTTATGCTGTGAGTGTGCCCAGTTATGCTGTGACTGTGCCCCATCACGCTGTGAGTGTGCCCCATCACGCTGTGAGAGTGCCCCATCACACTGTGAGTGTGCCCCATCACGCTGTGAGAGTGCCCCATCACGCTGTGAGAGTGCCCCATCACGCTGTGAGTGTGCCTCATCACGCTGTGAGTGTGCCCCATCACGCTGTGACTGTGCCCCATCACGCTGTGAGTGTGCCCCATCACGCTGTGACTGTGCACCATCACGCTGTGAGTGTGCCCCATCACGCTGTGAGTGAGCCCCATCACGCTGTGAGTGAGCCCCATCACGCTGTGAGTGTGTCCCATCATGCTGTGAGTGTGCCCCATCACGCTGTGAGTGTGCCCCATCACACTGTGACTGTGCCCCATCACGCTGTGACTGTGCCCCATCACGCTGTGAGTGTGCCCCATCACACTGTGACTGTGCCCCATCACACTGTGACTGTGGCCCTTGACGCTGTGAGTGTGCCCCATCACGCTGTGAGTGTGCCCCATCACGCTGTGAGTGAGCCCCATCACGCTGTTAGTGTGCCCCATCACACTGTGAGTGTGCCCCATCACGCTGTGAGTATGACCCATTACGCTGTGAGTGTGTCCCATCACGCTGTGAGTGTGCCCCATCATGCTGTGAGTGTGTCCCATCACGCTGTGAGTGTGCCCCATCACGCTGTGAGTGTGCCCCATCACGCTGTGACTGTGTCCCATCACGCTGTGAGTGTGCCAAACACGCTGTGAGTGTGACCCATCACTCTGTGAGTGTGCCCCATCACTCTGTGAGTGTGCCCCATCACGCTGTGAGTGTGTCCCATTACGCTGTGAGTGTGCCCCATCACGCTGTGAGTGTGCCCCATCACGCTGTGAGTGTGCCCCATCACGCTGTGAGTGTGCCCCATCACGCTGTGAGTGTGCCCCATCACGCAGTGAGTGTGCCCCATCACGCTGTGAGTGTGCCCCATCACGCTGTGACTGTGCCCCATCACGCTGTGAGTGTGCCCCATCACGCTGTGACTGTGCCCATCACACTGTGAGTGTGCCCCATCACGCTGTGAGTATGACCCATCACTCTGTGAGTGTGCCCCATCACGCTGTGACTGTGCCCCATCACGCTGTGAGTGTGCCCCATCACGCTGTGAGTGTGCCCCATCACGCTGTGACTGTGCCCCATCACGCTGTGACTGTGCCCCATCACGCTGTGAGAGTGCCCCATCACGCTTTGACTGTGCCCCATCACGCTGTGAGTGTGTCCCATCACACTGTGAGTGTGCCCCATCACACTGTGTCTGTGCCCCATCACGCTGTGACTGTGCACCATCACGCTGTGAGTGTGCTCCATCACGCTGTGAGTGTGCCCCATCACGCTGTGAGTGTGCCCCATCACGCTGTGAGTGTGCTCCATCATGATGTGATTGTGCCCCATCACGCTGTTAGTGTGACCCATCATGCTGTGAGTGTGCCCCATCACGCTGTGAGTGTGCCCCATCACGCTGTGTGTATGCCCCATCATGCTGTGAGTGTGTCCCATCACGCTGTGAGTGTGTCCCATCACGCTGTGAGTGTGCCCCATCACGCTGTGAGTGTGCCCCATCACGCTGTGAGTGTGCCCCATCACGCTGTGAGTGTGCCCCATCACGCTGTGAGTGTGCCCCATCACGCTGTGAGAGTGCCCCATCACGCTGTGAGTGTGCCCCATCACGCTGTGAGATTGCCCCATCACGCTGTGAGTGTGCCTCATCACGCTGTGAGTGTGCCCCATCACGCTGTGAGTGTGCCCCATCACGCTGTGACTGTGCCCCATCACGCTGTGACTGTGCACCATCACGCTGTGAGTGTGCCCCATCACGCTGTGAGTGTGCCCCATCACGATGTGAGTGTGTCCCATCACGCTGTTAGTGTGCCCCATCACGCTGTGAGTGTGCCCCATCACGCTGTGACTGTGCCCCATCACGCTGTGACTGTGCCCCATCACGCTGTGAGTGAGACCCATCACGCTGTGAGTGTGTCCCATCACGCTGTGAGTGTGCCCCATCACGCTGTGAGTGTGTCTCATCACGCTGTGAGTGTGCCCCATCACGCTGTGACTGTGTCCCATCACGCTGTGAGTGTGCCAATCACGCTGTGAATATGACCCATCACTCTGTGAGTGTGCCCCATCACTCTGTGAGTGTGCCCCATCACGCTGTGAGTGTGTCCCATCACGCTGTGAGTGTGCCCCATCACGCTGTGAGTGTGCCCCATCACGCTGTGACTGTGCCCCATCACGCTGTGAGTGTGTCCCATTCCGCTGTGAGTGTGCCCAGTTATGCTGTGACTGTGCCCCATCACACTGTGAGTGTGCCCCATCACGCTGTGAGAGTGCCCCTTACACAGTGTGAGTGTGCCCCATCACGCTGTGAGAGTGCCCCATCACGCTGTGAGTGTGCCCTATCATGCTGAGAGTGTGCCCCATCACGCTGTGACTGTGCCCCATCACGCTGTGAGTGTGCCCCATCACGCTGTGAGTGTGCCCCATCACGCTGTGAGTGTGCCCCATCACGCTGTGACTGTGCCCCATCACGCTGTGAGTGTGCCCCATCACGCTGTGACTGTGCCCCATCACGCTGTGAGTGTGCCCCATCACGCTGTTAGTGTGCCCCATCACGCTGTGAGTGTGCCTCATCACGCTGTGAGTGTGCCCTATCATGCTGAGAGTGTGCCCTATCATGCTGAGAGTGTGCCCCATCACGCTGTGACTGTGCCCCATCACGCTGTGAGTGTGCCCCATCACGCTGTGAGTGTGCCCCATCACGCTGTGACTGTGCCCCATCACGCTGTGAGTGTGCCCCATCACGCTGTGACTGTGCCCCATCACGCTGTGAGTGTGCCCCATCACGCTGTTAGTGTGCCCCATCACGCTGTTAGTGTGCCCCATCACGCTGTGACTGTGCCCCATCACGCTGTGAGTGTGCCCCATCACTCTGTGACTGTGCCCCATCACGCTGTGAGTGTGCCCCATCACGCTGTGACTGTGCCCCATCACTCTGTGACTGTGCCCCATCACGCTGTGACTGTGCCCCATCACGCTGTGAGTGTGCCCCATCACGCTGTGACTGTGCCCCTTCACACTGTGAGTGTGCCCCATCACGCTGTGACTGTGCCCCATCACGCTGTGAGTGTGTCCCATTACGCTGTGAGTGTGCCCAGTTATGCTGTGACTATGCTCCATCACGCTGTGAGTGTGCCCCATCACGCTGTGAGAGTGCCCCATCACTCTGTGAGTGTGCCCCATCACGCTGTGAGATTGCCCCATCACGCTGTGAGTGTGTCCCATCACGCTGTGAGTGTGCTCCATCACGCTGTGAGTGTGCCCCATCAAGCTGTGACTGTGCCCCATCACGCTGTGAGTGTGCCCCATCACACTGTGAGTGTGCCCCATCACGCTGTGAGTGTGCCCCATCACACTGTGACTGTGCCCCATCACGCTGTGAGTGTGTCCCATCACGCTGTGAGTGTGCCCAGTTATGCTGTGAGTGTGCCCAGTTATGCTGTGACTGTGCCCCATCACGCTGTGAGTGTGCCCCATCACGCTGTGAGAGTGCCCCATCACACTGTGAGTGTGCCCCATCACGCTGTGAGAGTGCCCCATCACACTGTGACTGTGCCCCATCACGCTGTGAGTGTGTCCCATCACGCTGTGAGTGTGCCCAGTTATGCTGTGAGTGTGCCCAGTTATGCTGTGACTGTGCCCCATCACGCTGTGAGTGTGCCCCATCACGCTGTGAGAGTGCCCCATCACGCTGTGAGTGTGTCCCATCACGCTGTGAGTGTGCCCAGTTATGCTGTGAGTGTGCCCAGTTATGCTGTGACTGTGCCCCATCACGCTGTGAGTGTGCCCCATCACGCTGTGAGAGTGCCCCATCACACTGTGAGTGTGTCCCATCACGCTGTGAGTGTGCCCAGTTATGCTGTGAGTGTGCCCAGTTATGCTGTGACTGTGCCCCATCACGCTGTGAGTGTGCCCCATCACGCTGTGAGAGTGCCCCATCACACTGTGAGTGTGCCCCATCACGCTGTGAGAGTGCCCCATCACGCTGTGAGAGTGCCCCATCACGCTGTGAGTGTGCCCCATCACGCTGTGAGTGTGCCCCATCACGCTGTGAGTGTGCCCCATCACGCTGTGAGTGTGCCTCATCACGCTGTGAGTGTGCCCCATCACGCTGTGAGTGTGCCCCATCACGCTGTGACTGTGCACCATCACGCTGTGAGTGTGCCCCATCACGCTGTGAGTGAGCCCCATCACGCTGTGAGAGTGCCCCATCACGCTGTGAGAGTGCCCCATCACGCTGTGAGTGTGCCTCATCACGCTGTGAGTGTGCCCCATCACGCTGTGAGTGTGCCCCATCACACTGTGACTGTGCCCCATCACGCTGTGACTGTGCCCCATCACGCTGTGAGTGTGCCCCATCACGCTGTGAGTGAGCCCCATCACGCTGTTAGTGTGCCCCATCACACTGTGAGTGTGCCCCATCACGCTGTGAGTATGACCCATCACGCTGTGAGTGTGTCCCATCACGCTGTGAGTGTGCCCCATCATGCTGTGAGTGTGCCCCATCACGCTGTGAGTATGACCCATCACGCTGTGAGTGTGTCCCATCACGCTGTGAGTGTGCCCCATCATGCTGTGAGTGTGCCCCATCACGCTGTGAGTGTGCCCCATCACGCTGTGACTGTGTCCCATCACGCTGTGAGTGTGCCAAACACGCTGTGAGTATGACCCATCACTCTGTGAGTGTGTCCCATTACGCTGTGAGTGTGCCCCATCACGCTGTGAGTGTGCCCCATCACGCTGTGAGTGTGCCCCATCACGCTGTGAGTGTGCCCCATCACGCTGTGAGTGTGCCCCATCACGCTGTGACTGTGCCCCATCACGCTGTGACTGTGCCCCATCACGCTGTGAGTGTGCCCCATCACGCTTTGACTGTGCCCATCACACTGTGAGTGTGCCCCATCACGCTGTGAATATGACCCATCACTCTGTGAGTGTGCCCCATCACGCTGTGACTGTGCCCCATCAAGCTGTTACTGTGCCCCATCATGCTGTGAGTGTGCCCCATCACTCTGTGAGTGTGCCCCATCACGCTGTGACTGTGCCCCATCACGCTGTGACTGTGCCCCATCACGCTGTGAGAGTGCCCCATCACGCTTTGACTGTGCCCCATCACGCTGTGAGTGTGTCCCATCACACTGTGTCTGTGCCCCATCACGCTGTGACTGTGCACCATCACGCTGTGAGTGTGCTCCATCACGCTGTGAGTGTGCCCCATCACGCTGTGAGTGTGCCCCATCACGCTGTGAGTGTGCTCCATCATGATGTGATTGTGCCCCATCACGCTGTTAGTGTGACCCATCATGCTGTGAGTGTGCCCCATCACGCTGTGAGTGTGTCTCATCACGCTGTGAGTGTGTCCCATCACGCTGTGAGTGTGCCCCATCACGCTGTGAGTGTGCCCCATCACGCTGTGAGTGTGCCCCATCACGCTGTGAGTGTGCCCCATCACGCTGTGAGTGTGCCCCATCACGCTGTGAGTGTGTCCCATCACGCTGTGAGTGTGCCCCATCACGCTGTGAGTGTGCCCCATCACGCTGTGAGTGTGCCCCATCAAGCTGTGTGTGTGCCGCATCACGCTGTGTTTGTGCGCCATCACGCTGTGAGTGTGCCCCATCACGCTGTGAGTGTGCCCCATCACGCTGTGAGTGTGCCCCATCAAGCTGTGTGTGTGCCGCATCACGCTGTGTGTGTGCCCCATCACGCTGTGAGTGTGCCCCATCACGCTGTGACTGTGCCTCATCACGCTGTGACTTTGCCCCATCACGCTGTGAGTGTGCCCCATCACGCTGTGAGTGTGCCCCATCACGCTGTGAGTGTGCCCCATCACGCTGTGACTTTGCCCCATCACGCCGTGAGTGTGCCCCATCACGCTGTGTGTGTGCCCCATCACGCTGTGAGTGTGCCCCATCACGCTGTGAGTGTGCCCCATCACACTGTGAGTGTGTCCCATCACGCTGTGACTGTGCCCCATCACGCTGTGACTGTGCCCCATCACGCTGTGAGTGTCCCCATCAGGCTGTGAGTGTGCCTCATCACGCTGTGAGTGTGCCCCATCACGCTGTGAGTGTTCCTTATCACGCTGTGAGTGTGCCCCATCACGCTGTGACTGTGTCCCATCACGCTGTGACTGTGCCCCATCACGCTGTGAGTATGACCCATCACTCTGTGAGTGTGCCCCATCACGCTGTGAGTATGACCAATCACGCTGTGACTGTGCCCCATCACGCTGTGAGTGTGCCCCATCACGCTGTGAGTATGACCAATCACGCTGTGACTGTGCCCCATCACGCTGTGAGTATGACCCATCACTCTGTGAGTGTGCCCCATCACGCTGTGAGTATGACCCATGACGCTGTGAGTGTGCCCCATCACGCTGTGACTGTGCCCCATCACGCTGTGAGTGTGCACCATCACGCTGTGAGTGTGCCCCATCACGCTGTGAGTGTGCCGCATCACTCTGTGAGTGTGCCCCATCATGCTGTGAGTGTGTCCCATCACGCTGTGAGTGTGCCCCATCACGCTGTGAGTGTGCCCCATCACGCTGTGAGTGTGCCCCATCACGCTGTGAGTGTGCCCCATCACAATGTGAGTGTGCCCCATCACGCTGTGAGTGTGTCCCATCACGCTGTGAGTGTGCCCCATCGCGCTGTGAGTGTGCCCCATCACGCTGTGAGTGTGCCCCATCACGCTGTGTGTGTGCCGCATCACGCTGTGTGTGTGCCCCATCACGCTGTGAGTGTGGCCCATCACGCTGTGAGTGTGCCTCATCACGCTGTGAGTGTGCCCCATCACTCTGTGAGTGTGCCCCATCGCGCTGTGAGTGTGCCCCATCACGCTGTGAGTGTGCCCCATCACGCTGTGTGTGTGCCCCATCACGCTGTGAGTGTCCCCATCACGCTGTGAGTGTGCCTCATCACGCTGTGAGTGTGCCCCATCACGCTGTGAGTGTTCCTTATCACGCTGTGACTGTGTCCCATCACGCTGTGACTGTGCCCCATCACGCTGTGACTGTGCCCCATCACGCTGTGAGTGTGCCCATCACGCTGTGAGTCTGACCAATCACTCTGTGAGTGAGCCCCATCACGCTGTGAGTATGACCCATCACGCTGTGAGTGTGCCCCATCACACTGTGAGTGTGCCCCATCACGCTGTGAGTGTACCCCATCACGCTGTGAGTGTGCCCCATCACGCTGTGACTGTGCCTCATCACGATGTGACTGTGCCCCATCACTCTGTGACTGTGCCCCATCACGCTGTGAGTGTGCCCCATCACGCTGTGACTGTGCCCCTTCACTCTGTGAGAGTGCCCCATCACGCTGTGACTGTGCCTCATCACGATGTGACTGTGCCCCATCACGCTGTGACTGTGCCCCATCACGCTGTGAGTGTGTCCCATTACGCTGTGAGTGTGCCAGTGATGCTGTGACTGTGCCCCATCACGCTGTGAGTGTGCCCCATCACGCTGTGAGAGTGCCCCATCACACTGTGAGTGTGCCCCATCACGCTGTGAGATTGCCCCATCACGCTGTGAGTGTGCCTCATCACGCTGTGAGTGTGCCCCATCACGCTGTGAGTGTGCCCCATCACGCTGTGACTGTGCCCCATCACGCTGTGACTGTGCACCATCACGCTGTGAGTGTGCCCCATCACGCTGTGAGTGTGCCCCATCACGCTGTGAGTGTGTCCCATCACGCTGTTAGTGTGCACCATCACGCTGTTAGTGTGCCCCATCACGCTGTGAGTGTGCCCCATCACGCTGTGAGTGTGCCCCATCACGCTGTTAGTGTGCCCCATCACGCTGTGAGTGTGCCCCATCACGCTGTGACTGTGCACCATCACGCTGTGAGTGTGCCCCATCACGCTGTGAGTGTGCCCCATCACACTGTGAGTGTGACCCATCACGCTGTGAGTGTGCCCCATCACGCTGTGAGTGTGCCCTATCATGCTGAGAGTGTGCCCTATCATGCTGAGAGTGTGCCCCATCACGCTGTGACTGTGCCCCATCACGCTGTGAGTGTGCCCCATCACGCTGTGAGTGTGCCCCATCACGCTGTGAGTGTGCCCCATCACGCTGTGACTGTGCCCCATCACGCTGTGAGTGTGCCCCATCACGCTGTGACTGTGCCCCATCACGCTGTGAGTGTGCCCCATCACGCTGTGACTGTGCCCCATCACGCTGTTAGTGTGCCCCATCACGCTGTGACTGTGCCCCATCACGCTGTGAGTGTGCCCCATCACTCTGTGACTGTGCCCCATCACGCTGTGAGTGTGCCCCATCACGCTGTGACTGTGCCCCATCACTCTGTGACTGTGCCCCATCACGCTGTGACTGTGCCCCATCACGCTGTGAGTGTGCCCCATCACGCTGTGACTGTGCCCCTTCACACTGTGAGTGTGCCCCATCACGCTGTGACTGTGCCCCATCACGCTGTGAGTGTGTCCCATTACGCTGTGAGTGTGCCCAGTTATGCTGTGACTATGCTCCATCACGCTGTGAGTGTGCCCCATCACGCTGTGAGAGTGCCCCATCACTCTGTGAGTGTGCCCCATCACGCTGTGAGATTGCCCCATCACGCTGTGAGTGTGTCCCATCACGCTGTGAGTGTGCTCCATCACGCTGTGAGTGTGCCCCATCAAGCTGTGACTGTGCCCCATCACGCTGTGAGTGTGCCCCATCACACTGTGAGTGTGCCCCATCACGCTGTGAGTGTGCCCCATCACACTGTGACTGTGCCCCATCGCGCTGTGAGTGTGTCCCATCACGCTGTGAGTGTGCCCAGTTATGCTGTGAGTGTGCCCAGTTATGCTGTGACTGTGCCCCATCACGCTGTGAGTGTGCCCCATCACGCTGTGAGAGTGCCCCATCACACTGTGAGTGTGCCCCATCACGCTGTGAGAGTGCCCCATCACGCTGTGAGAGTGCCCCATCACGCTGTGAGTGTGCCTCATCACGCTGTGAGTGTGCCCCATCACGCTGTGACTGTGCCCCATCACGCTGTGAGTGTGCCCCATCACGCTGTGAGTGTGCCCCATCACGCTGTGAGTGTGCCCCATCACGCTGTGAGTGTGCCTCATCACGCTGTGAGTGTGCCCCATCACGCTGTGAGTGTGCCCCATCACGCTGTGACTGTGCACCATCACGCTGTGAGTGTGCCCCATCACGCTGTGAGTGAGCCCCATCACGCTGTGAGAGTGCCCCATCACGCTGTGAGAGTGCCTCATCACGCTGTGAGTGTGCCTCATCACGCTGTGAGTGTGCCCCATCACGCTGTGAGTGTGCCCCATCACACTGTGACTGTGCCCCATCACGCTGTGACTGTGCCCCATCACGCTGTGAGTGTGCCCCATCACGCTGTGAGTGAGCCCCATCACGCTGTTAGTGTGCCCCATCACACTGTGAGTGTGCCCCATCACGCTGTGAGTATGACCCATCACGCTGTGAGTGTGTCCCATCACGCTGTGAGTGTGCCCCATCATGCTGTGAGTGTGTCCCATCACGCTGTGAGTGTGCCCCATCACGCTGTGAGTGTGCCCCATCACGCTGTGACTGTGTCCCATCACGCTGTGAGTGTGCCAAACACGCTGTGAGTATGACCCATCACTCTGTGAGTGTGTCCCATTACGCTGTGAGTGTGCCCCATCACGCTGTGAGTGTGCCCCATCACGCTGTGAGTGTGCCCCATCACGCTGTGAGTGTGCCCCATCACGCTGTGAGTGTGCCCCATCACGCTGTGAGTGTGCCCCATCACGCTGTGACTGTGCCCCATCACGCTGTGACTGTGCCCCATCACGCTGTGAGTGTGCCCCATCACGCTTTGACTGTGCCCATCACACTGTGAGTGTGCCCCATCACGCTGTGAGTATGACCCATCACTCTGTGAGTGTGCCCCATCACGCTGTGACTGTGCCCCATCAAGCTGTTACTGTGCCCCATCATGCTGTGAGTGTGCCCCATCACTCTGTGAGTGTGCCCCATCACGCTGTGACTGTGCCCCATCACGCTGTGACTGTGCCCCATCACGCTGTGAGAGTGCCCCATCACGCTTTGACTGTGCCCCATCACGCTGTGAGTGTGTCCCATCACACTGTGTCTGTGCCCCATCACGCTGTGACTGTGCACCATCACGCTGTGAGTGTGCTCCATCACGCTGTGAGTGTGCCCCATCACGCTGTGAGTGTGCCCCATCACGCTGTGAGTGTGCTCCATCATGATGTGATTGTGCCCCATCACGCTGTTAGTGTGACCCATCATGCTGTGAGTGTGCCCCATCACGCTGTGAGTGTGTCTCATCACGCTGTGAGTGTGTCCCATCACGCTGTGAGTGTGCCCCATCACGCTGTGAGTGTGCCCCATCACGCTGTGAGTGTGCCCCATCACGCTGTGAGTGTGCCCCATCACGCTGTGAGTGTGCCCCATCACGCTGTGAGTGTGCCCCATCACGCTGTGAGTGTGCCCCATCACGCTGTGAGTGTGCCCCATCACGCTGTGAGTGTGCCCCATCAAGCTGTGTGTGTGCCGCATCACGCTGTGTGTGTGCCCCATCACGCTGTGAGTGTGCCCCATCACGCTGTGAGTGTGCCCCATCACGCTGTGAGTGTGCCCCATCAAGCTGTGTGTGTGCCGCATCACGCTGTGTGTGTGCCCCATCACGCTGTGAGTGTGCCCCATCACGCTGTGACTGTGCCTCATCACGCTGTGACTTTGCCCCATCACGCTGTGAGTGTGCCCCATCACGCTGTGAGTGTGCCCCATCACGCTGTGAGTGTGCCCCATCACGCTGTGACTTTGCCCCATCACGCCGTGAGTGTGCCCCATCACGCTGTGTGTGTGCCCCATCACGCTGTGAGTGTGCCCCATCACGCTGTGAGTGTGCCCCATCACACTGTGAGTGTGCCCCATCACGCTGTGACTGTGCCCCATCACGCTGTGAGTGTGCCCCATCACGCTGTGACTGTGCCCCATCACGCTGTTAGTGTGCCCCATCACGCTGTGACTGTGCCACATCACGCTGTGAGTGTGCCCCATCACTCTGTGACTGTGCCCCATCACGCTGTGAGTGTGCCCCATCACGCTGTGACTGTGCCCCATCACTCTGTGACTGTGCCACATCACGCTGTGACTGTGCCCCATCACGCTGTGAGTGTGCCCCATCACGCTGTGACTGTGCCCCTTCACACTGTGAGTGTGCCCCATCACGCTGTGACTGTGCCCCATCACGCTGTGAGTGTGTCCCATTACGCTGTGAGTGTGCCCAGTTATGCTGTGACTATGCTCCATCACGCTGTGAGTGTGCCCCATCACGCTGTGAGAGTGCCCCATCACTCTGTGAGTGTGCCCCATCACGCTGTGAGATTGCCCCATCACGCTGTGAGTGTGTCCCATCACGCTGTGAGTGTGCTCCATCACGCTGTGAGTGTGCCCCATCAAGCTGTGACTGTGCCCCATCACGCTGTGAGTGTGCCCCATCACACTGTGAGTGTGCCCCATCACGCTGTGAGTGTGCCCCATCACACTGTGACTGTGCCCCATCACGCTGTGAGTGTGTCCCATCACGCTGTGAGTGTGCCCAGTTATGCTGTGAGTGTGCCCAGTTATGCTGTGACTGTGCCCCATCACGCTGTGAGTGTGCCCCATCACGCTGTGAGAGTGCCCCATCACACTGTGAGTGTGCCCCATCACGCTGTGAGAGTGCCCCATCACGCTGTGAGAGTGCCCCATCACGCTGTGAGTGTGCCTCATCACGCTGTGAGTGTGCCCCATCACGCTGTGACTGTGCCCCATCACGCTGTGAGTGTGCCCCATCACGCTGTGAGTGTGCCCCATCACGCTGTGAGTGTGCCCCATCACGCTGTGAGTGTGCCTCATCACGCTGTGAGGGTGCCCCATCACGCTGTGAGTGTGCCCCATCACGCTGTGACTGTGCACCATCACGCTGTGAGTGTGCCCCATCACGCTGTGAGTGAGCCCCATCACGCTGTGAGAGTGCCCCATCACGCTGTGAGAGTGCCCCATCACGCTGTGAGTGTGCCTCATCACGCTGTGAGTGTGCCCCATCACGCTGTGAGTGTGCCCCATCACACTGTGACTGTGCCCCATCACGCTGTGACTGTGCCCCATCACGCTGTGAGTGTGCCCCATCACGCTGTGAGTGAGCCCCATCACGCTGTTAGTGTGCCCCATCACACTGTGAGTGTGCCCCATCACGCTGTGAGTATGACCCATCACGCTGTGAGTGTGTCCCATCACGCTGTGAGTGTGCCCCATCATGCTGTGAGTGTGTCCCATCACGCTGTGAGTGTGCCCCATCACGCTGTGAGTGTGCCCCATCACGCTGTGACTGTGTCCCATCACGCTGTGAGTGTGCCAAACACGCTGTGAGTATGACCCATCACTCTGTGAGTGTGTCCCATTACGCTGTGAGTGTGCCCCATCACGCTGTGAGTGTGCCCCATCACGCTGTGAGTGTGCCCCATCACGCTGTGAGTGTGCCCCATCACGCTGTGAGTGTGCCCCATCACGCTGTGAGTGTGCCCCATCACGCTGTGACTGTGCCCCATCACGCTGTGACTGTGCCCCATCACGCTGTGAGTGTGCCCCATCACGCTTTGACTGTGCCCATCACACTGTGAGTGTGCCCCATCACGCTGTGAGTATGACCCATCACTCTGTGAGTGTGCCCAATCACGCTGTGACTGTGCCCCATCAAGCTGTTACTGTGCCCCATCATGCTGTGAGTGTGCCCCATCACTCTGTGAGTGTGCCCCATCACGCTGTGACTGTGCCCCATCACGCTGTGACTGTGCCCCATCACGCTGTGAGAGTGCCCCATCACGCTTTGACTGTGCCCCATCACGCTGTGAGTGTGTCCCATCACACTGTGTCTGTGCCCCATCACGCTGTGACTGTGCACCATCACGCTGTGAGTGTGCTCCATCACGCTGTGAGTGTGCCCCATCACGCTGTGAGTGTGCCCCATCACGCTGTGAGTGTGCTCCATCATGATGTGATTGTGCCCCATCACGCTGTTAGTGTGACCCATCATGCTGTGAGTGTGCCCCATCACGCTGTGAGTGTGTCTCATCACGCTGTGAGTGTGTCCCATCACGCTGTGAGTGTGCCCCATCACGCTGTGAGTGTGCCCCATCACGCTGTGAGTGTGCCCCATCACGCTGTGAGTGTGCCCCATCACGCTGTGAGTGTGCCCCATCACGCTGTGAGTGTGTCCCATCACGCTGTGAGTGTGCCCCATCACGCTGTGAGTGTGCCCCATCACGCTGTGAGTGTGCCCCATCACGCTGTGAGTGTGCCCCATCAAGCTGTGTGTGTGCCGCATCACGCTGTGTGTGTGCCCCATCACGCTGTGAGTGTGCCCCATCACGCTGTGAGTGTGCCCCATCACGCTGTGAGTGTGCCCCATCAAGCTGTGTGTGTGCCGCATCACGCTGTGTGTGTGCCCCATCACGCTGTGAGTGTGCCCCATCACGCTGTGACTGTGCCTCATCACGCTGTGACTTTGCCCCATCACGCTGTGAGTGTGCCCCATCACGCTGTGAGTGTGCCCCATCACGCTGTGAGTGTGCCCCATCACGCTGTGACTTTGCCCCATCACGCCGTGAGTGTGCCCCATCACGCTGTGTGTGTGCCCCATCACGCTGTGAGTGTGCCCCATCACGCTGTGAGTGTGCCCCATCACACTGTGAGTGTGTCCCATCACGCTGTGACTGTGCCCCATCACGCTGTGACTGTGCCCCATCACGCTGTGAGTGTCCCCATCAGGCTGTGAGTGTGCCTCATCACGCTGTGAGTGTGCCCCATCACGCTGTGAGTGTTCCTTATCACGCTGTGAGTGTGCCCCATCACGCTGTGACTGTGTCCCATCACGCTGTGACTGTGCCCCATCACGCTGTGAGTATGACCCATCACTCTGTGAGTGTGCCCCATCACGCTGTGAGTATGACCAATCACGCTGTGACTGTGCCCCATCATGCTGTGACTGTGCCCCATCACGCTGTGAGTATGACCCATCACTCTGTGAGTGTGCCCCATCACGCTGTGAGTATGACCCATGACGCTGTGAGTGTGCCCCATCACGCTGTGACTGTGCCCCATCACGCTGTGAGTGTGCACCATCACGCTGTGAGTGTGCCCCATCACGCTGTGAGTGTGCCGCATCACTCTGTGAGTGTGCCCCATCATGCTGTGAGTGTGTCCCATCACGCTGTGAGTGTGCCCCATCACGCTGTGAGTGTGCCCCATCACGCTGTGAGTGTGCCCCATCACGCTGTGAGTGTGCCCCATCACAATGTGAGTGTGCCCCATCACGCTGTGAGTGTGTCCCATCACGCTGTGAGTGTGCCCCATCGCGCTGTGAGTGTGCCCCATCACGCTGTGAGTGTGCCCCATCACGCTGTGTGTGTGCCGCATCACGCTGTGTGTGTGCCCCATCACGCTGTGAGTGTGGCCCATCACGCTGTGAGTGTGCCTCATCACGCTGTGAGTGTGCCCCATCACTCTGTGAGTGTGCCCCATCGCGCTGTGAGTGTGCCCCATCACGCTGTGAGTGTGCCCCATCACGCTGTGTGTGTGCCCCATCACGCTGTGAGTGTCCCCATCACGCTGTGAGTGTGCCTCATCACGCTGTGAGTGTGCCCCATCACGCTGTGAGTGTTCCTTATCACGCTGTGACTGTGTCCCATCACGCTGTGACTGTGCCCCATCACGCTGTGACTGTGCCCCATCACGCTGTGAGTGTGCCCATCACGCTGTGAGTCTGACCAATCACTCTGTGAGTGAGCCCCATCACGCTGTGAGTATGACCCATCACGCTGTGAGTGTGCCCCATCACACTGTGAGTGTGCCCCATCACGCTGTGAGTGTACCCCATCACGCTGTGAGTGTGCCCCATCACGCTGTGACTGTGCCTCATCACGATGTGACTGTGCCCCATCACTCTGTGACTGTGCCCCATCACGCTGTGAGTGTGCCCCATCACGCTGTGACTGTGCCCCTTCACTCTGTGAGAGTGCCCCATCACGCTGTGACTGTGCCTCATCACGATGTGACTGTGCCCCATCACGCTGTGACTGTGCCCCATCACGCTGTGAGTGTGTCCCATTACGCTGTGAGTGTGCCAGTGATGCTGTGACTGTGCCCCATCACGCTGTGAGTGTGCCCCATCACGCTGTGAGAGTGCCCCATCACACTGTGAGTGTGCCCCATCACGCTGTGAGATTGCCCCATCACGCTGTGAGTGTGCCTCATCACGCTGTGAGTGTGCCCCATCACGCTGTGAGTGTGCCCCATCACGCTGTGACTGTGCCCCATCACGCTGTGACTGTGCACCATCACGCTGTGAGTGTGCCCCATCACGCTGTGAGTGTGCCCCATCACGCTGTGAGTGTGTCCCATCACGCTGTTAGTGTGCCCCATCACGCTGTGAGTGTGCCCCATCACGCTGTGACTGTGCCCCATCACGCTGTGACTGTGCCCCATCACGCTGTGAGTGAGACCCATCACGCTGTGAGTGTGTCCCATCACGCTGTGAGTGTGTCCCATCACGCTGTGAGTGTGCCCCATCACGCTGTGAGTGTGTCTCATCACGCTGTGAGTGTGCACCATCACGCTGTGACTGTGTCCCATCACGCTGTGAGTGTGCCAATCACGCTGTGAATATGACCCATCACTCTGTGAGTGTGCCCCATCACTCTGTGAGTGTGCCCCATCACGCTGTGAGTGTGTCCCATCACGCTGTGAGTGTGCCCCATCACGCTGTGAGTGTGACCCATCACGCTGTGACTGTGCCCCATCACGCTGTGAGTGTGTCCCATTCCGCTGTGAGTGTGCCCAGTTATGCAGTGACTGTGCCCCATCACACTGTGAGTGTGCCCCATCACGCTGTGAG
Organism: Scyliorhinus torazame; assembly: GCF_047496885.1. Classification (NCBI taxonomy): domain Eukaryota; kingdom Metazoa; phylum Chordata; class Chondrichthyes; order Carcharhiniformes; family Scyliorhinidae; genus Scyliorhinus; species Scyliorhinus torazame. The sequence continues at coordinate 372,631,361 of NC_092709.1, forward strand.
AGTGCCCCTTACACAGTGTGAGTGTGCCCCATTACGCTGTGAGAGTGCCCCATCACGCTGTGAGAGTGCCCCATCACGCTGTGAGTGTGCCTCATCACGCTGTGAGTGTGCCCCATCATGCTGAGAGTGTGCCCCATCACGCTGTGACTGTGCCCCATCACGCTGTGAGTGTGCCCCATCACGCTGTGAGTGTGCCCCATCACGCTGTGAGTGTGCCCCATCACGCTGTGAGTGTGCCCCATCACGCTGTGAGTGTGCCGCATCACGCTGTGAGTGTGCCCCATCACGCTGTGTGTGTGCTCCATCACGCTGTGAGTGTGCCCCATCACGCTGTGACTGTGCCCCATCACGCTGTGAGTGTGCCCCATCACGCTGTGACTGTGCCCCTTCACACTGTGAGTGTGCACCATCACGCTGTGACTGTGCCCCATCACGCTGTGAGTGTGTCCCATTACGCTGTGAGTGTGCCCAGTTATGCTGTGACTGTGCCCCATCACGCTGTGAGTGTGCCAATCACGCTGTGAATATGACCCATCACTCTGTGAGTGTGCCCCATCACGCTGTGAGTGTGCCGCATCACGCTGTGAGTGTGCGCCATCACGCTGTGAGTGTGCCCCATCACGCTGTGACTGTGCCCCATCACGCTGTGACTGTGCCCCATCACGCTGTGAGTGTGCCCCATCACGCTGTGAGTGAGCCCCATCACGCTGTGAGTGTGCCCCATCACGCTGTGAGTGTGCCCCATCACGCTGTGAGTGTGCCCCATCACGCTGTGAGTGTGCCCCATCACGCTGTGACTGTGCCCCATCACGCTGTGAGTATGTCCCATCACGCTGTGAGTGTGCCCCATCACGCTGTGAGTGTGCCCCATCACGCTGTGAGTGTGTCCCATCACACTGTGAGTGTGCCCCATCACGCTGTGAGTGTGTCCCATCACGCTGTGAGTATGTCCCATCACGCTGTGAGTGTGTCCCATCACGCTGTGAGTGTGCCCCATCACGCTGTGAGTATGTCCCATCACGCTGTGAGTGTGCCCCATCACACTGTGAGTGTGCCCCATCACGCTGTGAGTATGTCCCATCACGCTGTGAGTGTGCCCCATCACGCTGTGAGTATGTCCCATCACGCTGTGAGTGTGTCCCATCACACTGTGAGTGTGCCCCATCACGCTGTGAGTGTGTCCCATCACGCTGTGAGTGTGCCCCATCACGCTGTGAGTATGTCCCATCACGCTGTGAGTGTGTCCCATCACACTGTGAGTGTGCCCCATCACGCTGTGACTGTGCCCCACCACGCTGTGACTGTGCCCCATCACGCTGTGACTGTGCCCCATCACGCTGTGAGTGTGCCCCACCACGCTGTGACTGTGCCCCATCACGCTGTGAGTGTGCCCCATCACGCTGTGAGTGTGCCCCATCACGCTGTGAGAGTGCCCCTTACACAGTGTGAGTGTGCCACATCACGCTGTGAGAGTGCCCCATCACGCTGTGAGTGTGCCCCATCACGCTGTGAGTGTGCTCCATCATGATGTGATTGTGCCCCATCACGCTGTTAGTGTGACCCATCATGCTGTGACTGTGCCCAATCACGCTGTGAGTGTGCCTCATCACGCTGTTAGTGTGTCCCATCACGCTGTGAGTGTTCCCCATCACGCTGTGAGTGTGCCCCATCACGCTGTGAGTGTGCCCCATCACGCTGTGAGTGTGTCCCATCACGCTGTGAGTGTGCCCCATCACGCTGTGAGTGTGCCCCATCACGCTGTGACTGTGCCCCATCACGCTGTGAGTGTGCCCCATCACGCTGTGAGTGTGCCCCATCACGCTGTGAGTGTGCCCCATCACGCTGTGAGTGTGCCCCATCACGCTGTGAGTGTGCCGCATCACGCTGTGAGTGTGCCCCATCACGCTGTGTGTGTGCTCCATCACGCTGTGAGTGTGCCCCATCACGCTGTGACTGTGCCCCATCACGCTGTGAGTGTGCCCCATCACGCTGTGACTGTGCCCCTTCACACTGTGAGTGTGCACCATCACGCTGTGACTGTGCCCCATCACGCTGTGAGTGTGTCCCATTACGCTGTGAGTGTGCCCAGTTATGCTGTGACTGTGCCCCATCACGCTGTGAGTGTGCCAATCACGCTGTGAATATGACCCATCACTCTGTGAGTGTGCCCCATCACGCTGTGAGTGTGCCGCATCACGCTGTGAGTGTGCGCCATCACGCTGTGAGTGTGCCCCATCACGCTGTGACTGTGCCCCATCACGCTGTGACTGTGCCCCATCACGCTGTGAGTGTGCCCCATCACGCTGTGAGTGAGCCCCATCACGCTGTGAGTGTGCCCCATCACGCTGTGAGTGTGCCCCATCACGCTGTGAGTGTGCCCCATCACGCTGTGAGTGTGCCCCATCACGCTGTGACTGTGCCCCATCACGCTGTGAGTATGTCCCATCACGCTGTGAGTGTGCCCCATCACGCTGTGAGTGTGCCCCATCACGCTGTGAGTGTGTCCCATCACACTGTGAGTGTGCCCCATCACGCTGTGAGTGTGTCCCATCACGCTGTGAGTATGTCCCATCACGCTGTGAGTGTGTCCCATCACGCTGTGAGTGTGCCCCATCACGCTGTGAGTATGTCCCATCACGCTGTGAGTGTGCCCCATCACACTGTGAGTGTGCCCCATCACGCTGTGAGTATGTCCCATCACGCTGTGAGTGTGCCCCATCACGCTGTGAGTATGTCCCATCACGCTGTGAGTGTGTCCCATCACACTGTGAGTGTGCCCCATCACGCTGTGAGTGTGTCCCATCACGCTGTGAGTGTGCCCCATCACGCTGTGAGTATGTCCCATCACGCTGTGAGTGTGTCCCATCACACTGTGAGTGTGCCCCATCACGCTGTGACTGTGCCCCACCACGCTGTGACTGTGCCCCATCACGCTGTGACTGTGCCCCATCACGCTGTGAGTGTGCCCCACCACGCTGTGACTGTGCCCCATCACGCTGTGAGTGTGCCCCATCACGCTGTGAGTGTGCCCCATCACGCTGTGAGAGTGCCCCTTACACAGTGTGAGTGTGCCACATCACGCTGTGAGAGTGCCCCATCACGCTGTGAGTGTGCCCCATCACGCTGTGAGTGTGCTCCATCATGATGTGATTGTGCCCCATCACGCTGTTAGTGTGACCCATCATGCTGTGACTGTGCCCAATCACGCTGTGAGTGTGCCTCATCACGCTGTTAGTGTGTCCCATCACGCTGTGAGTGTTCCCCATCACGCTGTGAGTGTGCCCCATCACGCTGTGAGTGTGCCCCATCACGCTGTGAGTGTGTCCCATCACGCTGTGAGTGTGCCCCATCACGCTGTGAGTGTGCCCCATCACGCTGTGAGTGTGCCCCATCACGCTGTGAGTGTGTCCCATCACGCTGTGAGTGTGCCCCATCACGCTGTGAGTGTGCCCCATCACGCTGTGAGTGTGCCCCATCACGCTGTGAGTGTGCCCCATCACACTGTGAGTGTGCCCCATCACGCTGTGAGTGTGTCCCATCACGCTGTGAGTGTGCCCCATCACGCTGTGAGTGTGCCCCATCACGCTGTGAGTGTGCCCCATCACGCTGTGTGTGTGCCGCATGACGCTGTGTGTGTGCCCCATCACGCTGTGAGTGTGCCCCATCACGCTGTGAGTGTGCCCCATCACGCTGTGACTGTGCCTCATCACGCTGTGACTTTGCCCCATCACGCTGTGAGTGTGCCCCATCACGCTGTGAGTGTGCCCCATCACGCTGTGACTTTGCCCCATCACGCTGTGAGTGTGCCCCATCAAGCTGTGTGTGTGCCCCATCACGCTGTGAGTGTGCCCCATCACGCTGTGAGTGTGCCCCATCACACTGTGAGTGTGTCCCATCACGTTGTGACTGTGCCCCATCACGCTGTGACTGTGCCCCATCACGCTGTGAGTGTCCCCATCACGCTGTGAGTGTGCCTCATCACGCTGTGAGTGTGCCCCATCACGCTGTGAGTGTTCCTTATCACGCTGTGACTGTGTCCCATCACGCTGTGACTGTGCCCCATCATACTGTGACTGTGCCCCATCACGCTGTGAGTGTGCCCATCACGCTGTGAGTATGACCCATCACTCTGTGAGTGTGCCCCATCACGCTGTGAGTGTGACCCATCACGCTGTGAGTGTGCCCCATCATGCTGTGACTGTGCCCCAACACGCTGTGAGTGTGCCCCATCACGCTGTGAGTGTGCCCCATCACGCTGTGAGTGTGCCGCATCACTCTGTGAGTGTGCCCCATCATGCTGTGAGTGTGTCCCATCACGCTGTGAGTGTGCCCCATCACGCTGTGAGTGTGCCCCATCACACTGTGAGTGTGCCCCATCACGCTGTGAGTGTGTCCCATCACGCTGTGAGTGTGCCCCATCACGCTGTGAGTGTGCCCCATCACGCTGTGAGTGTGCCCCATCACGCTGTGTGTGTGCCGCATCACGCTGTGACTGTGCCCCATCACGCTGTGTATGTGCCGCATCATGCTGTGTGTGTGCCCCATCTCGCTGTGACTGTGCCCCATCACGCTGTGTGTGTGCCGCATCACGCTGTGTGTGTGCCCCATCACGCTGTGACTGTGCCCCATCACGCTGTGTGTGTGCCGCATCATGCTGTGTGTGTGCCCCATCACGCTGTGACTGTGCCCCATCACACTGTGACTGTGTCCCATCACACTGTGAGTGTGCCCCATCATGCTGTGACTGTGCCCCATCACGCTGTGAGTCTGCCCCATCACGCTGTGTGTGTGCCGCATCATGATGTGTGTGTGCCCCATCACGCTGTGACTGTGCCCCATCACGCTGTGAGTGAGCCCCATCACGCTGTGTGTGTGCCCCATCACGCTGTGACTGTGCCCCATCACGCTGTGACTGTGCCCCATCACACTGTGAGTGTGCCCATCACGCTGTGAGTGTGCCCCATCACGCTGTGAGTGTGCCCCATCACGCTGTGAGTGTGAACCATCACGCTGTGACTGTGCCCCATCACGCTGTGAGTGTGCCCATCACGCTGTGAGTCTGACCCATCACTCTGTGAGTGTGCCCCATCACGCTGTGAGTGTGCCCCATCACGCTGTGAGTGTGCCCCATCACGCTGTGACTGTGCCCCATCACGCTGTGAGTGTGCCCCATCACGCTGTGAGTATGACCCATCACGCTGTGAGTGTGCCCCATCACGCTGTGAGTGTGACCCATCACGCTGTGAGTGTGCCCATCACGCTGTGAGTATGACCCATCACACTGTGAGTGTGCCCATCACGCTGTGAGTGTGACCCATCACGCTGTGAGTGTGCCCATCACGCTGTGAGTCTGACCCATCACTCTGTGAGTGTGCCCCATCACGCTGTGACTGTGCCCCATCACGCTGTGACTGTGCCCCATCACACTGTGAGTGAGCCCCATCACGCTGTGAGTGTGCCCCATCACGCTGTGAGTGTCCCCATCACGCTGTGAGTGTGCCCCATCACGCTGTGAGTGTGCCCCATCACGCTGTGAGTGTCCCCATCACGCTGTGAGTGTGCCCCATCACGCTGTGACTGTGCCCCATCACGCTGTGAGTGTGCCTCATCACGCTGTGAGTGTGCCCCATCACGCTGTGAGTATGACCCATCACACTGTGAGTGTGCCCCATCACGCTGTGAGTGTGCCCCATCACGCTGTGAGTGTTCCTTATCACGCTGTGACTGTGCCCCATCACGCTGTGACTGTGCCCCATCACACTGTGAGTGTGCCCATCACGCTGTGAGTGTGCCCCATCACGCTTTGAGTGTGCCCCATCACGCTGTGAGTGTGAACCATCACGCTGTGACTGTGCCCCATCACGCTGTGAGTGTGCCCATCACGCTGTGAGTCTGACCCATCACTCTGTGAGTGTGCCCCATCACGCTGTGAGTGTGCCCCATCACGCTGTGAGTGTGCCCCATCACGCTGTGACTGTGCCCCATCACGCTGTGAGTTTGCCCCATCACGCTGTGAGTATGACCCATCACGCTGTGAGTGTGCCCCATCACGCTGTGAGTGTGCCCCATCACGCTGTGACTGTACCCCATCACGCTGTGAGTGTGCCCCATCACGCTGTGACTGTGCCTCATCACGATGTGACTGTGCCCCATCACTCTGTGACTGTGCCACATCACGCTGTGAGTGTGCCCCATCACGCTGTGACTGTGCCCCTTCACTCTGTGAGAGTGCCCCATCACGCTGTGACTGTGCCTCATCACGATGTGACTGTGCCCCATCACGCTGTGACTGTGCCCCATCACGCTGTGAGTGTGTCCCATTACGCTGTGAGTGTGCCCAGTGATGCTGTGACTGTGCCCCATCACTCTGTGAGTGTGCCCCATCACGCTGTGAGAGTGCCCCATCACACTGTGAGTGTGCCCCATCACGCTGTGAGATTGCCCCATCACGCTGTGAGTGTGCCTCATCACGCTGTGAGTGTGCCCCATCACGCTGTGAGTGTGCCCCATCACGCTGTGACTGTGCCCCATCACGCTGTTACTGTGCCCCATCACGCTGTGACTGTGCACCATCACGCTGTGAGTGTGCCCCATCACGCTGTGAGTGTGCCCCATCACGCTGTGACTGTGCCCCATCACGCTGTGACTGTGCCCCATCACGCTGTGAGTGAGACCCATCACGCTGTTAGTGTGCCCCATCACACTGTGAGTGTGCCCCATCACGCTGTGAGTATGACCCATCACGCTGTGAGTGTGTCCCATCATGCTGTGAGTGTGCCCCATCACGCTGTGAGTGTGTCTCATCACGCTGTGAGTGTGCCCCATCACGCTGTGACTGTGTCCCATCACGCTGTGAGTGTGCCAATCACGCTATGAATATGACCCATCACTCTGTGAGTGTGCCCCATCACGCTGTGAGTGTGTCCCATCACGCTGTGAGTGTGCCCCATCACGCTGTGAGTGTGCCCCATCACGCTGTGACTGTGCCCCATCACGCTGTGAGTGTGCCCCATCACGCTGTGACTGTGCCCCATCACGCTGTGAGTGTGTCCCATTCCGCTGTGAGTGTGCCCAGTTATGCTGTGACTGTGCCCCATCACACTGTGAGTGTGCCCCATCACGCTGTGAGTATGACCCATCACGCTGTGAGTGTGTCCCATCATGCTGTGAGTGTGCCCCATCACGCTGTGAGTGTGTCTCATCACGCTGTGAGTGTGCCCCATCACGCTGTGACTGTGTCCCATCACGCTGTGAGTGTGCCAATCACACTATGAATATGACCCATCACTCTGTGAGTGTGCCCCATCACGCTGTGAGTGTGTCCCATCACGCTGTGAGTGTGCCCCATCACGCTGTGAGTGTGCCCCATCACGCTGTAACTGTGCCCCATCACGCTGTGAGTGTGCCCCATCACGCTGTGACTGTGCCCCATCACGCTGTGAGTGTGCCAATCACGCTGTGAATATGACCCATCACTCTGTGAGTGTGCCCCATCACGCTGTGAGTGTGTCCCATCACGCTGTGAGTGTGCCCCATCACGCTGTGAGTGTGCCCCATCACGCTGTGACTGTGCCCCATCACGCTGTGAGTGTGTCCCATTCCGCTGTGAGTGTGCCCAGTTATGCTGTGACTGTGCCCCATCACGCTGTGAGAGTGCCCCTTACACAGTGTGAGGGTGCCCCATCACGCTGTGAAAGTGCCCCATCACGCTGTGAGAGTGCCCCATCACGCTGTGAGTGTGCCCCATCACGCTGTGAGTGTGTCCCATCACGCTGTGAGTGTGCCCCATCACGCTGTGAGTGTGCCCCATCACGCTGTGACTGTGCCCCATCACGCTGTGAGTGTGTCCCATTCCGCTGTGAGTGTGCCCAGTTATGCTGTGACTGTGCCCCATCACACTGTGAGTGTGCCCCATCACGCTGTGAGAGTGCCCCTTACACAGTGTGAGTGTGCTCCATCACGCTGTGAGTGTGCCCCATCACGCTGTGAGTGTGCCTCATCACGCTGTGAGTGTGCCCCATCATGCTGAGAGTGTGCCCCATCACGCTGTGACTGTGCCCCATCACGCTGTGAGTGTGCCCCATCACGCTGTGAGTGTGCCCCATCACGCTGTGACTGTGCCCCATCATGCTGTGAGTGTGCCCCATCACGCTGTGACTGTGCCCCATCACGCTGTGAGTGTGCCCCATCACGCTGTGTGTGTGCTCCATCACGCTGTTAGTGTGCCCCATCACGCTGTGACTGTGCCCCATCACGCTGTGACTGTGCCCCATCACGCTGTGAGTGTGCCCCATCACGCTGTGACTGTGCCCCTTCACGCTGTGAGTGTGCCCCATCACGCTGTGACTGTGCCCCATCACGCTGTGAGTGTGTCCCATTACGCTGTGAGTGTGACCAGTTATGCTGTGACTGTGCTCCATCACGCTGTGAGTGTGCCCCATCACGCTGTGAGAGTGCCCCATCACACTGTGAGTGTGCCCCATCACGCTGTGAGATTGCCCCATCACGCTGTGACTGTGCCCCATCACGCTGTGAGTGTGCCCCATCACGCTGTGACTGTGCCCCATCACGCTGTGAGTGTGCCAATCACGCTGTGAATATGACCCATCACTCTGTGAGTGTGCCCCATCACGCTGTGAGTGTGTCCCATCACGCTGTGAGTGTGCCCCATCACGCTGTGAGTGTGCCCCATCACGCTGTGACTGTGCCCCATCACGCTGTGAGTGTGTCCCATTCCGCTGTGAGTGTGCCCAGTTATGCTGTGACTGTGCCCCATCACGCTGTGAGAGTGCCCCTTACACAGTGTGAGTGTGCCCCATCACGCTGTGAAAGTGCCCCATCACGCTGTGAGAGTGCCCCATCACGCTGTGAGTGTGCCCCATCACGCTGTGAGTGTGTCCCATCACGCTGTGAGTGTGCCCCATCACGCTGTGAGTGTGCCCCATCACGCTGTGACTGTGCCCCATCATGCTGTGAGTGTGTCCCATTCCGCTGTGAGTGTGCCCAGTTATGCTGTGACTGTGCCCCATCACACTGTGAGTGTGCCCCATCACGCTGTGAGAGTGCCCCTTACACAGTGTGAGTGTGCTCCATCACGCTGTGAGTGTGCCCCATCACGCTGTGAGTGTGCCTCATCACGCTGTGAGTGTGCCCCATCATGCTGAGAGTGTGCCCCATCACGCTGTGACTGTGCCCCATCACGCTGTGAGTGTGCCCCATCACGCTGTGAGTGTGCCCCATCACGCTGTGACTGTGCCCCATCACGCTGTGAGTGTGCCCCATCACGCTGTGACTGTGCCCCATCACGCTGTGAGTGTGCCCCATCACGCTGTGTGTGTGCTCCATCACGCTGTTAGTGTGCCCCATCACGCTGTGACTGTGCCCCATCACGCTGTGACTGTGCCCCATCACGCTGTGAGTGTGCCCCATCACGCTGTGACTGTGCCCCTTCACGCTGTGAGTGTGCCCCATCACGCTGTGACTGTGCCCCATCACGCTGTGAGTGTGTCCCATTACGCTGTGAGTGTGCCCAGTTATGCTGTGACTGTGCTCCATCACGCTGTGAGTGTGCCCCATCACGCTGTGAGAGTGCCCCATCACACTGTGAGTGTGCCCCATCACGCTGTGAGATTGCCCCATCACGCTGTGAGTGTGCCTCATCACGCTGTGAGTGTGCCCCATCACTCTGTGAGTGTGCCCCATCACGCTGTGACAGTGCCCCATCACGCTGTGACTGTGCACCATCACGCTGTGAGTGTGCCCCATCACGCTGTGAGTGTGCCCCATCACGCTGTGTGTCCCATCACGCTGTGAGTGTGCCCCATCACGCTGTGACTGTGCCCCATCACGCTGTGACTGTGCCCCATCACGCTGTGACTGTGCCCCATCACGCTGTGAGTGTGCCCCATCATACTGTGAGTGAGCCCCATCACGCTGTTTGTGTGCCCCATCACGCTGTGAGTATGTCCCATCACGCTGTGAGTGTGCCCCATCACACTGTGAGTGTGCCCCATCACGCTGTGAGTGTGTCCCATCACACTGTGAGTGTGCCCCATCACACTGTGAGTATGTCCCATCACGCTGTGAGTGTGCCCCATCACACTGTGAGTGTGCCCCATCACGCTGTGAGTATGTCCCATCACGCTGTGAGTGTGCCCCATCACGCTGTGAGTATGTCCCATCACGCTGTGAGTGTGTCCCTTCACACTGTGAGTGTGCCCCATCACGCTGTGAGTATGTCCCATCACGCTGTGAGTGTGCCCCATCACGCTGTGACTGTGCCCCACCACGCTGTGAGTGTGCCCCATCACTCTGTGAGTATGACCCATCACGCTGTGAGTGTGTCCCATCACGCTGTGAGTGTGTCCCATCACGCTGTGAGTGTGCCCCATCACGCTGTGACTGTGCCCCATCACGCTGTGAGTGTGCCCCATCACGCTTTGAGTATGACCCATCACGCTGTGAGTGTGTCCCATCACTCTGTGAGTGTGCCCCATCACGCTGTGAGTGTGCCCCATCACGCTGTGACTGTGTCCCATCACGCTGTGAGTGTGCCAATCACGCTGTGAGTATGACCCATCACTCTGTGAGTGTGGCCCATCACGCTGTGACTGTGCCCCATCACGCTGTGAGTGTGTCCCATCACGCTGTGAGTGTGCCCCATCACGCTGTGAGAGTGCCCCTTACACAGTGTGAGTGTGCCCCATCACGCTGTGAGAGTGCCCCATCACGCTGTGAGAGTGCCCCATCACGCTGTGAGTGTGCCTCATTACGCTGTGAGTGTGCCTCATTACGCAGTGAGTGTGCCCCATCACGCTGAGATTGTGCCCCATCACGCTGTGACTGTGCCCCATCACGCTGTGAGTGTGCCCCATCACCCTGTGACTGTGCCCAATCACGCTGTGAGTGTGCCCCATCACGCTGTGTGTGTGCCCCATCACGCTGTTAGTGTGCCCCATCACGCTGTTAGTGTGCCCTGTCACGCTGTGACTGTGCCCCATCACGCTGTGACTGTGCCCCATCACGCTGTTAGTGTGTCGCATCACGCTGTGACTGTGCCCCATGACGCTGTGACTGTGCCCCATCACGCTGTGACTGTGCCCCATCACGCTGTGACTGTGCCCCATCACGCTGTGACTGTGCCCCATCACGCTGTGAGTGTGCCCCATCACGCTGAGAGTGTGCCCCATCACGCTGTTAGTGTGTCCCATCACGCTGTGACTGTGCCCCATCACGCTGTTAGTGTGACCCATCATGCTGTGACTGTGCCCAATCACGCTGTGAGAGTGCCCCATCCCGCAATGAGTGTGCCTCATCACGCTGTAAGTGTGCCCCATCACGCTGTAAGTGTGTCCCATCACGCTGTGAGTGTGCCCCATCACGCTGTGACTGTGCCCCATCACGCTGTAAGTGTGCCCCATCACGCTGTGTGTGTGCCCCATCACGCTGTTAGTGTGCCCCATCACGCTGTGACTGTGCCCCATCACGCTGTGAGTGTGCCCCATCAGGCTGTGTGTGTGTCCCATCACGCTGTGAGTGTGCCCCATCACGCTGTGACTGTGCCCCATCACGCTGTGAGTGTGCCCCATCACGCTGTGAGTGTGCCCCATCACCCTGTGAGTGTGCCCCATCACGCTGTGAGTGTGCCCCATCACGCTGTGAGTGTGCCCCATCACGCTGTGACTGTGCCCCATCACGCTGTGACTGTGCCCCATCACGCTGTGAGTGTGCCCCATCACGCTGTGAGTGTGCCCCATCACGCTGTGAGTGTGCCCCATCACGCTGTGAGTGTGCCCCATCACGCTGTGAGTGTGCCCCATCACGCTGTGAGTGTGCCCCATCACGCTGTGAGTGTGCCGCATCACGCTGTGAGTGTGTCCCATCACGCTGTGAGTGTGCCCCATCACGCTGTGAGTGTGCCCCATCACGCTGTGAGTGTGTCCCATCACGCTGTGAGTGTGCCCCATCACGCTGTGAGTGTGCCCCATCACGCTGTGAGTGTGCCCCAACACGCTGTGAGTGTGCCGCATCACTCTGTGAGTGTGTCCCATCACGCTGTGAGTGTGCCCCATCACGCTGTGAGTGTGCCCCATCACGCTGTGAGTGTGCCCCATCATGCTGTGAGTGTGCCCCATCACGCTGTGAGTGTGCCCCATCACGCTGTGAGTGTGTCCCATCACGCTGTGAGTGTGCCCCATCACGCTGTGAGTGTGCCCCATCACGCTGTGAGTGTGCCCCATCACGCTGTGAGTGTGCCCCATCACGCTGTTAGTGTGTCCCATCACGCTGTGACTGTGCCCCATCACGCTGTGAGTGTGCCCCATCACGCTGTGAGTGTGCCCCATCACGCTGTGAGTGTGCCCCATCACGCCTTAGTGTGCCCATCACGCTGTGAGTGAGCCCCATCACGCCTTAGTGTGCCCCATCACGCTGTGAGTGTGCCCCATCACGCCGTGAGTGTGCCCCATCACGCTGTGATTGTGTCCCATCACGCTGTGAGTGTGCACCATCACGCTGTGACTGTGCCCCATCACGCTGTGACTGTGCCCCATCACGCTGTGAGTGTGTCCCATCACGCTGTGACTGTGCCCCATCACGCTGTGACTGTGCCCCATCACGCTGTGAGTGTGCCCCATCACGCTGAGAGTGTGCCCCATCACGCTGTTAGTGTGTCCCATCATGCTGTGACTGTGCCCCATCACGCTGTGACTGTGCCCCATCACGCTGTTAGTGTGTCCCATCATGCTGTGACTGTGCCCCATCACGCTGTGACTGTGCCCCATCACGCTGTGACTGTGCCCCATCACGCTGTTAGTGTGACCCATCATGCTGTGACTGTGCCCAATCACGCTGTGAGAGTGCCCCATCCCGCAATGAGTGTGCCTCATCACGCTGTAAGTGTGTCCCATCACGCTGTGAGTGTGCCCCATCACGCTGTGAGTGTGCCCCATCACTCTGTGACTGTGCCCCATCACGCTGTGAGTGTGCCCCATCACGCTGTGAGTGTGCCCCATCACGCTGTGAGTGTGCCGCATCACTCTGTGAGTGTGTCCCATCACGCTGTGAGTGTGCCCCATCACGCTGTGAGTGTGCCCCATCACGCTGTGAGTGTGCCCCATCACGCTGTGAGTGTGCCCCATCACGCCTTAGTGTGCCCATCACGCTGTGAGTGAGCCCCATCACGCCTTAGTGTGCCCCATCACGCTGTGAGTGTGCCCCATCACGCCGTGAGTGTGCCCCATCACGCTGTGATTGTGTCCCATCACGCTGTGAGTGTGCACCATCACGCTGTGACTGTGCCCCATCACGCTGTGACTGTGCCCCATCACGCTGTGAGTGTGTCCCATCACGCTGTGACTGTGCCCCATCACGCTGTGACTGTGCCCCATCACGCTGTGAGTGTGCCCCATCACGCTGAGAGTGTGCCCCATCACGCTGTTAGTGTGTCCCATCACGCTGTGACTGTGCCCCATCACGCTGTTAGTGTGACCCATCATGCTGTGACTGTGCCCAATCACGCTGTGAGAGTGCCCCATCCCGCAATGAGTGTGCCTCATCACGCTGTAAGTGTGTCCCATCACGCTGTGAGTGTGCCCCATCACGCTGTGACTGTGCCCCATCACGCTGTAAGTGTGCCCCATCACGCTGTGTGTGTGCCCCATCACGCTGTTAGTGTGCCCCATCACGCTGTGACTGTGCCCCATCACGCTGTGAGTGTGCCCCATCAGGCTGTGTGTGTGTCCCATCACGCTGTGAGTGTGCCCCATCACGCTGTGACTGTGCCCCATCACGCTGTGAGTGTGCCCCATCACGCTGTGAGTGTGCCCCATCACCCTGTGAGTGTGCGCCATCACGCTGTGAGTGTGCCCCATCACGCTGTGAGTGTGCCCCATCACCCTGTGAGTGTGCCCCATCACGCTGTGACTGTGACCCATCACGCTGTGACTGTGCCCCATCACGCTGTGAGTGTGCCCCATCACACTGTGAGTGTGCCCCATCACGCTGTGAGTGTGCCCCATCACGCTGTGAGTGTGCCCCATCACGCTGTGAGTGTGCCCCATCACGCTGTTAGTGTGACCCATCACGCTGTGAGTGTGTCCCATCACGCTGTGACTTTGCCCCATCACGCTGTGACTGTGCCCCATCACGCTGTGTGTGTGACCCATCACGCTGTGAGTGTGTCCCATCACGCTGTGAGTGTGCCCCATCACGCTGTGAGTGTGCCCCATCACGCTGTGAGTGTGCCCCATCACGCTGTGAGTGTGCTCCATCACGCTGTGACTGTGCCCCATCACGCTGTGAGTGTGCCCCATCACGCTGTGAGTGTGCTCCATCACGCTGTGACTGTGCCCCATCACGTTGTGAGTGTGCCCCATCACGCTGTGAGTGTGTCCCATCACGCTGTGAGTGTGCCCCATCACGCTGTGAGTGTGCCCCATCACGCTGTGAGTGTGCCCCATCACGCTGTGAGTGTGCCCCATCACGCTGTGAGTGTGCCCCATCACGCAGTGAGTGTGCCCCATCACGCTGTGAGTGTGCCCCATCACGCTGTGAGTGTGTCCCATCACGCTGTGAGTGTGCCCCATCACGCTGTGAGTGTGCCCCATCACGCTGTGAGTGTGCCCCATCACGCTGTGAGTGTGCCCCATCACGCTGTGAGTGTGCCCCATCACGCTGTGAGTGTGCCGCATCACGCTGTGAGTGTGTCCCATCACGCTGTGAGTGTGCCCCATCACGCTGTGAGTGTGCCCCATCACGCTGTGAGTGTGTCCCATCACGCTGTGAGTGTGCCCCATCACGCTGTGAGTGTGCCCCATCACGCTGTGAGTGTGCCCCATCACGCTGTGAGTGTGCCGCATCACTCTGTGAGTGTGTCCCATCACGCTGTGAGTGTGCCCCATCACGCTGTGAGTGTGCCCCATCACGCTGTGAGTGTGCCCCATCATGCTGTGAGTGTGCCCCATCACGCTGTGAGTGTGCCCCATCACGCTGTGAGTGTGCCCCATCACGCTGTGAGTGTGCCCCATCACGCTGTGAGTGTGCCCCATCACGCTGTGAGTGTGTCCCATCACGCTGTGAGTGTGCCCCATCACGCTGTGAGTGTGCCCCATCACGCTGTGAGTGTGCCCCATCACGCTGTGAGTGTGCCCCATCACGCTGTGAGTGTGTCCCATCACGCTGTGAGTGTGTCCCATCACGCCTTAGTGTGCCCCATCACGCTGTGAGTGTGCCCCATCACGCCGTGAGTGTGCCCCATCACGCTGTGATTGTGTCCCATCACGCTGTGAGTGTGCACCATCACGCTGTGACTGTGCGCCATCACGCTGTGAGTGTGCCCCATCACGCTGTGAGTGTGCCCCATCACGCTGTGAGTGTGCACCATCACGCTGTGACTGTGCCCCATCACGCTGTGAGTGTGCCCCATCACGCTGTGAGTGTGCCCCATCACGCTGTGAGTGTGCACCATCACGCTGTGACTGTGCCCCATCACGCTGTGATTGTGTCCCATCACGCTCTGAGTGTGCCCCATCACGCTGTGAGTGTGCCCCATCATGCTGTGCGTGTGCGCCATCACGCAGTGAGTGTGCCCCATCACGCTGTGAGTGTGCCCCATCACGCTGTGAGTGTGCCCCATCACGCTGTGAGTATGACCATCACGCTGTGAGTGAGCCCCATCACTCTGTGATTGTGTCCCATCACGCTGTGAGTGTGCCCCATCATGCAGTGAGTGTGCCCCATCATGCTGTACGTGTGCGCCATCACGCAGTGAGTGTACCCCATCACGCTGTGAGTGTGTCCCATCACGCTGTGAGTATGACCATCACTCTGTGAGTGTGCCCCATCACGCTGTGAGTGTGTCCCATCACGCTGTGAGTGTGCCCCATCACGCTGTGACTGTGTCCCATCACGCTGTGAGTGTGCCCGTCACGCTGTGAGTGTGACCCATCACTCTGTGAGTGTGCCCCATCAACCTGTGAGTGTGCCCCATCACACTGTGAGTGTGCCCCATCACGCTGTGAGTGTACCCCATCTCGCTGTGAGTGTGCCCCATCACGCTGTGAGTGTGCCCCATCACGCTGTGAGTGTGCCCCATCACGCTGTGAGTGTGCCCCATCATGCTGTGACTGTGCCCCATCACGCTGTGAGTGGGCCCCATCACACTGTGAGTGTGCCCCATCACGCTGTGAGTGTGCCCCATCACGCTGTGACTGTGCCCCATCACGCTGTGAGTGTGTCCCATCACGCTGTGAGTGTGCCCAGTTATGCTGTGAGTGTGCCCAGTTATGCTGTGACTGTGCCCCATCACGCTGTGAGTGTGCCCCATCACGCTGTGAGAGTGCCCCATCACACTGTGAGTGTGCCCTATCACGCTGTGAGTGTGCCCCATCACGCTGTGAGAGTGCCCCATCACACTGTGAGTGTGCCCCATCACGCTGTGACTGTGCCCCATCACGCTGTGAGTGTGCCTCATCACGCTGTGAGTGTGCCCCATCACGCTGTGACTGTGCCCCATCACGCTGTGAGTGTGCCCCATCACGCTGTGAGTGTGCCTCATCACGCTGTGAGTGTGCCTCATCACGCTGTGAGTGTGCCCCATCACGCTGTGAGTGTGTCCCATCATGCTGTGAGTGTGCCCCATCACGCTGTGACTGTGCCCCATCATGCTGTGACTGTGCCCCATCACGCTGTGAGTGTGCCCCATCACGCTGTGACTGTGCCCCATCACGCTGTGACTGTGCCCCATCACGCTGTTAGTGTGACCCATCATGCTGTGACTGTGCCCAATTACGCTGTGAGAGTGCCTCATCACGCTGTTAGTGTGTCCCATCACGCTGTGACTGTGCCCCATCACGCTGTGAGTGTGCCCCATCACGCTGTGACTGTGCCCCATCACGCTGTGAGTGTGCCCCATCACGCTGTGACTGTGCCCCATCACGCTGTTAGTGTGTCCCATCACACTGTGAGTGTGCCCCATCACGCTGTGACTGTGCCCCATCACGCTGTGACTGTGCCCCATCACGCTGTGAGTGTGCCCCATCACGCTGTGACTGTGCCCCATCACGCTGTTAGTGTGTCCCATCATGCTGTTAGTGTGTCCCATCACGCTGTGACTGTGCCCCATCACGCTGTGACTGTGCCCCATCACGCTGTGACTGTGCCCCATCACGCTGTGACTGTGCCCAATCACGCTGTGAGAGTGCCCCATCTCGCTGTGAGTGTGCCCCATCTCGCTGTGAGTGTGCCCCATCACGCTGTGAGTTTGCCCCATCACACTGTTACTGTGCCCCATCACGCTGTGAGTGTGCCCCATCACGCTGTGACTGTGCCCCATCACGCTGTGAGTGTGCCCCATCACGCTGTGAGTGTGCCCCATCACGCTGTGACTGTGCCCCATCACGCTGTGAGTGTGCCCCATCACACTGTGAGTGTGTCCCATCACGCTGTGACTGTTCCCCATCACGCTGTGACTGTGCCCAATCACGCTGTGAGAGTGCCCCATCACACTGTGAGTGTGTCCCATCACGCTGTGACTGTGCCCCATCACGCTGTGACTGTGCCCAATCACGCTGTGAGAGTGCCCCATCTCGCTGTGAGTGTGCCCCATCTCGCTGTGAGTGTGCCCCATCACGCTGTGAGTTTGCCCCATCACACTGTTACTGTGCCCCATCACGCTGTGAGTGTGCCCCATCACGCTGTGACTGTGCCCCATCACGCTGTGAGTGTGACCCATCACGCTGTTAGTGTGTCCCATCACACTGTGAGTGTGCCCCATCACGCTGTGACTGTGCCCCATCACGCTGTGACTGTGCCCCATCACGCTGTGAGTGTGCCCCATCACGCTGTGACTGTGCCCCATCACGCTGTTAGTGTGTCCCATCATGCTGTTAGTGTGTCCCATCACGCTGTGACTGTGCCCCATCACGCTGTGACTGTGCCCCATCACGCTGTGACTGTGCCCCATCACGCTGTGACTGTGCCCAATCACGCTGTGAGAGTGCCCCATCTCGCTGTGAGTGTGCCCCATCTCGCTGTGAGTGTGCCCCATCACGCTGTGAGTTTGCCCCATCACACTGTTACTGTGCCCCATCACGCTGTGACTGTGCACCATCACGCTGTGAGTGTGCCCCATCACGCTGTGAGTGTGCCCCATCACGCTGTGACTGTGCCCCATCACGCTGTGAGTGTGCCCCATCACACTGTGAGTGTGTCCCATCACGCTGTGAGTGTGCCCCATCACGCTGTGAGTGTGCCCCATCACGCTGTGAGTGTGCCCCATCACGCTGTGACTGTGCCCCATCATGCTGTGACTGTGCACCATCACGCTGTGACTGTGCCCCATCACGCTGTGAGTGTGCCCCATCATGCTGTGACTGTGCCCCATCACGCTGTGAGTGTACCTCATCACGCTGTGAGTGTACCTCATCACGCTGTGAGTGTGTCCCAGCATGCTGTGAGTGTGCCCCATCACGCTGTGAGTGTGCCCCATCACGCTGTGAGTGTACCTCATCACGCTGTGAGTGTGTCCCAGCATGCTGTGAGTGTGCCCCATCACGCTGTGAGTGTGCCCCATCACGCTGTGAGTGTACCTCATCACGCTGTGAGTGTGTCCCAGCATGCTGTGAGTGTGCCCCATCACGCTGTGAGTGTGCCCCATCACGCTGTGAGTGTACCTCATCACGCTGTGAGTGTGTCCCATCATGCTGTGAGTGTGCCCCATCACGCTGTGAGTGTGCCCCATCACGCTGTGACTGTGCCCCATCACGCTGTGAGTGTGCCCCATCACGCTGTGACTGTGCCCCATCACGCTGTGACTGTGCCCCATCACGCTGTGACTGTGCCCCATCACGCTGTGACTGTGCCCCATCACGCTGTGAGTGTGCCCCATCACGCTGTGACTGTGCCCCATCACGCTGTGAGTGTACCTCATCACGCTGTGAGTGTGTCCCATCATGCTGTGAGTGTGCCCCATCATGCTGTGACTGTGCCCCATCACGCTGTGAGTGAGCCCCATCACGCTGTGAGTGTGCCCCATCATGCTGTGACTGTGCCCCATCACGCTGTGAGTGTACCTCATCACGCTGTGAGTGTGTCCCATCATGCTGTGAGTGTGCCCCATCACGCTGTGAGTGTGCCCCATCACGCTGTGACTGTGCCCCATCACGCTGTGACTGTGCCCCATCACGCTGTGACTGTGCCCCATCACGCTGTGACTGTGCCCCATCACGCTGTGAGTGTGCCCCATCACGCTGTGAGTGTGCCCCATCACGCTGTGACTGCGCCCCCATCACGCTGTGACTGTGCCCCATCACGCTGTGACTGTGCCCCATCATGCTGTGACTGTGCCCCATCACGCTGTGACTGTGCCCCATCACGCTGTGACTGTGCCCCATCACGCTGTGACTGTGCCCCATCACGCTGTGACTGTGCCCCATCACGCTGTGACTGTGCCCCATCATGCTGTGACTGTGCCCCATCACGCTGTGAGTGTGCCCCATCACGCTGTGAGTGTGCCCCATCACGCTGTGTCTGTGCCCCATCACGCTGTGACTGTGCACCATCACGCTGTGAGTGTGCTCCATCACGCTGTGAGTGTGACCCATCACGCTGTGAGTGTGCCCCATCACGCTGTGAGTGTGCCCCATCACGCTGTGAGTGCTCCATCATGACGTGACTGTGCCCCATCACGCTGTTAGTGTGACCCATCATGCTGTGACTGTGCCCAATCACGCTGTGAGTGTGCCTCATCACGCTGTTAGTGTGTCCCATCACGCTGTGAGTGTACCCCATCACGCTGTGAGTGTGCCCCATCACGCTGTGAGTGGGTCCCATCACGCTGTGAGTGTGCCACATCACGCTGTGAGTGTGCCCCATCACGCTGTGAGTGTGCCCCATCACACTGTGAGTGTGCCCCATCATGCTGTGAGTGTGTCCCATCACGCTGTGAGTGTGCCCCATCACGCTGTGAGTGTGCCCCATCACGCTGTGAGTGTGCCCCATCACGCTGTGAGTGTGCCCCATCATGCTGTGAGTGTGCCCCATCACACTGTGAGTGTGCCCCATCACGCTGTTAGTGTGCCCCATCACGCTGTGTGTGTGCCGCATCACGCTGTGTGTGTGCCCCATCACGCTGTGAGTGTGGCCCATCACGCTGTGACTGTGCCCCATCACGCTGTGAGTGTCCCCATCACGCTGTGAGTGTGCCTCATCACGCTGAGAGTGTGCCCCATCACGCTGTGAGTGTTCCTAATCACGCTGTGACTGTGTCCCATCACGCTGTGAGTGTGCCCCATCACGCTGTGACTGTGCCCCATCACGCTGTGAGTGTTCCCCATCACGCTGTGACTGTGCCCCATCATGCTGTGACTGTGCCCCATCACGCTGTGAGTGTGCCCATCACGCTGTGAGTATGACCCATCACTCTGTGAATGTGCCCCATCACGCTGTAAGTGTGCCCCATCATGCTGTGACTGTGCCTCATAACGATGTGACTGTGCATCATCACTCTGTGACTGTGCCACATCACGCTGTGGATATGACCAATCACGCTGTGAGTGTGCCCCATCACGCTGTGAGTGTGCCCCATCACGCTGTGACTGTACCCCATCACGCTGTGAGTGCGCCCCATCACGCTGTGACTGTGCCTCATAACGATGTGACTGTGCATCATCACTCTGTGCCTGTGCCACATCACGCTGTGAGTGTGCCCCATCACGCTGTGACTGTGCCCCTTCACTCTGCGAGAGTGCCCCATCACGCTGTGACTGTGCCTCATCACGATGTGACTGTGCCCCATCACGCTGTGACTGTGCCCCATCACGCTGTGAGTGTGTCCCATTACGCTGTGAGTGTGCCCAGTTATGCTGTGACTGTGCCCCATCACGCTGTGAGTGTGCCCCATCACGCTGTGAGAGTGCCCCATCACACTGTGAGTGTGCCCCATCACGCTGTGAGATTGCCCCATCACGCTGTGAGTGTGCCTCATCACGCTGTGAGTGTGCCTCATCACGCTGTGAGTGTGCCCCATCACGCTGTGAGTGTGCCCCATCACGCTGTGACTGTGCCCCATCACGCTGTGACTGTGCACCATCACGCTGTGAGTGTGCCCCATCACGCTGTGAGTGTGCCCCATCACGCTGTGAGTGTGCCCCATCACGAAGTGAGTGTGTCCCATCACGCTGTTAGTGTGCCCCATCACGCTGTGAGTGTGCCCCATCACGCTGTGACTGTGCCTCATTACACTGTGAGTGAGCCCCATCACGCTGTGAGTGTGCCCCATCACGCTGTGTGTGTGCCGCATCACGCTGTGTGTGTGCCCCATCACGCTGTGAGTGTGGCCCCAAACGCTGTGACTGTGCCCCATCACGCTGTGAGTGTCCCCATCACGCTGTGAGTGTGCCTCATCACGCTGAGAGTGTGCCCCATCACGCTGTGAGTGTTCCTAATCACGCTGTGACTGTGTCCCATCATGCTGTGAGTGTGCCCCATCACGCTGTGACTGTGCCCCATCACGCTGTGAGTGTTCCGAATCACGCTGTGACTTTGCCCCATCACGCTGTGAGTGTTCCCCATCACGCTGTGACTGTGCCCCATCATGCTGTGACTGTGCCCCATCACGCTGTGAGTGTGCCCCATCATGCTGTGACTGTGCCTCATAACGATGTGACTGTGCATCATCACTCTGTGACTGTGCCACATCACGCTGTGAGTGTGCCCCATCACGCTGTGACTGTGCCCCTTCACTCTGTGAGAGTGCCCCATCACGCTGTGACTGTGCCTCATCACGATGTGACTGTGCCCCATCACGCTGTGACTGTGCGCCATCACGCTGTGAGTGTGTCCCATTACGCTGTGAGTGTGCCCAGTTATGCTGTGACTGTGCCCCATCACGCTGTGAGTGTGCCCCATCACGCTGTGAGTGTGTCCCATCACGCTGTGAGTGTGCCCCATCATGCTGTGAGTGTGCCCCATCACGCTGTGACTGTGCCCCATCACGCTGTGAATGTGCCCCATCACGCTGTGAGTGAGACCCATCACGCTGTTAGTGTGCCCCATCACACTGTGAGTGTGCCCCATCACGCTGTGAGTATGACCCATCACGCTGTGAGTGTGTCCCATCACGCTGTGAGTGTGCCCCATCACGCTGTGAGTGTGTCTCATCACGCTGTGAGTGTGCCCCATCACGCTGTGACGGTGTCCCATCACGCTGTGAGTGTGCCAATCACGCTGTGAATATGACCCATCACTCTGTGAGTGTGCCCCATCACGCTGTGAGTGTGTCCCATCACGCTGTGAGTGTGCCCCATCACGCTGTGAGTGTGCCCCATCACGCTGTGATTGTGCCCATCACACTGTGAGTGTGCCCCATCACGCTGTGAGTGTGTCCCATTACACTGTGAGTGTGCCCAGTTATGCTGTGACTGTGCCCCATCACACTGTGAGTGTGCCCCATCACGCTGTGAGAGTGCCCCTTACACAGTGTGAGTGTGCCCCATCAAGCTGTGACAGTGCCCATCACGCTGTGAGAGTGCCCCATCACGCTGTGAGTGTGCCTCATCACGCTGTGAGTGTGCCCCATCATGCTGAGTGTGCCCCATCACGCTGTGACTGTGCCCCATCACGCTGTGAGTGTGCCCCATCACGCTGTGACTGTGCCCCATCACGCTGTGATTGTGCCCCATCACGCTGTGACTGTGCCCCATCACGATTTGAGTGTGCCCCATCACGCTGTGTGTGTGCCCCATCACGCTGTTAGTGTGCCCCATCACGCTGTGACTGTGCCCCATCATGCTGTGACTGTGCCCCATCACGCTGTGAGTGTGCCCCATCACGCTGTGACTGTGCCCCTTCACGCTGTGAGTGTGCCCCATCACGCTGTGACTGTGCCCCATCACGCTGTGAGTGTGTCCCATTACGCTGTTAGTGTGTCCAGTTATGCTGTGACTGTGCTCCATCACGCTGTGAGTGTGCCCCATCACGCTGTGAGAGTGCCCCATCACACTGTGAGTGTGCCCCATCACGCTGTGAGATTGTCCCATCACGCTGTGAGTGTGCCTCATCACGCTGTGAGTGTGCCCCATCACGCTGTGAGTGTGCCCCATCACGCTGTGACTGTGCCCCATCACACTGTGACTGTGCACCATCACGCTGTGAGTGTGCCCCATCACGCTGTGAGTGTGCCCCATCACGCTGTGAGTGTGTCCCATCACGCTGTTAGTGTGCCCCATCACGCTGTGAGTGTGCCCCATCACGCTGTGACTGTGCCCCATCACGCTGTGACTGTGCCCCATCACGCTGTGAGTGTACCCCATCACGCTGTGAGTGAGCCCCATCACGCTGTTCGTGTGCCCCATGCCACTGTGAGTGTGCCCCATCACGCTGTGAGTGTGCCCCATCATGCTGTGAGTGAGCCCCATCACGCTGTTCGTGTGCCCCATGCCACTGTGAGTGTGCCCCATCACGCTGTGATTATGACCCATCACGCTGTGAGTGTGTCCCATCACGCTGTGAGTGTGCCCCATCACGCTGTGAGTGCGTCCCATCACGCTGTGAGTGTGCCCCATCACGCTGTGACTGTGTCCCATCACGCTGTGAGTGTGCCAATCACGCTGTGAGTATGACCCATCACGCTGTGAATGTGCCCCATCACGCTGTGAGTGAGCCCCATCACGCTGTGAGTGTGTCCCATCACGCTGTGAGTGTGCCCCATCACGTTGTGAGAGTGCCCCTTACACAGTGTGAGTGTGCCCCATCACGCTGTGAGAGTGCCCCATCACGCTGTGAGAGTGCCCCATCATGCTGTGAGTGTGCCTCATCACGCTGTGCGTGTGCCCCATCACGCTGAGAGTGTGCCCCATCACGCTGTGACTGTGCCCCATCACGCTGTGACTGTGCCCCATCACGCTGTGACTGTGCCCCATCACCCTGTGACTGTGCCCCATCACGCTGTGAGTGTGCCCCATCACGCTGTGTGTGTGCCCCATCACGCTGTTAGTGTGCCCCATCACGCTGTGACTGTGCCCCATCACGCTGTGACTGTGCCCCATCACGCTGTTAGTGTGTCCCATCACGCTGTGACTGTGCCCCATCACGCTGTGACTGTGCCCCATTACGCTGTTAGTGTGACCCATCACGCTGTGAGTGTGCCTCATCACGCTGTGAGTGTGCCCCATCACGCTGTGTGTGTGTCCCATCACGCTGTGACTGTGCCCCATCACGCTGTGACTGTGCCCCATCACGCTGTTAGTGTGACCCATCATGCTGTGACTTTGCCCCATCACGCTGTGACTGTGCCCCATCACGCTGTGTGTGTGACCCATCACGCTGTGAGTGTGTCCCATCACGCTGTGAGTGTGCCCCATCATGCAGTGAGTGTGCCCCATCATGCTGTGAGTGTGCCCCATCACGCTGTGAGTGTGTCCCATCACGCTGTGAGTATGACCATCACTCTGTGAGTGTGCCCCATCACGCTGTGAGTGTGTCCCATCACGCTGTGAGTGTGCCCCATCACGCTGTGACTGTGTCCCATCACGCTGTGAGTGTGCCCGTCATGCTGTGAGTATGACCCATCACTCTGTGAGTGTGCCCCATCAACCTGTGAGTGTGCCCCATCACGCTGTGAGTGTGCCCCATCACGCTGTGAGTGTGAACCATCACGCTGTGAGTGTGCCCCATCACGCTGTGAGTGTGCCCCATCATGCTGTGAGTGTGCCCCATCACGCTGTGAGTGTGCCCCATCACGCTGTGAGTGTGCCCCATCACGCTGTGAGTGTGCCCCATCACGCTGTGACTGTGCCCCATCACGCTGTGAGTGTGCCCCATCACACTGTGAGTGTGCCCCATCACGCTGTGAGTGTGCCCCATCACACTGTGACTGTGCCCCATCACGCTGTGAGTGTGTCCCATCACGCTGTGAGTGTGCCCAGTTATGCTGTGAGTGTGCCCAGTTATGCTGTGACTGTGCCCCATCACGCTGTGAGTGTGCCCCATCACGCTGTGAGAGTGCCCCATCACACTGTGAGTGTGCCCCATCACGCTGTGAGTGTGCCCCATCACGCTGTGAGAGTGCCCCATCACACTGTGTGTGTGCCCCATCACACTGTGAGTGTGCCCCATCACGCTGTGAGAGTGCCCCATCACGCTGTGAGTGTGCCCCATCACGCTGTGAGTGTGCCCCATCACGCTGTGACTGTGCCCCATCACGCTGTGAGTGTGCCCCATCACGCTGTGAGTGTGCCCCATCACATTGTGACTGTGCCCCATCACGCTGTGAGTGTGCCCCATCACGCTGTGACTGTGCCCCATCACGCTGTGACTGTGCCCCATCACACTGTGACTGTGCCCCATCATGCTGTGACTGTGCCCCATCACGCTGTGACTGTGCCCCATCACGTTGTGAGTGCGCCCCATCACGCTGTGAGTGCGCCCCATCACGCGGTGAGTGTGCCCCATCACGTTGTGAGTGCGCCCCATCATGCTGTGAGTGCGCCCCATCACGCGGTGAGTGTGCCCCATCACGCTGTGACTGTGCCCCATCACGCTGTGAGTGTGCCCCATCACGCTGTGACTGTGCCCCATCACGCTGTGAGTGTGCCCCATCACGTTGTGAGTGCGCCCCATCACGCTGTGAGTGCGCCCCATCACGCGGTGAGTGTGCCCCATCACGTTGTGATTGCGCCCCATCACGCTGTGAGTGCGCCCCATCACGCGGTCAGTGTGCCCCATCACGCTGTGACTGTGCCCCATCACGCTGTGAGTGTGCCCCATCACGCTGTGACTGTGCCCCATCACGCTGTGAGTGTGCCCCATCACGTTGTGAGTGCGCCCCATCACGCTGTGAGTGCGCCCCATCACGCGGTGAGTGTGCCCCATCACGCTGTGAGTGTGCCCTATCACTCTGTGAGTGTGCCCCATCATGCTGTGACTGTGCCCCATCACGCTGTGACTGTGCCCCATCACGCTGTTAGTGTGTCCCATCACGCTGTGACTGTGCCCCATCACGTTGTGAGTGTGTCCCATCACGCTGTGACTGTGCCCCATCACGTTGTGAGTGTGCACCATCACGCTGTGAGTGTGCCCCATCACGCTGTGTGTGTGCCCCATCACGTTGTGAGTGTGCCCCATCACTCTGTTAATGTGCCCCATCACGCTGTGAGTGTGCCCCATCACGCTGTGTGTGTGCCCCATCACGTTGTGAGTGTGTCCCATCACGCTGTGAGTGTGCTCCATCACACTGTGAGTGAGCCCCATCACGCTGTTAGTGTGTCCCATCACGCTGTGACTGTGCCCCATCACGCTGTGCGTGTGCCCCATCACCCTGTGAGTATGACCCATCACGCTGTGAGTGTGCCTCATCACGCTGTGAATGTGCCCCATCACGCTGTGAGTGTGCCCCATCACGCTGTGTGTGTGCCCCATCACGCTGTTAGTGTGCCCCATCACGCTGTGACTGTGCCCCATCACGCTGTGAGTGTGCCCCATCACGCTGTGAGTGTGCCCCATCACGCTGTGAGTGTGCCTCATCACGCTGTGAGTGTGCCTCATCACGCTGTGACTGTGCCCCATCACGCTGTGAGTGTGCCCCATCACATTGTGAGCGTGTCCCATCACGCTGTGAGTGTGCCCCATCACGCTGTGAGAGTGCCCCATCACACTGTGAGTGTGCCCCATCACGCTGTGAGTGTGCCCCATCACATTGTGAGCGTGTCCCATCACTCTGTGACTGTGCCCCATCACGCTGTGACTGTGCCCCATCACACTGTGAGTGTGCCCCATCACGCTGTGACTGTGTCCCATCACGCTGTGAGTGTGCCCCATCACGCTGTGAGTGTGCCCCATCACATTGTGAGCGTGTCCCATCACTCTGTGACTGTGCCCCATCACGCTGTGACTGTGCCCCATCACGCTGTGATTGTGCCCCATCACGCTGTAACTGTGCCCCATCACGCTGTAACTGTGCCAAATCACGCTGTAACTGTGCCCCATCACGCTGTGAGTGTGCCCCATCACGCTGTAACTGTGCCCCATCACGCTGTAACTGTGCCCCATCATGCTGTGAGTGTGTCCCATCACGCTGTGACTGTGCCCCATCACGCTGTAACTGTGCCCCATCACGCTGTGAGTGTGCCCCATCACGCTGTGAGTGTGCCCCATCATGCTGTGACTGTGCCCCATCACGCTGTGAGTGTGCCCCATCATGCTGTGAGTGTGCCCCATCACGCTGTGAGTGTGCCCCATCATGCTGTGACTGTGCCCCATCACGCTGTGAGTGTGCCCCATCACGCTGTGAGTGTGCCCCATCACGCTGTGACTGTGCCCCATCACGCTGTGAGTGTGCCAATCACGCTGTGAGTATGACCCATCACGCTGTGAATGTGCCCCATCACGCTGTGAGTGAGCCCCATCACGCTGTGAGTGTGTCCCATCACGCTGTGAGTGTGCCCCATCACGTTGTGAGAGTGCCCCTTACACAGTGTGAGTGTGCCCCATCACGCTGTGAGAGTGCCCCATCACGCTGTGAGAGTGCCCCATCATGCTGTGAGTGTGCCTCATCACGCTGTGCGTGTGCCCCATCACGCTGAGAGTGTGCCCCATCACGCTGTGACTGTGCCCCATCACGCTGTGACTGTGCCCCATCACGCTGTGACTGTGCCCCATCACCCTGTGACTGTGCCCCATCACGCTGTGAGTGTGCCCCATCACGCTGTGTGTGTGCCCCATCACGCTGTTAGTGTGCCCCATCACGCTGTGACTGTGCCCCATCACGCTGTGACTGTGCCCCATCACGCTGTTAGTGTGTCCCATCACGCTGTGACTGTGCCCCATCACGCTGTGACTGTGCCCCATTACGCTGTTAGTGTGACCCATCACGCTGTGAGTGTGCCTCATCACGCTGTGAGTGTGCCCCATCACGCTGTGTGTGTGTCCCATCACGCTGTGACTGTGCCCCATCACGCTGTGACTGTGCCCCATCACGCTGTTAGTGTGACCCATCATGCTGTGACTTTGCCCCATCACGCTGTGACTGTGCCCCATCACGCTGTGTGTGTGACCCATCACGCTGTGAGTGTGTCCCATCACGCTGTGAGTGTGCCCCATCATGCAGTGAGTGTGCCCCATCATGCTGTGAGTGTGCCCCATCACGCTGTGAGTGTGTCCCATCACGCTGTGAGTATGACCATCACTCTGTGAGTGTGCCCCATCACGCTGTGAGTGTGTCCCATCACGCTGTGAGTGTGCCCCATCACGCTGTGACTGTGTCCCATCACGCTGTGAGTGTGCCCGTCATGCTGTGAGTATGACCCATCACTCTGTGAGTGTGCCCCATCATCCTGTGAGTGTGCCCCATCACGCTGTGAGTGTGCCCCATCACGCTGTGAGTGTGAACCATCACGCTGTGAGTGTGCCCCATCACGCTGTGAGTGTGCCCCATCATGCTGTGAGTGTGCCCCATCACGCTGTGAGTGTGCCCCATCACGCTGTGAGTGTGCCCCATCACGCTGTGAGTGTGCCCCATCACGCTGTGAGTGTGCCCGATCATGCTGTGACTGTGCCCCATCACGCTGTGAGTGTGCCCCATCACACTGTGAGTGTGCCCCATCACGCTGTGAGTGTGCCCCATCACACTGTGACTGTGCCCCATCACGCTGTGAGTGTGTCCCATCACGCTGTGAGTGTGCCCAGTTATGCTGTGAGTGTGCCCAGTTATGCTGTGACTGTGCCCCATCACGCTGTGAGTGTGCCCCATCACGCTGTGAGAGTGCCCCATCACACTGTGAGTGTGCCCCATCACACTGTGAGAGTGCCCCATCACGCTGTGAGTGTGCCCCATCACGCTGTGAGAGTGCCCCATCACACTGTGTGTGTGCCCCATCACACTGTGAGTGTGCCCCATCACGCTGTGAGCGTGCCCCATCACGCTGTGAGTGTGCCCCATCACGCTGTGAGTGTGCCCCATCACGCTGTGACTGTGCCCCATCACGCTGTGAGTGTGCCCCATCACGCTGTGAGTGTGCCCCATCACACTGTGACTGTGCCCCATCACGCTGTGAGTGTGCCCCATCACGCTGTGACTGTGCCCCATCACGCTGTGACTGTGCCCCATCACATTGTGACTGTGCCCCATCATGCTGTGACTGTGCCCCATCACGCTGTGACTGTGCCCCATCACGTTGTGAGTGCGCCCCATCACGCTGTGAGTGCGCCCCATCACGCGGTGAGTGTGCCCCATCACGCTGTGAGTGTGCCCCATCACGCTGTGACTGTGCCCCATCACGCTGTTAGGGTGCCCCATCACGCTGTGAGTGTGCCCCATCACGCTGTGAGTGTGCCCCATCACGCTGTGACTGTGCCCCATCACGCTGTTAGGGTGCCCCATCACGCTGTGAGTGTGCCCCATCACGCTGTGACTGTGCCCCATCACGTTGTGAGTGCGCCCCATCACGCTGTGAGTGCGCCCCATCACGCGGTGAGTGTGCCCCATCACACTGTGAGTGTGCCCCATCACGCTGTGACTGTGCCCCATCACGCTGTGACTGTGCCCCATCACACTGTGACTGTGCCCCATCACGCTGTGACTGTGCCCCATCACACTGTGAGTGTGCCCCATCACGCTGTGAGTGTGCCCCATCACGCTGTGACTGTGCCCCATCACGCTGTGACTGTGCCCCATCACGCTGTGACTGTGCCCCATCATGCTGTGACTGTGCCCCATCACGCTGTGACTGTGCCCCATCACGTTGTGAGTGCGCCCCATCACGCTGTGAGTGCGCCCCATCACGCGGTGAGTGTGCCCCATCACGTTGTGAGTGCGCCCCATCACGTTGTGAGTGCGCCCCATCACGCTGTGACTGTGCCCCATCACGCTGTGAGTGTGCCCCATCACGCTGTGACTGTGCCCCATCACGCTGTGAGTGTGCCCCATCACGTTGTGAGTGCGCCCCATCACGCTGTGAGTGCGCCCCATCACGCGGTGAGTGTGCCCCATCACGTTGTGAGTGCGCCCCATCACGCTGTGAGTGCGCCCCATCACGCGGTCAGTGTGCCCCATCACGCTGTGACTGTGCCCCATCACGCTGTGAGTGTGCCCCATCACGCTGTGACTGTGCCCCATCACGCTGTGAGTGCGCCCCATCACGTTGTGAGTGCGCCCCATCACGCTGTGAGTGCGCCCCATCACGCGGTGAGTGTGCCCCATCACGCTGTGAGTGTGCCCTATCACTCTGTGAGTGTGCCCCATCATGCTGTGACTGTGCCCCATCACGCTGTGACTGTGCCCCATCACGCTGTTAGTGTGTCCCATCACGCTGTGACTGTGCCCCATCACGTTGTGAGTGTGTCCCATCACGCTGTGACTGTGCCCCATCACGTTGTGAGTGTGCACCATCACGCTGTGAGTGTGCCCCATCACGCTGTGTGTGTGCCCCATCACGTTGTGAGTGTGCCCCATCACTCTGTTAATGTGCCCCATCACGCTGTGAGTGTGCCCCATCACGCTGTGTGTGTGCCCCATCACGTTGTGAGTGTGTCCCATCACGCTGTGAGTGTGCCCCATCACTCTGTTAATGTGCCCCATCACGCTGTTAGTGTGTCCCATCACGCTGTGACTGTGCCCCATCACGCTGTGCGTGTGCCCCATCACCCTGTGAGTATGACCCATCACGCTGTGAGTGTGCCTCATCACGCTGTGAGTGTGCCCCATCACGCTGTGAGTGTGCCCCATCACGCTGTGTGTGTGCCCCATCACGCTGTTAGTGTGCCCCATCACGCTGTGACTGTGCCCCATCACGCTGTGAGTGTGCCCCATCACGCTGTGAGTGTGCCCCATCACGCTGTGAGTGTGCCTCATCACGCTGTGACTGTGCCCCATCACGCTGTGAGTGTGCCCCATCACGCTGTGAGAGTGCCCCATCACACTGTGAGTGTGCCCCATCACGCTGTGAGATTGCCCCATCACGCTGTGAGTGTGCCTCATCACGCTGTGAGTGTGCCTCATCACGCTGTGAGTGTGCCCCATCACGCTGTGAGTGTGCCCCATCACGCTGTGACTGTGCCCCATCACGCTGTGACTGTGCACCATCACGCTGTGAGTGTGCCCCATCACGCTGTGAGTGTGCCCCATCACGCTGTGAGTGTGCCCCATCACGAAGTGAGTGTGTCCCATCACGCTGTTAGTGTGCCCCATCACGCTGTGAGTGTGCCCCATCACGCTGTGACTGTGCCTCATTACACTGTGAGTGTGCCCCATCACGCTGTGAGTGTGCCCCATCACGCTGTGTGTGTGCCGCATCACGCTGTGTGTGTGCCCCATCACGCTGTGAGTGTGGCCCCAAACGCTGTGACTGTGCCCCATCACGCTGTGAGTGTCCCCATCACGCTGTGAGTGTGCCTCATCACGCTGAGAGTGTGCCCCATCACGCTGTGAGTGTTCCTAATCACGCTGTGACTGTGTCCCATCACGCTGTGAGTGTGCCCCATCACGCTGTGACTGTGCCCCATCACGCTGTGAGTGTTCCGAATCACGCTGTGACTTTGCCCCATCACGCTGTGAGTGTTCCCCATCACGCTGTGACTGTGCCCCATCATGCTGTGACTGTGCCCCATCACGCTGTGAGTGTGCCCCATCATGCTGTGACTGTGCCTCATAACGATGTGACTGTGCATCATCACTCTGTGACTGTGCCACATCACGCTGTGAGTGTGCCCCATCACGCTGTGACTGTGCCCCTTCACTCTGTGAGAGTGCCCCATCACGCTGTGACTGTGCCTCATCACGATGTGACTGTGCCCCATCACGCTGTGACTGTGCGCCATCACGCTGTGAGTGTGTCCCATTACGCTGTGAGTGTGCCCAGTTATGCTGTGACTGTGCCCCATCACGCTGTGAGTGTGCCCCATCACGCTGTGAGTGTGTCCCATCACGCTGTGAGTGTGCCCCATCATGCTGTGAGTGTGCCCCATCACGCTGTGACTGTGCCCCATCACGCTGTGACTGTGCCCCATCACGCTGTGAGTGAGACCCATCACGCTGTTAGTGTGCCCCATCACACTGTGAGTGTGCCCCATCACGCTGTGAGTATGACCCATCACGCTGTGAGTGTGTCCCATCACGCTGTGAGTGTGCCCCATCACGCTGTGAGTGTGTCTCATCACGCTGTGAGTGTGCCCCATCACGCTGTGACGGTGTCCCATCACGCTGTGAGTGTGCCAATCACGCTGTGAATATGACCCATCACTCTGTGAGTGTGCCCCATCACGCTGTGAGTGTGTCCCATCACGCTGTGAGTGTGCCCCATCACGCTGTGAGTGTGCCCCATCACGCTGTGATTGTGCCCATCACACTGTGAGTGTGCCCCATCACGCTGTGAGTGTGTCCCATTACGCTGTGAGTGTGCCCAGTTATGCTGTGACTGTGCCCCATCACACTGTGAGTGTGCCCCATCACGCTGTGAGAGTGCCCCTTACACAGTGTGAGTGTGCCCCATCAAGCTGTGACAGTGCCCATCACGCTGTGAGAGTGCCCCATCACGCTGTGAGTGTGCCTCATCACGCTGTGAGTGTGCCCCATCATGCTGAGTGTGCCCCATCACGCTGTGACTGTGCCCCATCACGCTGTGAGTGTGCCCCATCACGCTGTGACTGTGCCCCATCACGCTGTGATTGTGCCCCATCACGCTGTGACTGTGCCCCATCACGATTTGAGTGTGCCCCATCACGCTGTGTGTGTGCCCCATCACACTGTTAGTGTGCCCCATCACGCTGTGACTGTGCCCCATCATGCTGTGACTGTGCCCCATCACGCTGTGAGTGTGCCCCATCACGCTGTGACTGTGCCCCTTCACGCTGTGAGTGTGCCCCATCACGCTGTGACTGTGCCCCATCACGCTGTGAGTGTGTCCCATTACGCTGTTAGTGTGTCCAGTTATGCTGTGACTGTGCTCCATCACGCTGTGAGTGTGCCCCATCACGCTGTGAGAGTGCCCCATCACACTGTGAGTGTGCCCCATCACGCTGTGAGATTGTCCCATCACGCTGTGAGTGTGCCTCATCACGCTGTGAGTGTGCCCCATCACGCTGTGAGTGTGCCCCATCACGCTGTGACTGTGCCCCATCACACTGTGACTGTGCACCATCACGCTGTGAGTGTGCCCCATCACGCTGTGAGTGTGCCCCATCACGCTGTGAGTGTGTCCCATCACGCTGTTAGTGTGCCCCATCACGCTGTGAGTGTGCCCCATCACGCTGTGACTGTGCCCCATCACGCTGTGACTGTGCCCCATCACGCTGTGAGTGTACCCCATCACGCTGTGAGTGAGCCCCATCACGCTGTTCGTGTGCCCCATGCCACTGTGAGTGTGCCCCATCACGCTGTGAGTGTGCCCCATCATGCTGTGAGTGAGCCCCATCACGCTGTTCGTGTGCCCCATGCCACTGTGAGTGTGCCCCATCACGCTGTGATTATGACCCATCACGCTGTGAGTGTGTCCCATCACGCTGTGAGTGTGCCCCATCACGCTGTGAGTGCGTCCCATCACGCTGTGAGTGTGCCCCATCACGCTGTGACTGTGTCACATCACGCTGTGAGTGTGCCAATCACGCTGTGAGTATGACCCATCACGCTGTGAATGTGCCCCATCACGCTGTGAGTGAGCCCCATCACGCTGTGAGTGTGTCCCATCACGCTGTGAGTGTGCCCCATCACGTTGTGAGAGTGCCCCTTACACAGTGTGAGTGTGCCCCATCACGCTGTGAGAGTGCCCCATCACGCTGTGAGAGTGCCCCATCATGCTGTGAGTGTGCCTCATCACGCTGTGCGTGTGCCCCATCACGCTGAGAGTGTGCCCCATCACGCTGTGACTGTGCCCCATCACGCTGTGACTGTGCCCCATCACGCTGTGACTGTGCCCCATCACGCTGTGACTGTGCCCCATCACCCTGTGACTGTGCCCCATCACGCTGTGAGTGTGCCCCATCACGCTGTGTGTGTGCCCCATCACGCTGTTAGTGTGCCCCATCACGCTGTGAGTGTGCCCCATCACGCTGTGTGTGTGCCCCATCACGCTGTTAGTGTGCCCCATCACGCTGTGACTGTGCCCCATCACGCTGTGACTGTGCCCCATCACGCTGTTAGTGTGTCCCATCACGCTGTGACTGTGCCCCATCACGCTGTGACTGTGCCCCATTACGCTGTTAGTGTGACCCATCACGCTGTGAGTGTGCCTCATCACGCTGTGAGTGTGCCCCATCACGCTGTGTGTGTGTCCCATCACGCTGTGACTGTGCCCCATCACGCTGTGACTGTGCCCCATCACGCTGTTAGTGTGACCCATCATGCTGTGACTTTGCCCCATCACGCTGTGACTGTGCCCCATCACGCTGTGTGTGTGACCCATCACGCTGTGAGTGTGTCCCATCACGCTGTGAGTGTGCCCCATCATGCAGTGAGTGTGCCCCATCATGCTGTGAGTGTGCCCCATCACGCTGTGAGTGTGTCCCATCACGCTGTGAGTATGACCATCACTCTGTGAGTGTGCCCCATCACGCTGTGAGTGTGTCCCATCACGCTGTGAGTGTGCCCCATCACGCTGTGACTGTGTCCCATCACGCTGTGAGTGTGCCCGTCATGCTGTGAGTATGACCCATCACTCTGTGAGTGTGCCCCATCAACCTGTGAGTGTGCCCCATCACGCTGTGAGTGTGCCCCATCACGCTGTGAGTGTGAACCATCACGCTGTGAGTGTGCCCCATCACGCTGTGAGTGTGCCCCATCATGCTGTGAGTGTGCCCCATCACGCTGTGAGTGTGCCCCATCACGCTGTGAGTGTGCCCCATCACGCTGTGAGTGTGCCCCATCACGCTGTGAGTGTGCCCGATCATGCTGTGACTGTGCCCCATCACGCTGTGAGTGTGCCCCATCACACTGTGAGTGTGCCCCATCACGCTGTGAGTGTGCCCCATCACACTGTGACTGTGCCCCATCACGCTGTGAGTGTGTCCCATCACGCTGTGAGTGTGCCCAGTTATGCTGTGAGTGTGCCCAGTTATGCTGTGACTGTGCCCCATCACGCTGTGAGTGTGCCCCATCACGCTGTGAGAGTGCCCCATCACACTGTGAGTGTGCCCCATCACGCTGTGAGTGTGCCCCATCACGCTGTGAGAGTGCCCCATCACACTGTGTGTGTGCCCCATCACACTGTGAGTGTGCCCCATCACGCTGTGAGAGTGCCCCATCACGCTGTGAGTGTGCCCCATCACGCTGTGAGTGTGCCCCATCACGCTGTGACTGTGCCCCATCACGCTGTGAGTGTGCCCCATCACGCTGTGAGTGTGCCCCATCACATTGTGACTGTGCCCCATCACGCTGTGAGTGTGCCCCATCACGCTGTGACTGTGCCCCATCACGCTGTGACTGTGCCCCATCACACTGTGACTGTGCCCCATCATGCTGTGACTGTGCCCCATCACGCTGTGACTGTGCCCCATCACGTTGTGAGTGCGCCCCATCACGCTGTGAGTGCGCCCCATCACGCGGTGAGTGTGCCCCATCACGTTGTGAGTGCGCCCCATCACGCTGTGAGTGCGCCCCATCACGCGGTGAGTGTGCCCCATCACGCTGTGACTGTGCCCCATCACGCTGTGAGTGTGCCCCATCACGCTGTGACTGTGCCCCATCACGCTGTGAGTGTGCCCCATCACGTTGTGAGTGCGCCCCATCACGCTGTGAGTGCGCCCCATCACGCGGTGAGTGTGCCCCATCACGTTGTGAGTGCGCCCCATCACGCTGTGAGTGCGCCCCATCACGCGGTCAGTGTGCCCCATCACGCTGTGACTGTGCCCCATCACGCTGTGAGTGTGCCCCATCACGCTGTGACTGTGCCCCATCACGCTGTGAGTGTGCCCCATCACGTTGTGAGTGCGCCCCATCACGCTGTGAGTGCGCCCCATCACGCGGTGAGTGTGCCCCATCACGCTGTGAGTGTGCCCTATCACTCTGTGAGTGTGCCCCATCATGCTGTGACTGTGCCCCATCACGCTGTGACTGTGCCCCATCACGCTGTTAGTGTGTCCCATCACGCTGTGACTGTGCCCCATCACGTTGTGAGTGTGTCCCATCACGCTGTGACTGTGCCCCATCACGTTGTGAGTGTGCACCATCACGCTGTGAGTGTGCCCCATCACGCTGTGTGTGTGCCCCATCACGTTGTGAGTGTGCCCCATCACTCTGTTAATGTGCCCCATCACGCTGTGAGTGTGCCCCATCACGCTGTGTGTGTGCCCCATCACGTTGTGAGTGTGTCCCATCACGCTGTGAGTGTGCCCCATCACTCTGTTAATGTGCCCCATCACGCTGTTAGTGTGTCCCATCACGCTGTGACTGTGCCCCATCACGCTGTGCGTGTGCCCCATCACCCTGTGAGTATGACCCATCACGCTGTGAGTGTGCCTCATCACGCTGTGAGTGTGCCCCATCACGCTGTGAGTGTGCCCCATCACGCTGTGTGTGTGCCCCATCACGCTGTTAGTGTGCCCCATCACGCTGTGACTGTGCCCCATCACGCTGTGAGTGTGCCCCATCACGCTGTGAGTGTGCCCCATCACGCTGTGAGTGTGCCTCATCACGCTGTGAGTGTGCCTCATCACGCTGTGACTGTGCCCCATCACGCTGTGAGTGTGCCCCATCACATTGTGAGCGTGTCCCATCACGCTGTGAGTGTGCCCCATCACGCTGTGAGAGTGCCCCATCACACTGTGAGTGTGCCCCATCACGCTGTGAGTGTGCCCCATCACATTGTGAGCGTGTCCCATCACTATGTGACTGTGCCCCATCACGCTGTGACTGTGCCCCATCACACTGTGAGTGTGCCCCATCACGCTGTGATTGTGCCCCATCACGCTGTAACTGTGCCCCATCACGCTGTAACTGTGCCAAATCACGCTGTAACTGTGCCCCATCACGCTGTGAGTGTGCCCCATCACGCTGTAACTGTGCCCCATCACGCTGTAACTGTGCCCCATCATGCTGTGAGTGTGTCCCATCACGCTGTGA
The DNA here is from genome assembly GCF_047496885.1 of Scyliorhinus torazame. Lineage (NCBI taxonomy): Eukaryota > Metazoa > Chordata > Chondrichthyes > Carcharhiniformes > Scyliorhinidae > Scyliorhinus > Scyliorhinus torazame. The sequence goes on from NC_092709.1 coordinate 372,668,403, forward strand.
CTGTGCCCCATCACGCTGTAACTGTGCCCCATCACGCTGTGAGTGTGCCCCATCACGCTGTGAGTGTGCCCCATCATGCTGTGACTGTGCCCCATCACGCTGTGAGTGTGCCCCATCATGCTGTGAGTGTGCCCCATCACGCTGTGAGTGTGCCCCATCATGCTGTGACTGTGCCCCATCACGCTGTGAGTGTGCCCCATCACGCTGTGAGTGTGCCCCATCACGCTGTGACTGTGCCCCATCACGCTGTGAGTGTGCCAATCACGCTGTGAGTATGACCCATCACGCTGTGAATGTGCCCCATCACGCTGTGAGTGAGCGCCATCACGCTGTGAGTGTGTCCCATCACGCTGTGAGTGTGCCCCATCACGTTGTGAGAGTGCCCCTTACACAGTGTGAGTGTGCCCCATCACGCTGTGAGAGTGCCCCATCACGCTGTGAGAGTGCCCCATCATGCTGTGAGTGTGCCTCATCACGCTGTGCGTGTGCCCCATCACGCTGAGAGTGTGCCCCATCACGCTGTGACTGTGCCCCATCACGCTGTGACTGTGCCCCATCACGCTGTGACTGTGCCCCATCACCCTGTGACTGTGCCCCATCACGCTGTGAGTGTGCCCCATCACGCTGTGTGTGTGCCCCATCACGCTGTTAGTGTGCCCCATCACGCTGTGACTGTGCCCCATCACGCTGTGACTGTGCCCCATCACGCTGTTAGTGTGTCCCATCACGCTGTGACTGTGCCCCATCACGCTGTGACTGTGCCCCATTACGCTGTTAGTGTGACCCATCACGCTGTGAGTGTGCCTCATCACGCTGTGAGTGTGCCCCATCACGCTGTGTGTGTGTCCCATCACGCTGTGACTGTGCCCCATCACGCTGTGACTGTGCCCCATCACGCTGTTAGTGTGACCCATCATGCTGTGACTTTGCCCCATCACGCTGTGACTGTGCCCCATCACGCTGTGTGTGTGACCCATCACGCTGTGAGTGTGTCCCATCACGCTGTGAGTGTGCCCCATCATGCAGTGAGTGTGCCCCATCATGCTGTGAGTGTGCCCCATCACGCTGTGAGTGTGTCCCATCACGCTGTGAGTATGACCATCACTCTGTGAGTGTGCCCCATCACGCTGTGAGTGTGTCCCATCACGCTGTGAGTGTGCCCCATCACGCTGTGACTGTGTCCCATCACGCTGTGAGTGTGCCCGCCATGCTGTGAGTATGACCCATCACTCTGTGAGTGTGCCCCATCAACCTGTGAGTGTGCCCCATCACGCTGTGAGTGTGCCCCATCACGCTGTGAGTGTGAACCATCACGCTGTGAGTGTGCCCCATCACGCTGTGAGTGTGCCCCATCATGCTGTGAGTGTGCCCCATCACGCTGTGAGTGTGCCCCATCACGCTGTGAGTGTGCCCCATCACGCTGTGAGTGTGCCCCATCACGCTGTGAGTGTGCCCGATCATGCTGTGACTGTGCCCCATCACGCTGTGAGTGTGCCCCATCACACTGTGAGTGTGCCCCATCACGCTGTGAGTGTGCCCCATCACACTGTGACTGTGCCCCATCACGCTGTGAGTGTGTCCCATCACGCTGTGAGTGTGCCCAGTTATGCTGTGAGTGTGCCCAGTTATGCTGTGACTGTGCCCCATCACGCTGTGAGTGTGCCCCATCACGCTGTGAGAGTGCCCCATCACACTGTGAGTGTGCCCCATCACACTGTGAGAGTGCCCCATCACGCTGTGAGTGTGCCCCATCACGCTGTGAGAGTGCCCCATCACACTGTGTGTGTGCCCCATCACACTGTGAGTGTGCCCCATCACGCTGTGAGCGTGCCCCATCACGCTGTGAGTGTGCCCCATCACGCTGTGAGTGTGCCCCATCACGCTGTGACTGTGCCCCATCACGCTGTGAGTGTGCCCCATCACGCTGTGAGTGTGCCCCATCACACTGTGACTGTGCCCCATCACGCTGTGAGTGTGCCCCATCACGCTGTGACTGTGCCCCATCACGCTGTGACTGTGCCCCATCACACTGTGACTGTGCCCCATCATGCTGTGACTGTGCCCCATCACGCTGTGACTGTGCCCCATCACGTTGTGAGTGCGCCCCATCACGCTGTGAGTGCGCCCCATCACGCGGTGAGTGTGCCCCATCACGTTGTGAGTGCGCCCCATCACGCTGTGAGTGCGCCCCATCACGCGGTGAGTGTGCCCCATCACGCTGTGACTGTGCCCCATCACGCTGTGAGTGTGCCCCATCACGCTGTGACTGTGCCCCATCACGCTGTGAGTGTGCCCCATCACGTTGTGAGTGCGCCCCATCACGCTGTGAGTGCGCCCCATCACGCGGTGAGTGTGCCCCATCACGTTGTGAGTGCGCCCCATCACGCTGTGAGTGCGCCCCATCACGCGGTCAGTGTGCCCCATCACGCTGTGACTGTGCCCCATCACGCTGTGAGTGTGCCCCATCACGCTGTGACTGTGCCCCATCACGCTGTGAGTGTGCCCCATCACGTTGTGAGTGCGCCCCATCACGCTGTGAGTGCGCCCCATCACGCGGTGAGTGTGCCCCATCACGCTGTGACTGTGCCCTATCACTCTGTGAGTGTGCCCCATCATGCTGTGACTGAGCCCCATCACGCTGTGACTGTGCCCCATCACGCTGTTAGTGTGTCCCATCACGCTGTGACTGTGCCCCATCACGTTGTGAGTGTGTCCCATCACGCTGTGACTGTGCCCCATCACGTTGTGAGTGTGCACCATCACGCTGTGAGTGTGCCCCATCACGCTGTGTGTGTGCCCCATCACGTTGTGAGTGTGCCCCATCACTCTGTTAATGTGCCCCATCACGCTGTGAGTGTGCCCCATCACGCTGTGTGTGTGCCCCATCACGTTGTGAGTGTGTCCCATCACGCTGTGAGTGTGCCCCATCACTCTGTTAATGTGCCCCATCACGCTGTTAGTGTGTCCCATCACGCTGTGACTGTGCCCCATCACGCTGTGCGTGTGCCCCATCACCCTGTGAGTATGACCCATCACGCTGTGAGTGTGCCTCATCACGCTGTGAGTGTGCCCCATCACGCTGTGAGTGTGCCCCATCACGCTGTGTGTGTGCCCCATCACGCTGTTAGTGTGCCCCATCACGCTGTGACTGTGCCCCATCACGCTGTGAGTGTGCCCCATCACGCTGTGAGTGTGCCCCATCACGCTGTGAGTGTGCCTCATCACGCTGTGAGTGTGCCTCATCACGCTGTGACTGTGCCCCATCACGCTGTGAGTGTGCCCCATCACATTGTGAGCGTGTCCCATCACGCTGTGAGTGTGCCCCATCACGCTGTGAGAGTGCCCCATCACACTGTGAGTGTGCCCCATCACGCTGTGAGTGTGCCCCATCACATTGTGAGCGTGTCCCATCACTCTGTGACTGTGCCCCATCACGCTGTGATTGTGCCCCATCACGCTGTAACTGTGCCCCATCACGCTGTAACTGTGCCAAATCACGCTGTAACTGTGCCCCATCACGCTGTGAGTGTGCCCCATCACGCTGTAACTGTGCCCCATCACACTGTAACTGTGCCCCATCATGCTGTGAGTGTGTCCCATCACGCTGTGACTGTGCCCCATCACGCTGTAACTGTGCCCCATCACGCTGTGAGTGTGCCCCATCACGCTGTGAGTGTGCCCCATCATGCTGTGACTGTGCCCCATCACGCTGTGAGTGTGCCCCATCATGCTGTGAGTGTGCCCCATCACGCTGTGAGTGTGCCCCATCATGCTGTGACTGTGCCCCATCACGCTGTGAGTGTGCCCCATCACGCTGTGAGTGTGCCCCATCACGCTGTGACTGTGCCCCATCACGCTGTGAGTGTGCCCCATCAAGTTGTGAGTGCGCCCCATCACGCTGTGAGTGCGCCCCATCACGCGGTGAGTGTGCCCCATCACGTTGTGAGAGCGCCCCATCACGCTGTGAGTGCGCCCCATCACGCGGTCAGTGTGCCCCATCACGCTGTGACTGTGCCCCATCACGCTGTGAGTGTGCCCCATCACGCTGTGACTGTGCCCCATCACGCTGTGAGTGTGCCCCATCACGTTGTGAGTGCGCCCCATCACGCTGTGAGTGCGCCCCATCACGCGGTGAGTGTGCCCCATCACGCTGTGAGTGTGCCCTATCACTCTGTGAGTGTGCCCCATCATGCTGTGACTGTGCCCCATCACGCTGTGACTGTGCCCCATCACGCTGTTAGTGTGTCCCATCACGCTGTGACTGTGCCCCATCACGTTGTGAGTGTGTCCCATCACGCTGTGACTGTGCCCCATCACGTTGTGAGTGTGCACCATCACGCTGTGAGTGTGCCCCATCACGCTGTGTGTGTGCCCCATCACGTTGTGAGTGTGCCCCATCACTCTGTTAATGTGCCCCATCACGCTGTGAGTGTGCCCCATCACGCTGTGTGTGTGCCCCATCACGTTGTGAGTGTGTCCCATCACGCTGTGAGTGTGCCCCATCACTCTGTTAATGTGCCCCATCACGCTGTTAGTGTGTCCCATCACGCTGTGACTGTGCCCCATCACGCTGTGCGTGTGCCCCATCACCCTGTGAGTATGACCCATCACGCTGTGAGTGTGCCTCATCACGCTGTGAGTGTGCCCCATCACGCTGTGAGTGTGCCCCATCACGCTGTGTGTGTGCCCCATCACGCTGTTAGTGTGCCCCATCACGCTGTGACTGTGCCCCATCACGCTGTGACTGTGCCCCATCACGCTGTGAGTGTGCCCCATCACGCTGTGAGTGTGCCTCATCACGCTGTGAGTGTGCCCCATCACGCTGTGAGTGTGCCCCATCACGCTGTGACTGTGCCCCATCACGCTGTGAGTGTGCCTCATCACGCTGTGAGTGTGCCTCATCACGCTGTGACTGTGCCCCATCACGCTGTGAGTGTGCCCCATCACATTGTGAGCGTGTCCCATCACGCTGTGAGTGTGCCCCATCACGCTGTGAGAGTGCCCCATCACACTGTGAGTGTGCCCCATCACGCTGTGAGTGTGCCCCATCACATTGTGAGCGTGTCCCATCACTCTGTGACTGTGCCCCATCACGCTGTGACTGTGCCCCAACACGCTGTGAGTGTTCCCCATCACGCTGTGACTGTGCCCCATCACGCTGTGAGTGTGCCCCATCACACTGTGAGTGTGCCCCATCACACTGTGAGTGTGCCCCATCATGCTGTGACTGTGCCCCATCACACTGTGAGTGTGCCCCATCACGCTGTGAGTGTGCCCCATCACGCTGTGAGTGTGCCCCATCATGCTGTGAGTGTGCCCCATCACGCTGTGAGTGTGCCCCATCACGCTGTGACTGTGCCCCATCACGCTGTGACTGTGCCCCATCACGCTGTGAGTGTGCCCCATCATGCTGTGAGTGTGCCCCATCACGCTGTGAGTGTGCCCCATCATGCTGTGAGTGTGCCCCATCACGCTGTGAGTGTGCCCCATCATGCTGTGACTGTGCCCCATCACGCTGTGAGTGTGCCCCATCATGCTGTGAGTGTGCCCCATCACGCTGTGACTGTGCCCCATCACACTGTGACTGTGCCCCATCACGCTGTGACTGTGCCCCATCACGCTGTGACTGTGCCCCATCACGTTGTGAGTGTGCCCCATCATGCTGTGAGTGTGCCCCATCACGCTGTGAGTGTGCCCCATCACATTGTGAGCGTGTCCCATCACGCTGTGAGTGTGCCCCATCACGCTGTGAGAGTGCCCCATCACACTGTGAGTGTGCCCCATCACGCTGTGAGTGTGCCCCATCACATTGTGAGCGTGTCCCATCACTCTGTGACTGTGCCCCATCACGCTGTGACTGTGCCCCAACACGCTGTGAGTGTGCCCCATCACGCTGTGACTGTGCCCCATCACGCTGTGAGTGTGCCCCATCACACTGTGAGTGTGCCCCATCACACTGTGAGTGTGCCCCATCATGCTGTGACTGTGCCCCATCACACTGTGAGTGTGCCCCATCACGCTGTGAGTGTGCCCCATCACGCTGTGAGTGTGCCCCATCATGCTGTGAGTGTGCCCCATCACGCTGTGAGTGTGCCCCATCACGCTGTGACTGTGCCCCATCACGCTGTGACTGTGCCCCATCACGCTGTGAGTGTGCCCCATCATGCTGTGAGTGTGCCCCATCACGCTGTGAGTGTGCCCCATCATGCTGTGAGTGTGCCCCATCACGCTGTGAGTGTGCCCCATCATGCTGTGACTGTGCCCCATCACGCTGTGAGAGTGCCCCATCACGCTGTGACTGTGCCCCATCATGCTGTGAGTGTGCCCCATCACGCTGTGAGTGTGCCCCATCACGCTGTGTGTGTGCCCCATCACGCTGTTAGTGTGCCCCATCACGCTGTGACTGTGCCCCATCACGCTGTGAGTGTGCCCCATCACGCTGTGAGTGTGCCCCATCACGCTGTGACTGTGCCCCATCACGCTGTGAGTGTGCCTCATCACTCTGTGAGTGTGCCTCATCACGCTGTGACTGTGCCCCATCACGCTGTGAGTGTGCCCCATCACATTGTGAGCGTGTCCCATCACGCTGTGAGTGTGCCCCATCACGCTGTGAGAGTGCCCCATCACACTGTGAGTGTGCCCCATCACGCTGTGAGTGTGCCCCATCACATTGTGAGCGTGTCCCATCACTCTGTGACTGTGCCCCATCACGCTGTGACTGTGCCCCAACACGCTGTGAGTGTTCCCCATCACGCTGTGACTGTGCCCCATCACGCTGTGAGTGTGCCCCATCACACTGTGAGTGTGCCCCATCACACTGTGAGTGTGCCCCATCATGCTGTGACTGTGCCCCATCACACTGTGAGTGTGCCCCATCACGCTGTGAGTGTGCCCCATCACGCTGTGAGTGTGCCCCATCATGCTGTGAGTGTGCCCCATCACGCTGTGAGTGTGCCCCATCACGCTGTGACTGTGCCCCATCACGCTGTGACTGTGCCCCATCACGCTGTGAGTGTGCCCCATCATGCTGTGAGTGTGCCCCATCACGCTGTGAGTGTGCCCCATCATGCTGTGAGTGTGCCCCATCACGCTGTGAGTGTGCCCCATCATGCTGTGACTGTGCCCCATCACGCTGTGAGTGTGCCCCATCATGCTGTGAGTGTGCCCCATCACGCTGTGACTGTGCCCCATCACACTGTGACTGTGCCCCATCACGCTGTGACTGTGCCCCATCACGCTGTGACTGTGCCCCATCACGCTGTGAGTGTGCCCCATCACGTTGTGAGTGTGCCCCATCATGCTGTGAGTGTGCCCCATCACGCTGTGAGTGTGCCCCATCACATTGTGAGCGTGTCCCATCACGCTGTGAGTGTGCCCCATCACGCTGTGAGAGTGCCCCATCACACTGTGAGTGTGCCCCATCACGCTGTGAGTGTGCCCCATCACATTGTGAGCGTGTCCCATCACTCTGTGACTGTGCCCCATCACGCTGTGCCTGTGCCCCAACACGCTGTGAGTGTGCCCCATCACGCTGTGACTGTGCCCCATCACGCTGTGAGTGTGCCCCATCACACTGTGAGTGTGCCCCATCACACTGTGAGTGTGCACCATCATGCTGTGACTGTGCCCCATCACACTGTGAGTGTGCCCCATCACGCTGTGAGTGTGCCCCATCATGCTGTGAGTGTGCCCCATCACGCTGTGAGTGTGCCCCATCACGCTGTGACTGTGCCCCATCACGCTGTGACTGTGCCCCATCACGCTGTGAGTGTGCCCCATCATGCTGTGAGTGTGCCCCATCACGCTGTGAGTGTGCCCCATCATGCTGTGAGTGTGCCCCATCACGCTGTGAGTGTGCCCCATCATGCTGTGACTGTGCCCCATCACGCTGTGAGTGTGCCCCATCATGCTGTGAGTGTGCCCCATCACGCTGTGAGTGTGCCCCATCACGCTGTGAGTGTGCCCCATCACGCTGTGACTGTGTCCCATCACGCTGTGACTGTGCCCCATCATGCTGTGAGTGTGCCCCATCACGCTGTGAGTGTGCCCCATCACGCTGTGACTGTGCCCCATCACGCTGTGACTGTGCCCCATCATGCTGTGAGTGTGCCCCATCACGCTGTGAGTGTGCCCCATCACGCTGTGAGTGTGTCCCATCACGCTGTGACTGTGCCCCATCACGCTGTGAGTGTGCCCCATCATGCTGTGAGTGTGCCCCATCACGCTGTGAGTGTGCCCCATCACGCTGTGACTGTGTCCCATCACGCTGTGACTGTGCCCCATCATGCTGTGAGTGTGCCCCATCACGCTGTGAGTGTGCCCCATCACGCTGTGACTGTGCCCCATCACGCTGTGACTGTGCCCCATCATGCTGTGAGTGTGCCCCATCACGCTGTGAGTGTGCCCCATCACGCTGTGAGTGTGTCCCATCACGCTGTGACTGTGCCCCATCACGCTGTGAGTGTGCCCCATCATGCTGTGAGTGTGCCCCATCACGCTGTGAGTGTGCCCCATCACGCTGTGACTGTGTCCCATCACACTGTGAGTGTGCCCCCTCACGCTGTGAGTGTGCCTCATCATGCTGCGACTGTGCCCCATCACGCTGTGAGTGTGTCCCATCACGCTGTGAGTGTGCCCCATCACGCTGTGAGTGTGCCCCATCACGCTGTGAGTGTGCCTCATCACGCTGTGAGTGTGCCCCATTACGCTGTGACTGTGCCCCATCACGCTGTGTGTGTGCCCCATCACGCTGTTAGTGTGCCCCATCACGCTGTGAATGTGCCCCATCACGCTGTGACTGTGCCCCATCACGCTGTGAGTGTGTCTCATCACGCTGTAACTGTGCCCCATCACGTTGTGAGTGTGTCCCATCAAGCTGTGACTGTGCCCCATCACGTTGTGAGTGTGCCCCATCACGCTGTTAGTGTGCCCCATCACGCTGTGTGTGTGCCCCATCACCCTGTGAGTATGACCCATCATGCTGTGACTGCGTCCCATGACGCTGCGACTGTGACTCATCACGCTGTTAGTGTGCCCCATCACGCTGTGAGTGAGCCCCATCACGCTGTGAGTGTGCCCCATCACGCTGTTAGTGTGCCCCATCACGCTGTGAGTGTGCCCCATCACGCTGTGACTGTGCCCCATCACGCTGTGAATGTGACCCATCACGCTGTGAGTGTGCCTCATCACGCTGTGAGTGTGCCCCATCATGCTGTGACTGTGCCCCATCACGCTGTGAGTGTGCCCCATCACGCTGTGAGTGTGCCCCATCACGCTGTGAGTGTGCCCCATCATGCTGTGAGTGTGCCCCATCACGCTGTGAGTGTGCCCCATCACGCTGTGACTGTGCCCCATCACGCTGTGACTGTGCCCCATCACGCTGTGAGTGTGCCCCATCACGCTGTGAGTGTGCCCCATCACGCTGTGAGTGTGCCCCATCACGCTGTGAGTGTGCCCCATCACACTGTGAGTGTGCCCCATCATGCTGTGACTGTGCCCCATCACGCTGTGAGTGTGCCCCATCATGCTGTGAGTGTGCCCCATCACGCTGTGAGTGTGCCCCATCACGCTGTGACTGTGTCCCATCACGCTGTGACTGTGCCCCATCATGCTGTGAGTGTGCCCCATCACGCTGTGAGTGTGCCCCATCACGCTGTGACTGTGCCCCATCACACTGTGACTGTGCCCCATCACGCTGTGACTGTGCCCCATCACGCTGTGACTGTGCCCCATCACGTTGTGAGTGTGCCCCATCATGCTGTGAGTGTGCCCCATCACGCTGTGAGTGTGCCCCATCATGCTGTGAGTGTGCCCCATCATGCTGTGAGTGTGCCCCATCACGCTGTGAGTGTGCCCCATCACGCTGTGACTGTGTCCCATCACGCTGTGACTGTGCCCCATCATGCTGTGAGTGTGCCCCATCACGCTGTGAGTGTGCCCCATCACGCTGTGACTGTGCCCCATCATGCTGTGAGTGTGCCCCATCACGCTGTGAGTGTGCCCCATCACGCTGTGACTGTGTCCCATCACGCTGTGACTGTGCCCCATCATGCTGTGAGTGTGCCCCATCACGCTGTGAGTGTGCCCCATCACGCTGTGAGTGTGCCTCATCACGCTGTGACTGTGCCCCATCACGCGGTGAGTGTGCCCCATCATGCTGTGAGTGTGCCCCATCACGCTGTGAGTGTGCCCCATCACGCTGTGACTGTGTCCCATCACACTGTGAGTGTGCCCCCTCACGCTGTGAGTGTGCCTCATCATGCTGCGACTGTGCCCCATCACGCTGTGAGTGTGTCCCATCACGCTGTGAGTGTGCCCCATCACGCTGTGAGTGTGCCCCATCACGCTGTGAGTGTGCCTCATCACGCTGTGAGTGTGCCCCATTACGCTGTGACTGTGCCCCATCACGCTGTGTGTGTGCCCCATCACGCTGTTAGTGTGCCCCATCACGCTGTGAATGTGCCCCATCACGCTGTGACTGTGCCCCATCACGCTGTGAGTGTGTCTCATCACGCTGTAACTGTGCCCCATCACGTTGTGAGTGTGTCCCATCAAGCTGTGACTGTGCCCCATCACGTTGTGAGTGTGCCCCATCACGCTGTTAGTGTGCCCCATCACGCTGTGTGTGTGCCCCATCACCCTGTGAGTATGACCCATCATGCTGTGACTGCGTCCCATGACGCTGCGACTGTGACTCATCACGCTGTTAGTGTGCCCCATCACGCTGTGAGTGAGCCCCATCACGCTGTGAGTGTGCCCCATCACGCTGTTAGTGTGCCCCATCACGCTGTGAGTGTGCCCCATCACGCTGTGACTGTGCCCCATCACGCTGTGAATGTGACCCATCACGCTGTGAGTGTGCCTCATCACGTTGTGAGTGTGCCCCATCACGCTGTGACTGTGCCCCATCATGCTGTGAGTGTGCCCCATCACGCTGTGACTGTGCCCCAATACGCTGTGAGTGTGCCCCATCACGCTGTGACTGTGCCCCATCACGCTGTGAGTGTGCCCCATCACGCTGTGAGTGTGTCCCATCACGCTGTGAATGTGCCCCATCACGCTGTGAGTGTGCCCCATCACACTGTGACTGTGCCCCATCACGCTGTGAGTGTGTCCCATCACGCTGTGAGTGTGCCCAGTTATGCTGTGACTGTGCCCAGTTATGCTGTGACTGTGCCCCATCACGCTGTTAGTGTGCCCCATCACGCTGTGAGTGTGCCTCATCACGCTGTGAGTGTGCCCCATCACGCTGTGACTGTGCCCCATCACGCTGTGAGTGTGCCCCATCACGCTGTGAGTGTGCCCCATCACGCTGTGACTGTGCCCCATCACGCTGTGAGTGTGCCCCATCACGCTGTGAGTCTGCCCCATCACGCTGTGACTGTGCCCCATCACGCTGTGAGAGTGCCCCATCACGCTGTGTGTGTGCCCCATCACGATGTTAGTGTGCCCCATCACGCTGTGACTGTGCCCCATCACGCTGTGAGTGTGCCCCATCACGTTGTGAGTGTGCCCCATCACGCTGTTAGTGTGCCCCATCACACTGTGAGTGTGCCCCATCACGCTGTGACTGTGCCTCATCACGCTGTTAGTGTGCCCCATCACGCTGTGTGTGTGCCCCATCACGCTGTGAGTGTGCCCCATCACCCTGTGAGTATGACCCATCACGCTGCGACTGTGCCCCATCACTCTGTGAGTGAGCCTCATCACACTGTGACTGTGCCCCATCACGCTGTGAGTGAGCCTCATCACTCTGTGAGTGTGCCGAATCACGCTGTTAGTGTGCCCCATCACGCTGTGACTGTGCCCCATCACGCTGTGAGTGTGCCCCATCACGCTGTTAGTGTGACCCATCACGCTGTGACTGTGCCCCATCACGATGTGACTGTGCCCCATCACGCTGTGAGTGTGCCCCATCACGCTGTGACTGTGCCCCATCACGCTGTGACTGTGCCCCATCACGCTGTGACTGTGCCCCATCACGCTGTGAGTGTGCACCATCACGCTGTGAGTGTGCCCCATCACACTGTGAGTGTGCCCCATCATGCTGTGGATGTGCCCCATCACGCTGTGAGTGTGCCCCATCACGCTGTGACTGTGCCCCATCATGCTGTGAGTGTGCCCCATCACGCTGTGAGTGTGCCCCATCACGCTGTGACTGTGCCCCATCATGCTGTGAGTGTGCCCCATCACGCTGTGAGTGTGCCCCATCACGCTGTGACTGTGCCGCATCACACTGTGACTGTGCCTCATCACGCTGTGACTGTGCCCCATTCACGCTGTGACTGTGCCTCATCACGCTGTGACTGTGCCCCATCACGCTGTGAGTGTGCCCCATCACGCTGTTAGTGTGACCCATCACGCTGTGACTGTGCCCCATCATGCTGTGAGTGTGCCCCATCATGCTGTGACTGTGCCCCATCATGCTGTGAGTGTGCCCCATCACGCTGTGAGTGTGCCCCATCACGCTGTGACTGTGCCGCATCACACTGTGAGTGTGCCCCATCACACTGTGAGTGTGCCCCATCACGCTGTGAGTGTGCCCCATCACGCTGTGACTGTGCCCCATCACGCTGTGAGTGTGCCCCATCACGCTGTGAGTGTGCCCCATCACGCTGTGAGTGTGCCCCATCACGCTGTGAGTGTGCCCCATCATGCTGTGGATGTGCCCCATCACGCTGTGAGTGTGCCCCATCACGCTGTGACTGTGCCCCATCATGCTGTGAGTGTGCCCCATCACGCTGTGACTGTGCCCCATCACGCTGTGAGTGAGCCTCATCACGCTGTGAGTGAGCCTCATCACGCTGTGAGTGTGCCCCATCACGCTGTGAGTGTGCCCCATCACGCTGTGACTGTGCCCCATCACGCTGTGAGTGTGCCCATCACGCTGTTAGTGTGACCCATCACGCTGTGACTGTGCCCCATCACGCTGTGACTGTGCCCCATCACGCTGTGAGTGTGCCCCATCACGCTGTGAGTGTGCCCCATCATGCTGTGGATGTGCCCCATCACGCTGTGAGTGTGTCCCATCACGCTGTGAGTGTGGCCCATCACGCTGTGACTGTGTCCCATCACACTGTTACTGTGCCCCATCACACTGTGACTGTGCCCCATCACGCTGTGACTGTGCCCCATCATGCTGTGAGTGTGCCCCATCACTCTGTGACTGTGCCCCATCACGCTGTGACTGTGCCCCATCACGCTGTGAGTGTGCCCCATCATGCTGTGACTGTGTCCCATCACACTGTGACTGTGCCCCATCACACTGTGACTGTGCCCCATCACGCTGTGACTGTGCCCCATCATGCTGTGTGTGTGCCCCATCACGCTGTGAGTGTGCCCCATCATGCTGTGAGTGTGCCCCATCACGCTGTGAGTGTGCCCCATCACGCTGTGAGTGTGCCCCATCACGCTGTGACTGTGCCCCATCACACTGTGACTGTGCCCCATCACGCTGTGACTGTGCCCCATCATGCTGTGTGTGTGCCCCATCACGCTGTGAGTGTGCCCCATCATGCTGTGACTGTGCCCCATCACGCTGTGAGTGTGCCCCATCACGCTGTGACTGTGTCCCATCACGCTGTGACTGTGCCCCATCATGCTGTGAGTGTGCCCCATCACGCTGTGAGTGTGCCCCATCACGCTGTGACTGTGCCCCATCACACTGTGACTGTGCCCCATCACGCTGTGACTGTGCCCCATCACGCTGTGACTGTGCCCCATCACGTTGTGAGTGTGCCCCATCATGCTGTGAGTGTGCCCCATCACGCTGTGAGTGTGCCCCATCATGCTGTGAGTGTGACCCATCACACTGTGACTGTGCCCCATCATGCTGTGACTGTGCCCCATCACGCTGTGACTGTGCCCCATCACGTTGTGAGTGTGCCCCATCATGCTGTGAGTGTGCCCCATCACGCTGTGAGTGTGCCCCATCATGCTGTGAGTGTGCCCCATCACGCTGTGAGTGTGCCCCATCACGCTGTGACTGTGTCCCATCACGCTGTGACTGTGCCCCATCATGCTGTGAGTGTGCCCCATCACGCTGTGAGTGTGCCCCATCACGCTGTGACTGTGCCCCATCATGCTGTGAGTGTGCCCCATCACGCTGTGAGTGTGCCCCATCACGCTGTGACTGTGTCCCATCACGCTGTGACTGTGCACCATCATGCTGTGAGTGTGCCCCATCACGCTGTGAGTGTGCCCCATCACGCTGTGACTGTGCCCCATCACGCTGTGACTGTGCCCCATCATGCTGTGAGTGTGCCCCATCACGCTGTGAGTGTGCCCCATCACGCTGTGAGTGTGTCCCATCACGCTGTGACTGTGCCCCATCACGCGGTGAGTGTGCCCCATCATGCTGTGAGTGTGCCCCATCACGCTGTGAGTGTGCCCCATCACGCTGTGACTGTGTCCCATCACACTGTGAGTGTGCCCCCTCACGCTGTGAGTGTGTCTCATCATGCTGCGACTGTGCCCCATCACGCTGTGAGTGTGTCCCATCACGCTGTGAGTGTGCCCCATCACGCTGTGAGTGTGCCCCATCACGCTGTGAGTGTGCCTCATCACGCTGTGAGTGTGCCCCATTACGCTGTGACTGTGCCCCATCACGCTGTGTGTGTGCCCCATCACGCTGTTAGTGTGCCCCATCACGCTGTGAATGTGCCCCATCACGCTGTGACTGTGCCCCATCACGCTGTGAGTGTGTCTCATCACGCTGTGACTGTGCCCCATTACGTTGTGAGTGTGCCCCATCACACTGTGAGTGTGTCTCATCACGCTGTAACTGTGCCCCATCACGTTGTGAGTGTGCCCCATCACCCTGTGAGTGTGCCCCATCACGCTGTGAGTGTGCCCCGTCACGCTGTGAGTGTGCCCCATCACGCTGTGAGTGTGCCCCATCATGCTGTGAGTGTGCCCCGTCACGCTGTGAGTGTGCCCCATCACGCTGTGAGTGTGCCCCATCATGCTGTGAGTGTGCCCCGTCACGCTGTGAGTGTGCCCCATCACGCTGTGTGTGTGCCCCATCACCCTGTGAGTATGACCCATCATGCTGTGACTGCGTCCCATGACGCTGCGACTGTGACTCATCACGCTGTTAGTGTGCCCCATCACGCTGTGAGTGAGCCCCATCACGCTGTGAGTGTGCCCCATCACGCTGTTAGTGTGCCCCATCACGCTGTGAGTGTGCCCCATCTCGCTGTGACTGTGCCCCATCACGCTGTGAATGTGACCCATCACGCTGTGAGTGTGCCTCATCACGTTGTGAGTGTGCCCCATCACGCTGTGACTGTGCCCCATCATGCTGTGAGTGTGCCCCATCACGCTGTGACTGTGCCCCAATACGCTGTGAGTGTGCCCCATCACGCTGTAACTGTGCCCCATCACGCTGTGAGTGTGCCCCATCACGCTGTGAGTGTGTCCCATCACGCTGTGAGTGTGCCCCATCACGCTGTGAGTGTGCCCCATCACATTGTGACTGTGCCCCATCACGCTGTGAGTGTGTCCCATCACGTTGTGAGTGTGCCCAGTTATGCTGTGACTGTGCCCAGTTATGCTGTGACTGTGCCCCATCACGCTGTTAGTGTGCCCCATCACGCTGTGAGTGTGCCTCATCACGCTGTGAGTGTGCCCCATCACGCTGTGACTGTGCCCCATCACGCTGTGAGTGT
Source organism: Scyliorhinus torazame (assembly GCF_047496885.1). Lineage (NCBI taxonomy): Eukaryota > Metazoa > Chordata > Chondrichthyes > Carcharhiniformes > Scyliorhinidae > Scyliorhinus > Scyliorhinus torazame. The sequence goes on from NC_092709.1 coordinate 372,684,071, forward strand.
GCCCCATCATGCTGTGAGTGTGCCCCATCACGCTGTGACTGTGCCCCATCACGCTGTGAGTCTGCCCCATCACGCTGTGACTGTGCCCCATCACGCTGTGAGAGTGCCCCATCACGCTGTGTGTGTGCCCCATCACGATGTTAGTGTGCCCCATCACGCTGTGACTGTGCCCCATCACGCTGTGAGTGTGCCCCATCACGTTGTGAGTGTGCCCCATCATGCTGTTAGTGTGCCCCATCACACTGTGAGTGTGCCCCATCACGCTGTGACTGTGCCTCATCACGCTGTTAGTGTGCCCCATCACGCTGTGTGTGTGCCCCATCACGCTGTGAGTGTGCCCCATCACCCTGTGAGTATGACCCATCACGCTGCGACTGTGCCCCATCACGCTGTGAGTGAGCCTCATCACACTGTGACTGTGCCCCATCACGCTGTGAGTGAGCCTCATCACTCTGTGAGTGTGCCGAATCACGCTGTTAGTGTGCCCCATCACGCTGTGACTGTGCCCCATCACGCTGTGAGTGTGCCCCATCACGCTGTTAGTGTGACCCATCACGCTGTGACTGTGCCCCATCACGATGTGACTGTGCCCCATCACGCTGTGAGTGTGCCCCATCACGCTGTGAGTGTGCCCCATCACGCTGTGACTGTGCCCCATCATGCTGTGAGTGTGCCCCATCACGCTGTGACTGTGCCCCATCACGCTGTGAGTGTGCCCCATCACGCTGTGAGTGTGCCCCATCACACTGTGAGTGTGCCCCATCATGCTGTGGATGTGCCCCATCACGCTGTGAGTGTGCCCCATCACGCTGTGACTGTGCCCCATCATGCTGTGAGTGTGCCCCATCACGCTGTGAGTGTGCCCCATCACGCTGTGACTGTGCCCCATCATGCTGTGAGTGTGCCCCATCACGCTGTGAGTGTGCCCCATCACGCTGTGACTGTGCCGCATCACACTGTGACTGTGCCTCATCACGCTGTGACTGTGCCCCATTCACGCTGTGACTGTGCCTCATCACGCTGTGACTGTGCCCCATCACGCTGTGAGTGTGCGCCATCACGCTGTTAGTGTGACCCATCACGCTGTGACTGTGCCCCATCATGCTGTGAGTGTGCCCCATCACGCTGTGACTGTGCCCCATCATGCTGTGAGTGTGCCCCATCACGCTGTGAGTGTGCCCCATCACGCTGTGACTGTGCCGCATCACACTGTGAGTGTGCCCCATCACACTGTGAGTGTGCCCCATCACGCTGTGAGTGTGCCCCATCACGCTGTGACTGTGCCCCATCACGCTGTGAGTGTGCCCCATCACGCTGTGAGTGTGCCCCATCACGCTGTGAGTGTGCCCCATCACGCTGTGAGTGTGCCCCATCATGCTGTGGATGTGCCCCATCACGCTGTGAGTGTGCCCCATCACGCTGTGACTGTGCCCCATCATGCTGTGAGTGTGCCCCATCACGCTGTGACTGTGCCCCATCACGCTGTGAGTGAGCCTCATCACGCTGTGAGTGAGCCTCATCACGCTGTGAGTGTGTCCCATCACGCTGTGAGTGTGTCCCATCACGCTGTTAGTGTGACCCATCACGCTGTGACTGTGCCCCATCACGCTGTGACTGTGCCCCATCACGCTGTGAGTGTGCCCATCACGCTGTGAGTGTGCCCCATCACGCTGTGAGTGTGCCCCATCATGCTGTGGATGTGCCCCATCACGCTGTGAGTGTGGCCCATCACGCTGTGACTGTGTCCCATCACGCTGTGAGTGTGCCCCATCATGCTGTGAGTGTGCCCCATCATGCTGTGGATGTGCCCCATCACGCTGTGAGTGTGGCCCATCACGCTGTGACTGTGTCCCATCACACTGTGACTGTGCCCCATCACACTGTGACTGTGCCCCATCACGCTGTGACTGTGCCCCATCATGCTGTGTGTGTGCCCCATCACACTGTGACTGTGCCCCATCACACTGTGAGTGTGCCCCCATCACGCTGTGAATGTGCCCCATCACGCTGTGAGTGTGCCCCATCACGCTGTAACTGTGCCCCATCACGCTGTGAGTGTGCCCCATCATGCTGTGAGTGTGCCCCATCACGCTGTGACTGTGACCCATCACGCTGTGAGTGTGTCCCATCACGCTGTGAGTGTGCCCCATCACGCTGTGACTGTGACCCATCACGCTGTGAGTGTGTCCCATCACGCTGTGAGTGTGACCCATCACGCTGTGATTGTGCCCCATCACACTTTGACTGTGCCCCATCACGCTGTGAGTGTGACCCATCACGCTGTGAGTGTGCCCCATCACGCTGTGAGTGTGCCCCATCACGCTGTGAGTGTGCCCCATCACGCTGTGAGAGTGCCCCATCACACTGTGAGAGTGCCCCATCACACTGTGAGTGTGCCTCATCACGCTGTGAGTGTGCCCCATCACGCTGTGACTGTGCCCCATCACGCTGTGAGTGTGCCCCATCACGCTGTGACTGTGCCTCATCACGCAGTGAGTGTGCCCAGTTATGCTGTGAGTGTGCCCAGTTATGCTGTGACTGTGCTCCATCACGCTGTGAGTGTGCCCCATCACGCTGTGAGAGTGCCCCATCACGCTGTGAGAGTGCCCCATCACACTGTGAGAGTGCCCCATCATGCTGTGAGTGTGCCCCATCACGCTGTGAGTGTGCCCCATCACGCTGTGAGTGTGCCCCATCACGCTGTGAGAGTGCCCCATCACACTGTGAGAGTGCCCCATCACGCTGTGAGTGTGCCTCATCACGCTGTGAGTGTGCCCCATCACGCTGTGACTGTGCCCCATCACGCTGTGACTGTGCCCCATCACGCTGTGAGTCTGCCCCATCACGCTGTGACTGTGCCCCATCACGCTGTGACTGTGCCCCATCACGCTGTGAGTGTGCCCCATCACGCTGTGAGTGTGCCCCATCACGCTGTGACTGTGCCCCATCACGCTGTGAGTGTGCCCCATCACGCTGTGAGTGTGCCCCATCATGCTGTGACTGTGCCCCATCACGCTGTGACTGTGCCCCATCACGCTGTGAGTGTGTCCCATCACGCTGTGACTGTGCCCCATCACGCTGTGACTGTGCCCCATCACGCTGTTAGTGTGTCCCATCACGCTGTGACTGTGCCCCATCACGTTGTGAGTGTGTCCCATCACGCTGTGACTGTGCCCCATCACATTGTGAGTGTGTCCCATCACGCTGTGACTGTGTCCCATCACGTTGTGAGTGTGCCCCATCACGCTGTGACTGTGCCCCATCACGCTGTGTGTGTGCCCCATCACCCTGTGAGTATGACCCATCACGCTGTGAGTGTGCCTCATCACACTGTGACTGTGCCCCATCACGCTGTGAGTGTGCCCCATCACGCTGTGTGTGTGCCCCATCACGCTGTTAGTGTGCCCCATCACGCTGTGACTGTGCCTCATCATGCTGGGAGTGTGCCCCATCACGCTGTGAGTGTGCCTCATCACGCTGTGAGTGTGCCCCGTCACGCTGTGACTGTGCCCCATCACGCTGGGACTGTGCCCCATCACATTGTGAGTGTGTCCCATCACGCTGTGACTGTCCCCCATCACGCTGTGTGTGTGCCCCATCACGCTGTTAGTGTGCCCCATCACGCTGTGAGTGTGCCCCATCAAGCTGTGACTGTGCCCCATCACACTGTGAGTGTGCCCCATCACGCTGTGACTGTGCCCCATCACGCTGTGACTATGCCCCATCACGCTGTGACTATGCCCCATCACGCTGTGAGTGTGTCCCATCACGCTGTGACTGTGCCCCATCACGCTGTGAGTGTGCCCCATCACGCTGTGAGTGTGTCCCATCACGCTGTGACTATGCCCCATCACGCTGTGAGTGTGTCCCATCACGCTGTGACTGTGCCCCATCACGCTGTGACTATGCCCCATCACGCTGTGACTATGCCCCATCACGCTGTGACTGTGCCCCATCACGCTGTGAGTGTGTCCCATCACGCTGTGACTGTGCCCCATCACGCTGTGACTGTGCCCCATCACGCTGTTAGTGTGTCCCATCACGCTGTGACTGTGCCCCATCACGTTGTGAGTGTGTCCCATCACGCTGTGACTGTGCCCCATCACATTGTGAGTGTGTCCCATCACGCTGTGACTGTGTCCCATCACGTTGTGAGTGTGCCCCATCACGCTGTGACTGTGCCCCATCACGCTGTGTGTGTGCCCCATCACCCTGTGAGTATGACCCATCACGCTGTGAGTGTGCCTCATCACACTGTGACTGTGCCCCATCACGCTGTGAGTGTGCCCCATCACGCTGTGTGTGTGCCCCATCACGCTGTTAGTGTGCCCCATCACGCTGTGACTGTGCCTCATCATGCTGGGAGTGTGCCCCATCACGCTGTGAGTGTGCCTCATCACGCTGTGAGTGTGCCCCGTCACGCTGTGACTGTGCCCCATCACGCTGGGACTGTGCCCCATCACATTGTGAGTGTGTCCCATCACGCTGTGACTGTCCCCCATCACGCTGTGTGTGTGCCCCATCACGCTGTTAGTGTGCCCCATCACGCTGTGAGTGTGCCCCATCAAGCTGTGACTGTGCCCCATCACACTGTGAGTGTGCCCCATCACGCTGTGACTGTGCCCCATCACGCTGTGACTATGCCCCATCACGCTGTGACTATGCCCCATCACGCTGTGAGTGTGTCCCATCACGCTGTGACTGTGCCCCATCACGCTGTGAGTGTGCCCCATCACGCTGTGAGTGTGTCCCATCACGCTGTGACTATGCCCCATCACGCTGTGAGTGTGTCCCATCACGCTGTGACTGTGCCCCATCACGCTGTGACTATGCCCCATCACGCTGTGACTATGCCCCATCACGCTGTGACTGTGCCCCATCACGCTGTGAGTGTGCCCCATCACGCTGTGACTGTGCCCCATCACGCTGTGACTGTGCCCCATCACTCTGTGAGTGTGCCCCATCACGCTGTAACTGTGCCCCATCAGATTGTGACTGTGTCCCATCACGCTGTGACTGTTCCCCATCACGCTGTGAGTGTGCCCCATCACGCTGTGAGTATGCCCCATCACGCTGTGACTGTGCCCCATCACGCTGTGACTGTGCCCCATCACTCTGTGAGTGTGCCCCATCACGCTGTGAGTGAGCCCCATCACGCTGTGAGTGTGCCCCATCACGCTGTGAGTGTGCCCCATCACGCTGTGAGTGTGCCCCATCACGCTGTGAGTGAGCCCCATCACGCTGTGACTGTGCCCCATCACGCTGTGAGTGTGCCCCATCACGCTGTAACTGTGCCCCATCAGATTGTGACTGTGTCCCATCACGCTGTGACTGTTCCCCATCACGCTGTGAGTGTGCCCCATCACGCTGTGAGTGTGCCCCATCATGCTGTGACTGTGCCCCATCACGCTGTGAGTGTGCCCCATCATGCTGTGAGTGTGCCCCATCACGCTGTGAGTGTGCCCCATCACGCTGTGAGTGTGCCCCATCATGCTGTGACTGTGCCCCATCACGCTGTGAGTGTGCCCCATCATGCTGTGAGTGTGCCCCATCACGCTGTGACTGTGACCCATCACGCTGTGAGTGTGCCCCATCACGCTGTGAGTGTGCCCCATCACGCTGTGACTGTGCCCCATCACGCTGTGAGTGTGTCCCATCACGCTGTGAGTGTGCCCCATCACGCTGTGACTGTGCCCCATCACGCTGTGACTGTGACCCATCACGCTGTGAGTGTGCCCCATCACGCTGTGAGTGTGCCCCATCACGCTGTGACTGTGCCCCATCACGCTGTGAGTGTGTCCCATCACGCTGTGAGTGTGCCCCATCATGCTGTGACTGTGCCCCATCACGCTGTGAGTGTGCCCCATCATGCTGTGAGTGTGCCCCATCACGCTGTGACTGTGACCCATCACGCTGTGAGTGTGCCCCATCATGCTGTGACTGTGCCCCATCACGCTGTGAGTATGCCCCATCATGCTGTGAGTGTGCCCCATCATGCTGTGAGTGTGCCCCATCACGCTGTGAGTGTGCCCCATCACGCTGTGACTGTGACCCATCACGCTGTGAGTGTGTCCCATCACGCTGTGAGTGTGCCCCCTCACGCTGTGAGTGTGCCTCATCATGCTGCGACTGTGCCCCATCACGCTGTGAGTGTGCCCCATCACTCTGTGAGTGTGCCTCATCACGCTGTAACTGTGCCCCATCACGTTGTGAGTGTGTCCCATCACGCTGTGACTGTGCCCCATCACGTTGTGAGTGTGCCCCATCACGCTGTTAGTGTGCCCCATCACGCTGTGTGTGTGCCCCATCACCCTGTGAGTATGACCCATCATGCTGTGACTGCGTCACATGACGCTGCGACTGTGACTCATCACGCTGTTAGTGTGCCCCATCACGCTGTGAGTGAGCCTCATCACACTGCGACTGTGTCCCATCATGCTGTGAGTATGACTCATCACGCTGTGAGTGTGCCCCATCACGCTGTGTGTGTGCCCCATCACGCTGTTAGTGTGCCCCATCACGCTGTGAGTGTGCCCCATCACGCTGTGAGTGTGCCCCATCACGCTGTTAGTGTGCCCCATCACGCTGTGAGTGTGCCCCATCACGCTGTGAGTGTGCCTCATCACGTTGTGAGTGTGCCCCATCACGCTGTGAATGTGACCCATCACGCTGTGAGTGTGCCTCATCACGTTGTGACTGTGCCCCATCACGCTGTGAGTGTGCCTCATCACGTTGTGAGTGTGCCCCATCACGCTGTGACTGTGCCCCATCACGCTGTGAATGTGACCCATCACGCTGTGAGTGTGCCTCATCACGTTGTGAGTGTGCCCCATCACGCTGTGACTGTGCCCCATCACGCTGTGAGTGTGCCCCATCACACTGTGAGAGTGCCCCATCACGCTGTGAGTGTGCCCCATCATGCTGTGAATGTGCCCCATCACGTTGTGAGTGTGCCCATTCACGCTGTGAGTGTGCCCCATCACGCTGTGACTGTGCGCCAATACGCTGTGAGTGTGCCCCATCACACTGTGACTGTGCCCCATCATGCTGTGAGTGTGCCCCATCACGCTGTGACTGTGCGCTAATACGCTGTGAGTGTGCCCCATCACGCTGTAACTGTGCCCCATCACGCTGTGAGTGTGCCCCATCACGCTGTGAGTGTGTCCCATCACGCTGTGAGTGTGCCCCATCACGCTGTGAGTGTGCCCCATCACACTGTGACTGTGCCCCATCACGCTGTGAGTGTGTCCCATCACGCTGTGAGTGTGCCCAGTTATGCTGTGAGTGTGCCCAGTTATGCTGTGACTGTGCCCCATCACGCTGTGAGTGTGCCCCATCACGCTGTGAGTGTGCCCCATCACGCTGTGAGTGTGCCCCATCACGCTGTGACTGTGCCCCATCACGCTGTGAGTGTGCCCCATCACGTTGTGAGTGTGCCCCATCACGCTGTTAGTGTGACCCATCACACTGTGAGTGTGCCCCATCACGCTGTGACTGTGCCTCATCACGCTGTGAGTGTGCCCCGTCATGCTGTGAGTGTGCCCCATCACGCTGTGAATGTGCCCCATCACGCTGTGAGTGTGCCCCATCACACTGTGAGTGTGCCCCATCACGCTGTGACTGTGCCCCATCACGCTGTGAGTGTGCCCCACCACGCTGTGAGTGTGCACCATCACGCTGTGAGTGTGCCCCATCACGCTGTGACTGTGCCCCATCACGCTGTGAGTGTGCCCCATCACGCTGTGAGTGTGCCCCATCACGCTGTGACTGTGCCCCATTACGCTGTGACTGTGCCCCATCACGCTGTGACTGTGCCCCATCACGCTGTGACTGTGCCCCATCACGCTGTGACTGTGCCCCATCACGCTGTGACTGTGCCCCATCACGCTGTGACTGTGCCCCATCACGCTGTGTGTGTGCCCCATCACGCTGTGAGTGTGCCCCATCACGCTGTGACTGTGCCCCATCACGCTGTGAGTGTGCACCATCACGCTGTGAGAGTGCCCCATCACGCTGTGAGTGTGCCCCATCACGCTGTGAGTGAGCCTCATCACGCTGTGACTGTGCCCCATCACGCTGTGAGTGTGCCCCATCACGCTGTGACTGTGCCCCATCACGCTGTGAGTGTGCCCCATCACGCTGTGACTGTGCCCCATCACGCTGTGACTGTGCCCCATCACGCTGTGAGTGTGCACCATCACGCTGTGAGTGTGCCCCATCACGCTGTGAGTGTGCCCCATCACGCTGTGACCGTGCCCCATCACGCTGTGAGTGTGCCCCATCACGCTGTGAGTGTGCCCCATCACGCTGTGACCGTGCCCCATCACGCTGTGAGTGTGCCCCATCACGCTGTGAGTGTGCCCCATCACGCTGTGAGTGTGCCCCATCATGCTGTGACTGTGCCCCATCACGCTGTGAGTGTGTACCATCACGCTGTGAATGTGCCCCATCACGCTTTGAGTGTGTCCCATCACGCTGTGAGTGTGTCCCATCACGCTTTGAGTGTGCCCCATCACGCTGTGAGTGTGACCCATCACGCTGTGAGTGTGCCCCATCACGCTGTGAGTGTGCCCCATCACGCTGTGAGTGTGACCCATCACGCTGTGAGTGTGACCCATCACGCTTTGAGTGTGAACCATCACGCTGTGAGTGTGAACCATCACGCTGTGAGTGTGAACCATCACACTGTGAGTGTGACCCATCACGCTTTGAGTGTGCCCCATCACGCTATGTCTGTGACCCATCACGCTTTGAGTGTGCCCCATCACGCTGTGAGTGTGACCCATCACGCTGTGAGTGTGACCCATCACGCTTTGAGTGTGCCCCATCACGCTGTGTCTGTGACCCATCACGCTTTGAGTGTGCCCCATCACGCTGTGAGTGTGACCCATCACGCTGTGAGTGTGCCCCATCACGCTGTGAGTGTGACCCATCACGCTGTGAGTGTGACCCATCACGCTTTGAGTGTGCCCCATCACGCTGTGAGTGTGACCCATCACGCTGTGAGTGTGACCCATCACGCTTTGAGTGTGCCCCATCACGCTGTGAGTGTGACCCATCACGCTGTGAGTGAGACCCATCACGCTTTGAGTGTGTCCCATCACGCTTTGAGTGTGTCCCATCACACTGTGAGTGTGCCCCATCACGCTGTTAGTGTACCACATCACGCTGTGAGTGTGCCCCATCACGCTGTGAGTGTGCCCCATCATGCTGTGAGTGTGCCCCATCACGCTGTTAGTGTACCCCATCACGCTGTGAGTGTGAACCATCACGCTGTGACTGTGACCCATCACGCTTTGAGTGTGTCCCATCACGCTGTGAGTGTGACCCATCACGCTGCGACTGTGCCCCATCACGCTGTGAGGGTGTCCCATCACGCTGTGAGTGTGCCCCATCACGCTGTGACTGTGCCTCATCACGCTGTGAGTGTGCCCATCACGCTGTGAGTGTGCCCCATCACGCTGCGACTGTGCCCCATCACGCTGTGAGTGTGCCCCATCACGCTGTGAGTGTGCCTCATCACGCTGTGAGTGTGCCTCATCACGCTGTGAGTGTGCCCCATCACGCTGTGACTGTGCCCCATCACGCTGTGAGTGTGCCCCATCACGCTGCGAGTGTGCCCCATCACGCTGTGACTGTGCCCCATCACATTGTGAGTGTGTCCCATCACGCTGTGACTGCCCCATCACGCTGTGTGTGTGCCCCATCACGCTGTTAGTGTGCCCCATCACGCTGTGAATGTGCCCCATCACGCTGTGACTGTGCCCCATCACGCTGTGAGTGTGTCCCATCACGCTGTGACTGTGCCCCATCACGTTGTGAGTGTGCGCCATCACGCTGTTAGTGTGCCCCATCACGCTGTGTGTGTGCCCCATCACCCTGTGATTATGACCCATCACGCTGTGACTGCGTCCCATGACGCTGCGACTGTGACTCATCACGCTGTGAGTGAGCCTCATCACACTGTGACTGTGCCCCATCATGCTGTGAGTGTGCCCCATCACGCTGTGTGTGTGCCCCATCACGCTGTTAGTGTGCCCCATCACGCTGTGACTGTGCCCCATCACGCTGTGAGTGTGCCCCATCACGCTGTTAGTGTGACCCATCACGCTGTGACTGTGCCCCATCACGCTGTGACAGTGCCCCATCACGCTGTGAGTGTGCCCCATCACGCTGTGAGTGTGCCCCATCACGCTGTGACTGTGCCCCATCACGCTGTGACTGTGCCCCATCACGCTGTGAGTGTGCCTCATCACGTTGTGAGTGTGCCCCATCACGCTGTGACTGTGCCCCATCACGCTGTGTGTGTGCCCCACCACGCTGTGAGTGTGCCCCATCACGCTGTGAATGTGACCCATCACGCTGTGAGTGTGCCTCATCACGTTGTGAGTGTGCCCCATCACGCTGTGACTGTGCCCCATCACGCTGTGAGTGTGCCCCATCACACTGTGAGTGTGCCCCATCACGCTGTGACTGTGACCCATCACGCTGTGAGTGTGCCCCATCACGCTGTGAGTGTGCCCCATCACGCTGTGAGTGTGCCCCATCACGCTGTGAGTGTGACCCATCACGCTGTGAGTGTGCCCCATCACGCTGTGAGTGTGCCCCATCATGCTGAGAGTGTGCCCCATCACACTGTGACTGTGCCCCATCACGCTGTGACTGTGCCCCATCACGCTGTGACTGTGCCCCATCACGCTGTGAGTGTGCCCCATCACGCTGTGTGTGTGCCCCATCACGCTGTGTGTGTGCCCCATCACGCTGTTAGTGTGCCCCATCACGCTGTGACTGTGCCCCATCACGCTGTGACTGTGCCCCATCACGCTGTTAGTGTGTCCCATCACGCTGTGACTGTGCCCCATCACGCTGTGACTGTGCCCCATCACGCTGTGACTGTGCCCCATCACGCTGTGACTGTGCCCCATCACGCTGTTAGTGTGACCCATCATGCTGTGACTGTGCCCAATCACGCTGTGAGAGTGCCCCATCACGCTGTGAGTGTGCCCCATCACGCTGTGAGTGTGACCCATCACGCTGTGTGTGTGCCCCATCACGCTGTGAGTGTGCCCCTTCACGCTGTGACTGTGCCCAATCACGCTGTGAGAGTGCTCCATCACGCTGTGACTGTGACCCATCACGCTGTGAGTGTGCCTCATCACGCTGTTAGTGTGTCCCATCACGCTGTGAGTGTGCCCCATCACGCTGTGACTGTGCCCCATCACGCTGTGAGTGTGCCCCATCACGCTGTGTGTGTGCCCCATCACGCTGTTAGTGTGCCCCATCACGCTGTGACTGTGCC